>NC_135232.1:387863383-388163383 GCF_051348905.1 Ranitomeya variabilis | reverse complement strand
TGTCACTGGAAATGCTGTCATTCAGGCTGGTGGAGACTGACAGCTTCCGTGACTTCATGTCATTGGCAGTCCCACAGTACAAAGTGCCCAGCCGCTTTTACTTCAGCAGGCAAGCCGTCCCTGCCCTGCAGAAGCATGTGGAGGGACACATAAAACACGCGCTACTGAACGCCGTCAGTAGCAAGGTCCACCTCACCACCGATGCGTGGACCAGTCAACATGGACAGGGGCGATACCTTTCCCTCACTGCCCATTGGGTTAATGTCGTTGAGCCGGGTACAGACCGTGCGAGTGGCGCAGGACGTGTCCTGCCCACTCCAAGGATTGCAGGAATCCATTCTGTACGCATTGACTCCTCCTCTTACACCAGTTCCTCAGAATCATCGCTGCAGGAGCCGTCACAGTCCACCTCCACATGGACCCGTGATGAACGTGTACCTGTTACGACCGACATGAGCACAGCCGTGGCCAAACGTCAACAGGCCGTCTTGAAATTAATTTTCTTGGGGAATCGTAGCCACACAGCGCAGGAGCTCTGGAATGCCATCAAGCAGGAGAGCGATGTGTGGTTTGTGCCAGCGAATCTCCAGCCAGGCATGGTAGTGTGTGATAATGGCCGAAATCTGGTGGCAGCTCTGGGCCTCGGCAACCTCACTCACATCCCATGTCTGGCACATGTGCTCAATTTGGTCGTGCAGAGCTTTTTGAGGGACTATCCGGATCTTGATGCACTGCTGCACAAGGTCCGCCTAGAGTGTGCTCACTTGCGGCGTTCCAGCACGGCAAAAGCGCGCATTGCGGCTCTGCAGCGCCGACACCGCCTGCCGGAACATCGCATCATATGTGACCTACCTACCAGGTGGAATTCCACGTTACATATGTTGGAGCGGTTGTGTGAGCAGCAGCAAGCTGTAATGGAGTACCAGCTGCTTCAGGCGCAAAAAAGTCGCAGTCAGCGCCGTACAGACTTCACAACCACAGAGTGGGCCACTATGAATGACGTCTGCCAGGTTTTGCGTCCCTTTGATTATTCCACGCGGATGGCGAGTGCAGATGATGCACTAGTCAGCATGACTGTCCCCCTTATCTGCCTGCTTGAAAAATCACTGCAAGCGCTAAGGGATGATGTTGTGGAAGAGGTGGAGGATGAGGATTCACCATTTCCATCATCTTCTGGACAGTCAGCGCCACGTGGTTCCTCACAAACGCGTAGGCAGGGGACCGTTTGTGAGGAGGATGAGGAGGAGTCAATGGAGGAGGAAGACATCCGTCCAGAGGAGGGAGTTACACAATTGTCCAGTACTCAGTGTGTACAGCGAGGGTGGGGTGATGACGAGCGGGCAGAGATCACGCCTCCAGCAGGGGACAGCGTTTCTTGGGCAGTTGGCAGTCTGCAGCACATGGTGGATTACATGCTGCAGTGCCTGAGAAACGACCGCCGCATCGCCCACATTCTCAACATGTCTGATTATTGGGTGTTCACCCTCCTCGATCCTCGCTACCGGGACAACGTAGAAAGCCTCATCACACCGTTGAACCGGGAGCGAAAAATGCGGGAGTACCAAGACACACTGGTCAATTCCATCATCTTCTCCATTCCAACTGAGAGAAGTGCTGCTAGTGCATTCCAAAGCAGCTCAGTGCGTCCAGGCCGTGGTGGAGGCTCTGCACAAAGAGGGAGCAGAAGCAGTGCCTCTGCCCAAGGCAAGACCAGTATGGCCGAACTGTGGCACAGTTTTCTGTGCCCGCCACAAAAGTCTACACCATCACAGACGGCTCCAGTCAGCAGGAGGCAACGGTTCCGTCAGATGGTGACAGACTACATGTCTTGCCCTCTTGCTGTACTCCCAGACGGCTCTTCCCCTTTCAAGTTTTGGGTCTCAAAGCTGGATACATGGCCAGAGCTAAGCCAGTATGCATTGGAGGTGCTGTCTTGCCCTGCGGCCAGTGTATTATCGGAACGTGTCTTTAGTGCTGCAGGTGGTGTACTAACTGACCGTCGCATGCGACTATCCTCCGATAACGTTGACCGGCTTACTTTCCTGAAAATGAACAAGGCCTGGATCTCGCCGGAATTTGCCACTCCTCCTCCTGATTGAATAATTAGGTCACTGTATACGTTATCCAGGTCTCCTGTTGTGTTCATCTTTCTACCACCTGAACTTAAATTCCTGGGCTCCAACACCGCCAGTTGAGGCTCAGACGTGCCGTCTGCACAGTCAAAACATACGACCCAGTGTTATTGGGTTTCAGTAATGTCAGCTGATCCCCAGCTGTGTAGCCGGCAATGTGTCATGCGACCGCCACGCTGACACAACAACTGAAATGTAAGGGAATCTGTCCCCCCCCCCCCAAGGCGTTTGTTACTGAAAGAGCCACCTTGTGCAGCAGTAATGCTGCCCAAGGAAAAGGTAGCTATTTTTGTTTAGCTCCTTGCACACGCAGAACTTAACACTTATAAAATGTGTCCACTGATACCGTAAAACCGTCCCGGAGGTGGGACTTTACTTCGTAATGTGACGCAGCCCAGCCGTCATTCCTACCCCCCCGGCGCCGCGCACCGGCTCCTCAGCGTTGTTTTATTCCGTCCTGGAGCCTGCGCTGTTATGTTATCCCGTGGCCAGGCACACTTAGCGCTGCCCGTCTTCTGGCATCATTTGGTGTCTGGATGGCTGCGCCTGTGCGGCCGCGCTGGCAGAGAGCCCGCCTCGCAGTGTCTTCTGATTTAATCCCACTGGGGGCCTGGGATCCATGGACATGCGCAGTGCATATCTGAACCTCCACCTCTCACTCATTTCCCTATGGCTTCTTCAGACTGTTCGGTGTCAGCTGGTCCCTAACAGCATGCCACGGCCGTGACACCGCACAGTCTGAAGAAGCCATAGGGAGATGAGTGAGAGGTGGAGGTTCAGATATGCAGTGCGCATGTCCATGGATCCCAGGCCCCCAGTGGGATTAAATCAGAAGACACTGCGAGGCGGGCTCTCTGCCAGCGCGGCCGCACAGGCGCAGCCATCCAGACACCAAATGATGCCAGAAGACGGGCAGCGCTAAGTGTGCCTGGCCACGGGATAACATAACAGCGCAGGCTCCTTGACGGAATAAAACAACGCTGAGGAGCCGGTGCGCGGCGCCGGGGGGGTAGGAATGACGGCTGGGCTGCGTCACATTACGAAGGAAAGTCCCACCTCCGGGACGGTTTTACGGTTGCAGGGGACACATTTTATAAGTGTTTAGTTCTGTGTTTGCAAGGAGCATGATGAAAAGAGCCACCTTTTCCTTTTGCATCTTTTGTGCTGCACAAGCTGGCTCTTTCAGCTACAAACGCCTTGGGGGGGGGTTAAAGGTTCCCTTTCGACTTTCTCAGGCTTCGGCCTACATTGTGTTCCTCTGCTTTTCCACCTGTCCCTGGGCTCCAACACCGCCAGTTGCCGTCCAGAAGTGCTGTACGCACAGTCAACAGTCCCTCCTCTGTTATTGGGGTTCAGTAACGTCAGCTGTTCCCCTGCTGTGTGTGTGGCAATCCCTCCTACCTCCTCCAACCTCCTCCTCCTCCACCCGTCCCTGGGCTCCAACACCGCCAGTTGCCGTCCAGAAGTGCTGTACGCACAGTCAACAGTCCCTCCTCTGTTATTGGGGTTCAGTAACGTCAGCTGTTCCCCTGCTGTGTGTGTGGCAATCCCTCCTACCTCCTCCTACCTCCTCCAACCTCCTCCTCCTCCACCTGCCCCTGGGCTCCAACACCGCCAGTTGCCGTCCAGAAGTGCTGTACGCACAGTCAACAGTCCCTCCTCTGTTATTGGGGTTCAGTAACGTCAGCTGTTCCCCTGCTGTGTGTGTGGCAATCCCTCCTACCTCCTCCAACCTCCTCCTCCTCCACCCGTCCCTGGGCTCCAACACCGCCAGTTGCCGTCCAGAAGTGCTGTACGCACAGTCAACAGTCCCTCCTCTGTTATTGGGGTTCAGTAACGTCAGCTGTTCCCCTGCTGTGTGTGTGGCAATCCCTCCTACCTCCTCCAACCTCCTCCTCCTCCACCCGTCCCTGGGCTCCAACACCGCCAGTTGCCGTCCAGAAGTGCTGTACGCACAGTCAACAGTCCCTCCTCTGTTATTGGGGTTCAGTAACGTCAGCTGTTCCCCTGCTGTGTGTGTGGCAATCCCTCCTACCTCCTCCTACCTCCTCCAACCTCCTCCTCCTCCACCTGCCCCTGGGCTCCAACACCGCCAGTTGCCGTCCAGAAGTGCTGTACGCACAGTCAACAGTCCCTCCTCTGTTATTGGGGTTCAGTAACGTCAGCTGTTCCCCTGCTGTGTGTGTGGCAATCCCTCCTACCTCCTCCAACCTCCTCCTCCTCCACCTGTCCCTGGGCTCCAACACCGCCAGTTGCCGTCCAGAAGTGCTGTACGCACAGTCAACAGTCCCTCCTCTGTTATTGGGGTTCAGTAACGTCAGCTGTTCCCCTGCTGTGTGTGTGGCAATCCCTCCTACCTCCTCCAACCTCCTCCTCCTCCACCCGTCCCTGGGCTCCAACACCGCCAGTTGCCGTCCAGAAGTGCTGTACGCACAGTCAACAGTCCCTCCTCTGTTATTGGGGTTCAGTAACGTCAGCTGTTCCCCTGCTGTGTGTGTGGCAATCCCTCCTACCTCCTCCTACCTCCTCCAACCTCCTCCTCCTCCACCTGCCCCTGGGCTCCAACACCGCCAGTTGCCGTCCAGAAGTGCTGTACGCACAGTCAACAGTCCCTCCTCTGTTATTGGGGTTCAGTAACGTCAGCTGTTCCCCTGCTGTGTGTGTGGCAATCCCTCCTACCTCCTCCAACCTCCTCCTCCTCCACCCGTCCCTGGGCTCCAACACCGCCAGTTGCCGTCCAGAAGTGCTGTACGCACAGTCAACAGTCCCTCCTTTGTTATTGGGGTTCAGTAACGTCAGCTGTTCCCCTGCTGTGTGTGTGGCAATCCCTCCTACCTCCTCCAACCTCCTCCTCCTCCACCCGTCCCTGGGCTCCAACACCGCCAGTTGCCGTCCAGAAGTGCTGTACGCACAGTCAACAGTCCCTCCTCTGTTATTGGGGTTCAGTAACGTCAGCTGTTCCCCTGCTGTGTGTGTGGCAATCCCTCCTACCTCCTCCTACCTCCTCCAACCTCCTCCTCCTCCACCTGCCCCTGGGCTCCAACACCGCCAGTTGCCGTCCAGAAGTGCTGTACGCACAGTCAACAGTCCCTCCTCTGTTATTGGGGTTCAGTAACGTCAGCTGTTCCCCTGCTGTGTGTGTGGCAATCCCTCCTACCTCCTCCAACCTCCTCCTCCTCCACCCGTCCCTGGGCTCCAACACCGCCAGTTGCCGTCCAGAAGTGCTGTACGCACAGTCAACAGTCCCTCCTCTGTTATTGGGGTTCAGTAACGTCAGCTGTTCCCCTGCTGTGTGTGTGGCAATCCCTCCTACCTCCTCCAACCTCCTCCTCCTCCACCCGTCCCTGGGCTCCAACACCGCCAGTTGCCGTCCAGAAGTGCTGTACGCACAGTCAACAGTCCCTCCTCTGTTATTGGGGTTCAGTAACGTCAGCTGTTCCCCTGCTGTGTGTGTGGCAATCCCTCCTACCTCCTCCTACCTCCTCCAACCTCCTCCTCCTCCACCTGCCCCTGGGCTCCAACACCGCCAGTTGCCGTCCAGAAGTGCTGTACGCACAGTCAACAGTCCCTCCTCTGTTATTGGGGTTCAGTAACGTCAGCTGTTCCCCTGCTGTGTGTGTGGCAATCCCTCCTACCTCCTCCTACCTCCTCCAACCTCCTCCTCCTCCACCTGCCCCTGGGCTCCAACACCGCCAGTTGCCGTCCAGAAGTGCTGTACGCACAGAGCCAAACACCTCGCCAATGTGTTAGTGGGGTTCAGCACCGCCAGCTGTTCCCCTGCTGTGTATACGGCAACGTGTACTGCGACCGCCACGCAGGCACAACAAGTTAAATGTAAGGGAACCTGACCCCCCCCCCCCCCCCACAGGCGTTTGTTACTGAAGGAGCCACCTTGTGCAGCAGTAATGATGCAAAGGGAAAAAGTGCCTCTTTTCGTGATGCTCCTTGCACATGCTGAACCAAACACTTATGAAATGTGTCCCCACACAGCGTTAAACCGTCCGGTAGGTGGAACTTTCCTTTGTCGTGTGACGCAGCACAGCCATCATTTTTACCCCCTTGGCGCCGTGCGCCGCCTCCTCAGCGTTGTTTTAATCTGTCCCGGAGCCTGCGCTGTTAGGTTAGCCCTTGGCCATGCACACATGTTGCGCTGCCCGTCTTCTGACCTCATTTGGTGTCAGGCTGGCTGCGCCTGTGCGGGTGCGCTGGCCGAGATCCCGCCTCGCAGTGTCGTCTAATGTAATCCCACCGCGGGCCTGTGATCCGTGCCCGTGCGCAGTGCATATCCTCTCCTCTCACTCCCCTCCCTACGGCTTCTTCAGACTGTGCGATGTCAGCTGGTCCCTAATAGCATGCCACGGCCGTGACACCGCACAGTCTGAAAAAGCCGTAGGGAGGGGAGTGAGAGGAGAGGATATGCACTGCGCACGGGCACGGATCACAGGCCCGCGGTGGGATTACATTAGACGACACTGCGAGGCGGGATCTCGGCCAGCGCACCCGCACAGGCGCAGCCAGCCTGACACCAAATGATGTCAGAAGACGGGCAGCGCAAAATGTGTGCATGGCCAAGGGCTAACCTAACAGCCCAGGCTCCGGGACAGATTAAAACAACGCTGAGGAGGCGGCGCACGGCGCCAAGGGGGTAAAAATGATGGCTGTGCTGCGTCACATGACAAAGGAAAGTTCCACCTACCGGACGGTTTAACGCTGTGAGGGGACACATTTCATAACTGTTAGGTTCCGCATGTGCAAGGACCATAATTAAAAGAGCTAAGTTTACCTTTTCCAGCATTAGTGCTGTACACAATGGCTCTTTCAGCTACAAACGCCTGGGGGGGGGGGGGTTAAAGGTTTCCTTTCAACTTGCTCGAGTGCAGGCTTCGGCCTACACTCCGCTCCCCCTGCTCCTCCTGCTGACCCTGGGCTCCAACACCGCCAGTTGGGGCCCGGTACTGCTAGCTGCACAGAGAAAAACACCAGCCAATGTGTCAGTGGGGTTCAGCACCGCCAGCTGTTCCCCTGCTGTGTAGCCGGCAACGTGTCCTGCGACCGCCACGCAGACACAAGAACTGAAATTGAAGGGAACCTGTCCCCCCTCCCCCAGGTGTTTCTATGTTTTACAGCTACCTTGAACAGCAGTAATGCTGCATGTGTTCAAGGTGGCTCAGAAACTTATTCTCCTTGCCCATGTTGAAGTGAACACGTCTAAAATGTGTCCTCTGTGACCATTAAAACGTCCCTCAGGTGTGATTTGACTTTGTATTGACACACGCAACAAGCTCCTTGTTAACGCTGCCCGTCTTCTGGCATCATTGTTTGGCTGGCTGCGCTTCTGCGGCCGCCCTGACCCACACAACGCCCCTCGGTGTCTTATTTATTGGGACTGCGAGGGTGTGATTGATGGGCAGGATCAGTGCATCAGTTCGCCTGTCCCTCCTCTCCTTCCGCCTTCTTCGGACTGTGCGGCTTCATGGCCGTGGCATGCGATAAGGGATCAGATGACGCCGCACAGTCTGAAGCGGGTGTAAGGACCCGAGTGTGAGAGGCGAACATATGTGCTGCGCCAGGCCCTGAATCCCAGCCCCGCAGTGTTTTAACAATGTTAAGACACTGCGGGGCTGGGATTCATGGTCATCGCGAACCGCACCGGCCGACATTACATGATGCCAGAAGATGGGCAGCGCTAACGGCGCTAGGCCAGGGGATAACACGACAGCGCAGACTCCTGTACAGCAAATAACAACGCTCGGGAGGCTGCACCCAGCACCAAGGTGGGATTCTTGACACCTGTGCTGCGTCTCATTACAAAGGGAACTCTCGCCTCCATTACACAGTTTGACTGTCTAAAGGGCTGAATGTTATACGTGTTCCATTCAGCGTGTGCAAGGAGAAAAATTACAAGAGCAACCTTTGACTTGCGCAGCACTGCTGCTGCATAAGCTGTGGCTCTTCTACTTTGTAACCCCTGAGGGGGGGTTAAAGGTGACTTTTGAAATCGGTTCAATTAGGCTTCGGCCTACACTCTGCTCCACCTGCAGAGCCCGGGCTCCAACAACGCTAGTTGCTGTCCGGAAGTGCTGGCTGCACAGAGCCAAACACCTCGCCAATGTGTCAGTGGGGTCCAGCACCGCCAGCTGTTCCCCTGCTGTGTAGCCGGCAACGTGTCCTGCAAAAGTCACGCAGACACAACACACCCAAAGCTGCCGCCTGTGCAGGCTTCGGCCTACACTCCCCTCCCCCTGCTCCTCCTCCTCCTGCTCCTCCTCCTGCTGTCCCTGGGCTCTAACACACCGCCAGTTTTTGCCCAGATGTGCTAGCTGCACAGAGAAAAACACCAGCCAATGTGTCAGTGGGGTCCAGCACCGCCAGCTGTTCCCCTGCTGTGCAGCCGGCAACGTGTCCTGCAAAAGCCACGCAGACACAAGAACTGAAATTGAAGGGAACCTGTCCCCCCTCCCCCAGGCGTTTTTACGTTATCCAGCCACCTTGTACAGCGGTAATGCTGCATGTGTGCAAGGTGGCTCAGAAACGTATTCTCCTCGCACATGTGGAACTGAAAACACGTCTGCAATGTGTCCTCTGTGTGACCATTTAACCGTCCCGGTGGTGTGACTTTCCTTTGTAATGACACGCTGCAACCCCCTTGGTAGCGCTGCCCGTCTTCTGGCATCATGGTTTGGCTGCCTGCGCCTCTGCGGCCGCCCTGACCCACACAACGCCCCTCGGTGTCTTATTTATTGGGACTGCGAGGGTGTGATTGATGGGCAGGATCAGTGCATCAGTTCGCCTGTCCCTCCTCTCCTTCCGCCTTCTTCGGACTGTGCGGCTTCATGGCCGTGGCATGCGATAAGGGATCAGATGACGCCGCATAGTCTGAAGCGGGTGTAAGAACCCAAGCGAGAGGCGAACATATGTACTGCGCCAGGCCATGAATCCCAGCCCCGCAGTGTTTAAACTATGTCAATACACTGCGGGGCTGTGATTCATGGGCATCGCGAACCGCACCGGCCAACATTAAATGAGGTCAGAAGATGGGCAGCGCTAACGGCGCTAGGCCAGGGGATAACACGACAGCGCAGACTCCTGTACAGCAAATAACAACGCTCGGGAGGCTGCACCCAGCACCAAGGTGGGATTCTTGACACCTGTGCTGCGTCTCATTACAAAGGGAACTCTCGCCTCCATTACACAGTTTGACTGTCTAAAGGGCTGAATGTTATACGTGTTCCATTCAGCGTGTGCAAGGAGAAAAATTACAAGAGCAACCTTTGACTTGCGCAGCACTGCTGCTGCATAAGCTGTGGCTCTTCTACTTTGTAACCCCTGAGGGGGGGTTAAAGGTGACTTTTGAAATCGGTTCAATTAGGCTTCGGCCTACACTCTGCTCCACCTGCAGAGCCCGGGCTCCAACAACGCTAGTTGCTGTCCGGAAGTGCTGGCTGCACAGAGCCAAACACCTCGCCAATGTGTCAGTGGGGTCCAGCACCGCCAGCTGTTCCCCTGCTGTGTAGCCGGCAACGTGTCCTGCAAAAGTCACGCAGACACAACACACCCAAAGCTGCCGCCTGTGCAGGCTTCGGCCTACACTCCCCTCCCCCTGCTCCTCCTCCTCCTGCTCC
Organism: Ranitomeya variabilis; assembly: GCF_051348905.1. Lineage (NCBI taxonomy): Eukaryota > Metazoa > Chordata > Amphibia > Anura > Dendrobatidae > Ranitomeya > Ranitomeya variabilis. The sequence goes on along the minus strand of NC_135232.1, from coordinate 388,153,629 downwards.
TCCTCCTGCTGTCCCTGGGCTCTAACACACCGCCAGTTTTTGCCCAGATGTGCTAGCTGCACAGAGAAAAACACCAGCCAATGTGTCAGTGGGGTCCAGCACCGCCAGCTGTTCCCCTGCTGTGCAGCCGGCAACGTGTCCTGCAAAAGCCACGCAGACACAAGAACTGAAATTGAAGGGAACCTGTCCCCCCTCCCCCAGGCGTTTTTACGTTATCCAGCCACCTTGTACAGCGGTAATGCTGCATGTGTGCAAGGTGGCTCAGAAACGTATTCTCCTCGCACATGTGGAACTGAAAACACGTCTGCAATGTGTCCTCTGTGTGACCATTTAACCGTCCCGGTGGTGTGACTTTCCTTTGTAATGACACGCTGCAACCCCCTTGGTAGCGCTGCCCGTCTTCTGGCATCATGGTTTGGCTGCCTGCGCCTCTGCGGCCGCCCTGACCCACACAACGCCCCTCGGTGTCTTATTTATTGGGACTGCGAGGGTGTGATTGATGGGCAGGATCAGTGCATCAGTTCGCCTGTCCCTCCTCTCCTTCCGCCTTCTTCGGACTGTGCGGCTTCATGGCCGTGGCATGCGATAAGGGATCAGATGACGCCGCACAGTCTGAAGCGGGTGTAAGGACCCGAGTGTGAGAGGCGAACATATGTGCTGCGCCAGGCCCTGAATCCCAGCCCCGCAGTGTTTTAACAATGTTAAGACACTGCGGGGCTGGGATTCATGGTCATCGCGAACCGCACCGGCCGACATTACATGATGCCAGAAGATGGGCAGCGCTAACGGCGCTAGGCCAGGGGATAACACGACAGCGCAGACTCCTGTACAGCAAATAACAACGCTCGGGAGGCTGCACCCAGCACCAAGGTGGGATTCTTGACACCTGTGCTGCGTCTCATTACAAAGGGAACTCTCGCCTCCATTACACAGTTTGACTGTCTAAAGGGCTGAATGTTATACGTGTTCCATTCAGCGTGTGCAAGGAGAAAAATTACAAGAGCAACCTTTGACTTGCGCAGCACTGCTGCTGCATAAGCTGTGGCTCTTCTACTTTGTAACCCCTGAGGGGGGGTTAAAGGTGACTTTTGAAATCGGTTCAATTAGGCTTCGGCCTACACTCTGCTCCACCTGCAGAGCCCGGGCTCCAACAACGCTAGTTGCTGTCCGGAAGTGCTGGCTGCACAGAGCCAAACACCTCGCCAATGTGTCAGTGGGGTCCAGCACCGCCAGCTGTTCCCCTGCTGTGTAGCCGGCAACGTGTCCTGCAAAAGTCACGCAGACACAACACACCCAAAGCTGCCGCCTGTGCAGGCTTCGGCCTACACTCCCCTCCCCCTGCTCCTCCTCCTCCTGCTCCTCCTCCTGCTGTCCCTGGGCTCTAACACACCGCCAGTTTTTGCCCAGATGTGCTAGCTGCACAGAGAAAAACACCAGCCAATGTGTCAGTGGGGTCCAGCACCGCCAGCTGTTCCCCTGCTGTGCAGCCGGCAACGTGTCCTGCAAAAGCCACGCAGACACAAGAACTGAAATTGAAGGGAACCTGTCCCCCCTCCCCCAGGCGTTTTTACGTTATCCAGCCACCTTGTACAGCGGTAATGCTGCATGTGTGCAAGGTGGCTCAGAAACGTATTCTCCTCGCACATGTGGAACTGAAAACACGTCTGCAATGTGTCCTCTGTGTGACCATTTAACCGTCCCGGTGGTGTGACTTTCCTTTGTAATGACACGCTGCAACCCCCTTGGTAGCGCTGCCCGTCTTCTGGCATCATGGTTTGGCTGCCTGCGCCTCTGCGGCCGCCCTGACCCACACAACGCCCCTCGGTGTCTTATTTATTGGGACTGCGAGGGTGTGATTGATGGGCAGGATCAGTGCATCAGTTCGCCTGTCCCTCCTCTCCTTCCGCCTTCTTCGGACTGTGCGGCTTCATGGCCGTGGCATGCGATAAGGGATCAGATGACGCCGCATAGTCTGAAGCGGGTGTAAGAACCCAAGCGAGAGGCGAACATATGTACTGCGCCAGGCCATGAATCCCAGCCCCGCAGTGTTTAAACTATGTCAATACACTGCGGGGCTGTGATTCATGGGCATCGCGAACCGCACCGGCCAACATTAAATGAGGTCAGAAGATGGGCAGCGCTAACGGCGCTAGGCCAGGGGATAACACGACAGCGCAGACTCCTGTACAGCAAATAACAACGCTCAGGAGGCTGCACCCAGCACCAAGGTGGGATTCTTGACATCTGTGCTGCGTCTCATTACAAAGGGAACTCGCGCCTCCAACACAGTTTGACTGTATAAAGGGCTAAATGTTATACGTGTTTCATTCAGCGTGTGCAAGGAGCGAAATTAAAAGAGCAACCTTTGACTTGTGCAGCACTACTGCTGCATAAGCTGTGGCTCTTCTACTTTCTAACCCCTGAGGGGGGGTTAAAGGTTACCTTTGAAATTGGTTCAAGTAGGCTTCGGCCTACACTCTGCTCCCCCTGCAGAGCCCGGGCTACAACACCGCTCGTTGCTGTCCGGAAGTGCTGGCTGCACAGAGCCAAACACCTCGCCAATGTGTCAGTGGGGTCCAGCACCGCCAGCTGTTCCCCTGCTGTGCAGCCGGCAACGTGTCCTGCAAAAGCCACGCAGACACTTGCTCTTGTACCTTCTGCTCCACATCCTGGTTCCAGTACCGTCAGCTGGTTCCGGGCAGAGCCTTTGGCTTAGGTGCCTCCCTCTGGGTATCCGAGTTCCACCAACGTCAGGTGGTCCTTGGTAGTGCTTTCAGGCACGGGTACCTCCTGCTTAGTAACCGGGTTCCAGTAACGTCAGCTGGTCCTCGGTAGTTCCATTGGCTCTTGGACCTTCGGCTACCCATCCGGGTTCCAGCACCATCAGCTGGTTCTCGGCAGTGTCTTTTGCTCTTGTACCTTCTGCTCCCCATCCTGGTTCCAGTACCGTCAGCTGGTTCCGGGCAGAGCCTTTGGCTTAGGTGCCTCCCTCTGGGTATCCGAGTTCCACCAACGTCAGGTGGTCCTTGGTAGTGCTTTCAGGCACGGGTACCTCCTGCTTAGTAACCGGGTTCCAGTAACGTCAGCTGGTCCTCGGTAGTTCCATTGGCTCTTGGACCTTCGGGTAGCCATCCGAGTTCCAGTTCCATCAGCTGGTTCTCGGCATTTTCTCAGCCTTCTTGTACCTTCTGCTACATTTCCAAGTTCAAGAGACTAAACACGATGACCCGGAAGAACACCCCTAAGATGACGACGACACCAGAGACGACAACCACCGTGATGACGACGACCCTGGAGACGATGACCCTGAAGACCACCCCGATGACGACGACCCCGGAGACCACCCCGATGACGACGACCCCGGAGACGACGACCCTGGAGACGACGACGACCTGGAAGACCGAGAAGCAGAAGAACAAGAGGCTGCAGAACAAAGAGCAGAAGGACATTAAGCATAACACAAAATATCAGAGCAAAAAAATATTATGTAAATTATAAGCAGAAGAAGACTAAGCAGTGTATGGGGGTGAGTCCGTTCCTCCTCGTGGTGCCCCTGGATAAAGCCTGATGCTGCAGGCCAAACTGAACGCGGACAAATGTAACTGGTTTGTGACAGGCAGAACGGAAGGTGTAATCTTCAAACTTTTATAGATAACAACTACGGGAATGCCTGTCACAAATAAGAATATGATGAAGAAGTTGAATATGATGAAGATAATAGTAAAATAAAAAGAATATGAACAATGTAACCCAAAAAATAATAGGTAGAAGATGAAGAAGAAGATGAATAAGGTGAAGAAGTTGATGTCAAAGAAGCTGATGATGAGGATAATTAAGAAGAAAGCGTGGGAGAAGTAAAAAAGAAGGTGAAGGGCGTGGAAGTAGTGAAACATCAATATCTGACATAAAAAAAAAAAAAAATAACATAGTCAAATTCTTTCTAACGCCGAACTTCATAAAAAAAAATAAAAAATCCTGCTATTCTATTACATTGGGCTAAACCTCTGTCCCTTTAATATCTCCGCCACGTCCCCCAATACATCCTACATTATTCTTAGTTGTTTTCCTTCATGTAGAATGAACCTACAAGTTTATTAAGGGTTTATTTTAATTCCGATATTTTCGTCCCATTGACTTGCATTGGGATCGGGTATCGGTATCGGATTGGATCCGATATTTTGACGGTATCGGCCGATACTTTCCGATACCGATACTTTCCGATATCGGAAAGTATCGCTCAACACTAACGAGGACCCATTTTGAGCTTTAACAATAATTGCTAGCAAGTGGCCTGCACTTTCACCCTCTGTAAAATATGTTTGCTTTGCAAAAAAAAAAAAACGTTTTTGTGCAGCTAAACCCAATAGGTAATTTTTCATTAGTTTTTGAGAATCTTTCAGATTTTCTGCAGTGCTAGCTGAGGGGTTTAATATAAATTCTGAATCTGCTAGGCCGACCTGCTCTTGTAACTTTTGCGTGTAATCTTTCTTCTTAGTTTTACATTTACTGTACTAAGTTCACCAATATAGAGCCCTCTAATAAAGTTTTCAAAGCATCCCATACTATTGACCTCAAAGTGGAGTCCATATTAATGTTAAAGTATTCCTGCAATCTGTTGTGTAGAGAACCCCCAATAGTCTGAATCCAAAATGGGTTTAACCAACATATGTTCTTGGTGACCAAGCCCTCTGTGCCCAACCTCAGTTGTACCCTTATGGGGGAATGATCTAACACTTTTCTTGGTAAATATTCAACCTCCTTTACCAGAGACTGCCTCATATTCATATTTACAACCGACAAGTCAATTCTGGATAACTAGTGGTAAGACCTTGAAAAACAAACAAGAGTATTGTTTGATATTGGGGTGCTTAGTGCGCCAAATATCTATCAACTCCAGCTCTGATAGAACTGTGTATAGAGGGGTCTGTGAGGCTGACTCAGATATGCTTCCTGTATGAAATTTACCTCTGTATGGATGTAAATACATATTGAAATCCCCCATCATGAGCAAAGGCACGTGTGGAAGTGTAGCGGAGAGAGTGAGTATATTTTCAGCACCTCACCGGAGTAAGGTGGAGGGATATAAATGGCTACTATAAGGATTGGGGTGTTATGTATAGTACAAAATATAGAGACAAAACAACCCTTTGAGTCTACCATGACTTTGATGCACGTGAAGGGGATGGCCCTATGAATCAGAAGACTCACTCCTTTTGAGTGCGTGTTATAGACTGAATGATATTCAAATGACATCCATGACCTATGCAATAGATGCATCTTTTCCTTCACATATGTTTCCATTAAGCATATTATTGCTGGTTGGTAAGTACGCAACCACGAAAATATTGCGCATACCTTGATGGGTGACCCAGTTCTCATATATTCCATGCTATAAAATTTATGTTCTTGGACATTTTGGACACAAAGCAAGGTATCTAGCATATGATATCACTGTTGTTTCATGAATCACCTTTTTAAGGTCATGCCACAGCATCTTAATCAGATTAAGGTTAGGACTTTGACTAGACCACTCCAAAGTTTTAATTTTGTTTTTCTTCAGCTATTCTGAGCTGGAAATTGTATAAAAGGCTTCCCCAGACTGGTGTTCCACTGGTTTGGCCCAGTCATTTTGTCTGCCCTTATTCACACTGAGGTCAACATTGACACATGGTAAGGTTTTAAAATTAGACAGTGTAGGACTGTACCGATCAGCGTTACCTTGTCATGATGGGATGGCTTTTATGCTATTTTTTGATAGCAAAAAAGTATCACTAAAACCTCTGTGTTATTTAAATGCACTTTTTTGCATTTTATTTACTTAGTTACAGCAGGGTTTTTACTTGCTTTTTCTCTTGTAGGTTTATAAGGCTTATAAGGGTTAAAAGTTGACCAGCGATTTATCATTTTTACAACAAAATTTGCAAAACCATTTTTTCTAGGGACCACCTCACATTTGAAGTGGTCCCTAGAGTGAATATTCCCTCTTTGAGAAAGCCTACGCGAAACGCGCGTTAGGGGGTTTATCCGGGGTCCCAGGCAGCTGGTTACTCTCATCATGGGTAAGAAATCTTGCTAACTAAAGCACCTTGTATGTACTTTATTTCTCTTTGTTCCCTTCCCGTGTGGGTGACACTCTGTCAGTATGGAAAATTTACTATTAACTATGCAGTTTGATTGTATGGTGATTAATACTATATGATTATACTAATTAAGCCGGTGATTAACATATGGGGCTTACACCATACTTCACTGCATATAGGATTGGTGCTGATTATTAATACCATGGTGACACTATGAATATTTACCTCCATGCCTGGGACTTATGTGCTTTTTACTAGGGTCTCTTTTTTACTTGTATGTATTTTGTATTGAATAATCTTTGTGATATTTGGAATTTATTTTTGCAATAAAATATTTTGTAATTGATTTTACTATATTGTATGGAACTCCATTTTTTGTTGTTTTCTATATTGTATCAGGAGTATACTTTACTGTCCTATTATTTACATGGGTGAAATTAGATATTCACTAGAATTTAGATATCTGCCATATGGGACTCATGTTGTCTCTGTGAGTTTTCTTGCATGTCATACAAAGTAGTTAATAAATAACATTTCCCACATATCTAATTTACATCAGCAGAATTTTTGAAACATTTTTTTTGTTAGGGTTATAAGGGTTAAAAGTTGACCAGCGATTTCTCATTTTTACAACAACATTTGCAAAACCATTTTTTCTAGGGACCACCTCACATTTGAAGTGACTTTGAGGGGCCTACATGGCAGAACATACCGAAAACTGACACCATTCTAAAAACTATAGCCCTCAAGGTGCTCAAAATCAGATTCAAGAAGGCACAGGAGGCATTTTCTCTTCACATGCTTTCCGTACAGAAGTAGTATTTTTAAGGTCTCATAGAGATCAGAGCCTATGTGAGTGTCAGTGGCTTTATTCAATGGAGCCATAGGCACTCCATGTTCTTTTGCATGCCCCAAGAAGCTTACTAAGCGGCAAAACAGCATGTGATTAGAGCATATGGAAAAAAAACTTGTATGCAAGTGTACAGTAGGGCCACAAACATTTGTATGTGTACTGTATTACAGCTTTTTTCTTTAGTTTCATCTTTGTGCAAGATTAAAGGGCCCCCATACACATTAAACTCTAATCGGTCAAACCTGTGATCGGCTGACAGTCTAATGTGTATGGAAACCTGGCAATTCTCCCCTCTCCCCAAAAGATGATGTTCGTAGAGAGAGTAGAATGTGGTGCCTAGGATTTCCAATGGTCGGTCCTTTTGTGCTCTTATAGAGAACATTTGAGTGCTCGGCTAAATTGAGTGCTTTTGTGTGCAGAGGAGTTAGGGGAAATAAATGGTGGCCGGACAATCGTTCAGCCGACAACTATGAAATGTGTATGCGTATTGGGAGCTTAAAGGGGTTGTCCAGTCCTAGTGTAACACATTCTTAATCACAGTATTTCCCCCATATAAAATAATAACAGCTATACTCACTTCAAGTATGGGCACCAATCGAGCAATATCGGTGCCTGCTCTCCCGGGGCTCACTTGACATTGTTATGTCTATCGTGCACTGAAGTCAATAAGCCGCTGCTTTACTCTCACTTCCTTTGGACGAAACTGACACCTAGAAGAAGTGAGAGTGTGAGGCTGCACTCTGATGTCCTCCGGTTGTCATTTATGTCTGAAGGATGTGAGAATTAAGCTGCCGCTGAGTGTCTGCAGGAGTTGCGTGACATAACAATGATATAACTGGGAGACCAAGTGCCAACATCTTTGGAATGGTGCCTGCATCTGGCGTCCGTGTCCCTGTTTTTGTTTTACATGGGGGAAATATGCTGATTCAAAAGGGGTTTCCTACAAGTGAACAACCCCTTTAAGGGCGCAGGCAGACAGTCGAATAAATTGGACTGAGATCAGAACACAGTGCATCGACTGGCCAAAGGCTCTCCCAAACTGAGCATGACAGTTGCATAGAAATAAATGTGTCTTGGTCGGGAGAGCCGCCGGCCTATCCATGCTCTGCATTTCTATCTTGGTCCGATTTATACAGCTTACTGTGTATTTTTGCTCTGAGAGCCTCACTGTTGGTTCTGTTTCCATGCTGAAGTAACACCCCAGGTAACCAGTTGTTACAGTGGTATTGCCTTCTTCACAGGGAGGGTGATGCCATGCCTGGAAGCGAGGAAACATCCCTTTAACAGGTAGGACATACATGCAACATGTTCTGACTCCAAGCCAGAAGGGAGAGATCAAGACCCGGATTCAGGGGAACTTCCCTATATATATTCTGGCTGGAGGAGGAGTTAGATGATGAGAGACCTGGAGCCATGGAGACGTGAGGTGCTGCAGCTCCTGTGAGGAAAGCTGGGGCCGTGCAGACCTGTAGTTCTGCAGCCCCTGGAAAGGAAAGAGAGAGACAGAATGGCCTACAAAGAGTGTGAAGGAGGAAGGAGCATAGGAGAAGTAAGGAGCTGGAGGGGAGCTACGACTGGGCTCCCTCCACGCTGAAGCGCAGAAACTGGTGGCCGGAAGACCGAGGTTGTGGGGGTAACTGTATGTCCCACAGCAGAAACGGCGGACAGCAGATTTCAAGTTGCCTGTCCATCATTAACACCCAAAGGCACAGCAGCACATAGAAAATTGAGTCATCTTAGAGACACCTGTAAAAAGGCTCGAGATGCCTGCCATGCGGGTAATGTCCTACCTAAAGGGACAGAGAGAAAGTGAGGACCTTGTGTGAGGCCTTAGGCAGCAAGGAACTACAACACAATGCAGAAAGGAAGGTTTCCAACCCCAAATAGCTAGGGGGATCTCTGAATCACTTCCAGGCTGGCCGGGCCGCAGCATCACCTGTGATCCGTACCCTGGACTGTGGCTGCCTACTACAGTAAAAAGATAAAGAGACTGCAACCTTGTGTCCTCCACTTCTTTCCGGCACCACACCATCTTTGCCTAATACACTGGGAGCCCTGGGGACTAAGCTTCACCTGTGGGAAGCCATATCACCCTGCTGCAATAACATAATCCCCAGTGGAACCCTTTAAGCAACGTCGGTCATCCTTGATTGAATACCACAGGTTGCGTCACGAACATTACTACAATAAACTTTATTTTTCCCTTTTTTGGACGCCCAGGGCCACGGACTGGGTCACTGCCACCGTGACACATCCCTTTAAGAACCGGCCCAGTTCCGAGTTCCCCACGGCTCTAGCGGGCGCTCCACTGACACAATTGTTAAAATATAATCCTGATACATTTTTTCTGTATAAGTCCCCCGCCCCGCACCTTTACTTTTCCCTGGAAGCTTATCTGGAGACATTTTTTTCTTTAATAGGAAGCAACCAGTTTACTTTTTATCAGTGTAGCAGGAAAAACTATGATTGTCGCGGGGCAAAGTTCAAGCCATTGTGTCACTAGCATTACAGGATTACCTTCATAGAACTGTGATTCTGTTGCCAGGTATTCTGACGTTATTCTTTTCAAAATTACTTGGAATTTCTAGCACATGTTCATATCAGTATAGCAGGTACAAAAGGTCATTTAAAAAAACCCAAACACTTTAACCCCATATTCTAAGAGACATAACTTTTTTATATTTCCGTATATGAGGACTTGCATTTTTTGTTATTATTCCTTTCTATTTATATCTTCTTTATATTTATAAAGAGACAGATTCACAAGCCAGAGGCCAGTGTCCAGCTCTATACAGTGGAGAAAACAAGAAAAAGCACAAAATACACACAAAATAGGATATGGTTACAATAACAATCAATAAATTGGAGAAATAGGAAGTACAAAGTGCAAAATAAGGGAAGCTTTTTTGAGTGTGGAATTACGTTTAATAGTATAAATTTTGATACCATTGATTAATTTTTAATTAATTAATTACATTAATTATTTTTTTTGCCGAGAACAGAAATTTTGCTTTTGTTTATATTTTCTTTTACCTTTTTACGATGCACATTACATTTCTACCATGACAAGGTAGTGATAGTGAGAGCTTTTGCAAAAAATAAAAACATTTTTCAAGTTGTAAGCCATAACTTTTTCGTGATGCTAGTCACTTCTCAAGGCCAAGCCGTGAGTCAGAATGGTCAAGGAGTCCAAGGTCAGAAGCCAGGAGGGTACATCATAAACAGAAGGAAGAAACAAAAGCGTGGTCAGGTAACGTTCCGAGGTTAGAATACCGGGAGGATAACGGATCACAGTAGAAGGGGTTAAACACTCGGATGGTCAGAATAAAGTCCAAGGTCAGGCAGCAAATGATCAAGCATATAGAACTCAAGAACAGAGATCACAAACCTACTACCTGAATTTATGTCTGGGAGAAGCAGCTCAGTTAAGTAGCATGGCAATCACCCGGGATAGTGAACACTTGGAGACCGTCCACGCCTCACAGTATCAGATTGGATAGTTGAGCTGTCAATCAGCACACTGACAGCTCTGCAGGCCCCTGTACCAGATTCGATGGCCAATCTGTCAATCAAAGTACTGATGGATTCAGCACACCCCTGTACCGGATTAGAAGGCCAAGCTGTCAGTAACTGCATCCCAGACACACTGAGAATTGAAATCGAGAAATTTTTATTGTTTTTCAATGTTTTTATTCATACAATTTTTCTAAAGGATAATTGAACATCATAACCGGATATGAAAAATTATAGACTTAAATAATAAAGTCAAGTATTGTGGTAACACCGCAAAACAAGAAAATCAAAGCCATACAAAATACATTGAAAACATAATAACAGTCTTACAGGGAAGGATATGGCTTCACAGAATTAATCACATTATCCTCTTATAAATCACTAATAGTAACAAATCTTATCATGAGGGAAAAGGATGTATTTGAAAAGGGTGAGAAGAATAAGTCCATGGAGCGGTACAGGGGGATGGAGTCAAACTGATTATATGCAGGACTTATTATAGAATTATTATTAACCTCTTAAAGACATACTCTCCCACAACACTTTTTATTTCCTGAGACCTGTCTTAAGCCTCATTCACACGTCTGTGTTGACCGTACATGTTCTATCCAATTTTTTTCACAAATAGAACATGTACCCATTATCTATGGTGCTGTTCACAGTTCTGTGTTTTTCCACCGATCGTGTGTCCATGCAAAACTTATGGAGACATGTCTGTTGTTCTCCGGTATTACGGATCACAAGGCCAATACAAATCTATGGGTCCATGAAAAACATGTACAGCACATGGATGGCGTCCGTGTGTCATCTATGTGCTGTCCATATTTCACAATGCACTGGATAGGAGAAGCATGGTAATTTATTTATCCATCCGTGAAAAACACTGAAGACACACTGATGGTAAAAACTGATGCACGGACCGTATACAGATAGTAAAAATGGACACATGGACCATACACTAATAGTAAAATGGACACACGAACCGTACAGTGATAGTAAAAATGGACACACGAACCGTACAGTGATGGTAAAAATGGACACACGGACCATACACTGATGGTAAAAACGGACACATAGACATACACTGATAGTAAAAATGGACACATGGTCATACACTGATGGTAAAAACAGACACATGGTCATACACTGATGGTAAAAACGGACACACAGACATACACTGATAGTAAAAATGGACACATGGTCATACGCTGATGGTAAAAACAGACACATGGTCATACACTGATGGTAAAAACGGACACATGGTCATACACTGATGGTAAAAATGGACATACGGACCATACAGTTATGGCACACTGATGACACTCATGACACCGACACCATTTTTTCATGTGTGTGTTTAAACTTGGACATGTGATTGTGTATATACAGTAATGTAGTTTAAGGGCTGTGGTAGATCTGCTCACTCAGCTGTACACGGAGGTAGACACGGGAACACTGTCTCTTTAAGATCTTCACTGGTTTATTGTATATGCAGCATAAACCATAGTGAAGTCAAAATAAACACGGCCCTTATGGGAAAAAACAGGAAAACCAAAACAAAGAGGCAATGTTAAGCATAGTCCTTGTGGTAGATCCGCTGCATGGTTCAGGTTAGTCCAAGCACAAACACTTTGGAGTTAATCTCTCCAGACACACTGAACACCTCAGAAGGCTGATTATTTAAACCCCAGACTACACCCTGGGGTGGAAATAAGGTGGACAGCCTCCCACCCGTTCTATGGTTGTCCACAAAAACCCAGCCCTTAAAGTGGCTGATTAACCCATCTCAACACATAGTGTGCTGAAGCAAACTTCTGGGTTTCAAATCACTGAAGCTAATAGACTCAGTGAGATGTATCTGCAGCGCCCCAGAGTCCTGGTCGTTGCAGTACTGTGGCTCCGCCACTACGGGGAGCTATGGTGCGTCCGATGGCACTGAAGGAGTTCATCTGATCAGGTATCACAGACACCAATACATTTCACAGCTGGGCCTCTGGGGGGAGCTAAGGGTGCTATTCATTAGGCCACTCCCCACCATAGTGGGTAAACTGGGGGTCAGGCAGGAAGTTAGATCAGAAAGCTGACTGGGTTGGAACCAGGCAACACCTTGTGGCAGAGGGTGTTGTAGGGGAAGATACAGTAGGGTCTCCGTCAGGGGTGGGATCCTGACAGAGGCTTGGCATTGGAAAGAACGTAACGGGTCCGCGCCAGCTCCGGGAAGCGGCGGGGCCCAAGAAAGGACTAGAAGCGAGATAGATTGTGCTGAGTGAGAAACGAGATCAAGCAATAGGAGAATACCAGTAGGGGTCATGCTGTAAGACCGGAGCAACACCCTACTGAGGCGCATTACCGGTGGCCGGAACGCCGAGGGAGTATTATAACAATCAGCTTCAAGCAATACTCTAAACAGCGGCAGGACAGTCAGTTTAAGGCGGGCTGTCTAACACAAATCACCTATGAAGTCTTGGGGGGCACCTTGTGGAGAGGGGCGACTCTAGGGTCCCGGAAGAGCTCCGAGCCTACCCGTCAAACGGGTGCCGTCCCAACCAGAACATAAGGGAGGGACGGAGGATTAGAAGAGCATCATTTAATCGAGTTGTGAGGGAACTTAAGAAACAGACACAACAGTTGTGGGGACTTTCCGTAAGCACAGCAGGGAAGGACCGCAACACATAGCGCTAGAAGGAAGGCACCGATTTCCACCTGTGAAGAGAACTCTGGAGGTGCCATTGGACCGGCCGGACTTGCGCAGCCTGGTGAACCGTGTTCCGGACTGAGGACCCAGAGATCTTCAGTAAAGAGGTAAAGAGACTGCAACCTGGTGTTCTCGTTATTTACTGCACTGCACCACCACAGCCTCATCATCTACATCCGTTATACCTATTACACTGTGCGCCCCACGACAGGGTCACGGACCGGGGCCTAGCCACCGTGACAACCCCAGAGCAGAGACTCAGAGGCCCGGTACCGGGTACCCCTCGGCCCTGCGGCAGTGGGGGTGCTACATATCTCCCCTTCAGCGCTTTGCCAGTCACTTTGTCACAGTGCATTAATGTTCTCACCAATCATCGCCTTCTCCGGTTTGTGACCATCAAGATTTTTGACACTGTGTATTTTCGCTGCATCAAAATGCATCTTACAGTATCAGGAAGGTGGATGGGACTTATAGAAATCTCACACCCACTGTGCTTCTTTTTTCACTCAGATTAAACTGACCTAATAGGTGCAGAAAGGCAGCATTATATATGCATCAGAAAAAAATGACCAAAAGCTCACTGTGGGAATGTAGCCAGTCTAAAGAGCTTCTTTCTGTTGCTGTATAAATGGTAAAAGCGACTTCCATAGCCTAGAGTGATCCGGCGAGAAGGAGTAAGGACCGGAATGGCGCTGGAAACCAATAGACGGCAAGTCGTGAGTATACTAATGCACTTAGACCTTCATCAGATGTACATGTTTTGTTCTGGTACTATGAATGAAAAGGATCAATTCAAGTCTTTTGGTCAGTGAAAAACACATACAGTACGTGTGGTCCATTTGCTGTACAGATTTAACATTGCAAATGATAGGAGAAGCTTTGTAATTTAAATGGATATTCCCATCTCCAAGATCCTATCTCAATATGTGGTAGGTATATGTACAAATACCTCCATTTAGAAATGTAGTATAATTCTTCTGATTATCTATGTCACTTACCCAATGTGCAGGGCATTGCAGTAGCTTAGGTATAGCGACAGTTAGTTATTAATGTTCGTAACTATGGATAGCTAAGCTACTATAATGACCTGCATATGGAGCAAGCGACATAGCTAATCAAAAGAACTATATTATTTCTACATGGAAGTATTTGCTAATATTATTATTATTATTATTATTACTACACATACTGCATATTGGGATAGCATGGGACTACCCCTTTAAGGACACAGCCAATTTATGTTTTTGCATTCATTTTTTTTCTTCTCTTGTTCATCGAGCCATAACATTATTACTCTTCAATCATCATAACTGTATGATAGCTTATTTTATGCAGGCTGAGATATACGGTAGTTTTGAATGATACCATATAATGTATTGAAAAATCTTTAAAACAATTCCAAGTAAGGTGAATAATTAAAAAAAACAAAATTCCGTTTTCCTTTTGAATTTACTGTAGTTTTTACAGAATTCATTGTGTTGAAAATTGATTCTCCAGGTTAGTATGATTATGATGATTTAAAACAAATGCAGGTTGTTTTTTTACTATATTAGTGGCTTTAAAAATTCTGAACTATTTTCTAAGACCCATATTTTTTTTATTTTACTGTCTATGGACCTGTAAACAGTTTTTTTGCATGCTGAGTTGAAATTTTGTGGTACATTCAGCGTTTAAATAGCTTTCTATTGTATATGTTGGAGGAGGTGAAGCGATTAAACAATGGCAATTTTGGAGATTAGACTTTTTCTATGGCGTTTTCCACATGGGTTAAATAAATAAATATTTTCAGAGATCAGACTTTTAGGGACATGACAGAACATAATATGCTTTCTTAAAATGTATTTGAATTATTATTATTTTTTTTTTAAAGTTTATTTTCTTTATTTAACATTTTTAAAACTCATTTCACATAATCCTTTATTTTTTAATCCCCCTAAGGGACTTGAACCTGCGATCATTTGATCACTTGTTCTATGAACTTCCATGCAGTACAAATCACAGTTAGCCTGTGCCTAGGATTCACAGCAGAACATAGATTGCAGCCATGGGACCACCTGATGGCACCCTGTGGTCACGGGATGGCTAAGAGGTGCCCGGAGGATAGCGCCAACTTTGTTACCACTGTCGGTTATTGAAGGCAGGTTTTAAAGGGTTAAAGAGCACCCGTTGGAGCTTCTATCCCTGCAGGTAGATACTGGCTATATTTCACCACCTGTCGCTACCTGTTGTGGAGAAGGCTGAACTACCTCAACCTGCTTTATGCACCCTAACCAGCCTAATGATGGTTAAATGCGTAGAGAATGAAGGGGTTAAGAGGTTTAAAGGGTTGTTCTCATAGTTACAGCTACATGTGACAGCTGTCACGCCGTTCTGTCTGTATCTGGTTTTCAGCGTGAGAATGCATGTCTTTGCTTTAAAGGGAACCTGTCACCCCCAAAATCGGGGGTGAGCTAAGCCCACCGGCATCAGGGGCTTATCTACAGCCTTCTGTAATGCTGTAAATAAACCCCCGATGTATCCTGAAAGATGAGAAAAAGATTATACTCACCCAGGGGCGTTCCTGCTGCTGGTCCGGGTCCGGTGCCTCCCATCTTCATCAGATGACGTCCTCTTCTGGTCTTCACGCTGCGGCTCCTGCGCAGGCTTACTTTGCCTGCCCTGTTGAGGGCAGAGCAAAGTACTGCAGTGCGCAGGCGCCAGGAAAGGTCAGAGAGGCCTAAAAGTAAAATAAAGTAAAATTAATTGAGATATCAGTAGGTTAAGTGTTTTTGAATATCCATATTGAATCAAGATAAGATGTTCCATATTAAAATATGCCCAATATAATGCTGCACAAAGATGCTCCACAGACACATTTGCCCCATACAGTACTGCATAAAGGTTAGTAAGGGCCCCATAAGATGCTCCATCAGCGTCGGACTGGAGCACCTTGGGCCCACCAAAGAAAATCATTCTTGGGGCCCACTATGCAGCTACCTAGAAATACAAGACCACCAATTGTGTTGTAAAACACGCTAATATCAGGGTATAATATAAAGTAGTACACGTCTTAATTATGTAGCAGGTGTTGGGGTAGAATCATAGAGGGGTAGCCCCCTCATAAAATATAATGTCACTCCCTGAGAGAATAATGCAGCCCCACCACAGAATATAATGCAGCCCCCCCATAGCGTACACTGTAGACCCCTCATATAGTAATATGGAGCCCCCCAGAATATAATGTAGTCCCCTGAGAGAATAATGCAGCCCACCACAGAATATAATGCAGCCCCCATAAAGTATACTGTAGCCCCCTCATATAGTATGATGTAGGCCCCCAGAATATAATGTAGTCCCCTGAGAATAATTGAGTCCCCCCACAGAATATAATGTAGCTCCCTCACAAAGTGTAATGCAGCCCCTCTCAACCCCCATCATTGTCCTCATCACCACCTCCATCATTGCCTTCTTCTCCCCCACCACCCCATCACTGCCCATTCCACCATCTCCATCATTGCCTCCTCCCCCACCATCATTGCCCATTTCATCACCTCCATCATTGCCTCCCCCCACCACCATCATTGCCCATCACCTCCATCATTGCCTCCCCCACCACCATCATTGCCCATCACCTCCATCATTGCCTGCCTCACCGCCATCATTGCCTCCCCTACCATCATTGCTTATCGCCACCATCATTGCCTATTGCCTCCATCATTGCCTCCCCCACCATCATTGCCCATCACCTCCATCGTTGCCTGCCCCCACCGCCATCATTGCCCATCACCTCCATTGCTTATTGCCACCATCATTGCCTCCCCCTACCATCATTGCCTCCCCCACCACCATCATTGCCCATCACCTCCATCATTGCCTAATCACCTCTATCCTTGCCCATCACCTCCATCATTGTCTCCCCCACCACCATCATTGCCCATCATCTCCATCATTGCCTCCCCACCATCATTGCGCAATCGCCTCCATCATTGCCTCTTCTCACCTTCATTGCCCATCACCTTCAACATTGCCCATCACTTCCATCGTTGCCTCCCCTCACCATCCTTACCCCCCCACCATCATTGCCCATCACCTCCATCATTGTCTCCCCCCACCGCCATCATTGCCCATCGCCTGCACTATTGCGTCCCCCACCAATATCATTGTGCTTCCCCACCAACACACACGCAGGCACACTCATGCATGCACACACACGCAGGCACACTCACACACAGGCACACTCACACACAGACACGCAGGCACACAGACACGCAGGCACACTCACACACAGACATCCAGGCACACTCACACACAGACACGCAGGTACACACACACAAACACAGGCACACTCACAAACAGACACGCAGGCACACTCACACACTCACACACAGACACGCAGGCACACTCACACACAGACACAGGCACACACACACACTCACACAGACACGCAGGCACACTCACACACAGACACGCAGGCACACTCACACACAGACACAGGCACACTCACACATAGACACACTCACACACAGGCACACTCACACACAGACACAGGCACACTCACACACAGACACAGGCACACTCACACACAGACACCCAGGCACACTCACACACAGACACACTCACACACAGACACGCAGGCACACTCACACACAGACACAGGCACACTCACACACAGACACAGGCACACTCACACAGAGACACAGGCACACACACACAGACACGCAGGCACACTCACACAGACACGCAGGCACACTCACACACAGACACGCAGGCACACTCACACACAGACACGCAGGCACACTCACACACAGACACGCAGGCACACACACACAGGCACACTCACACACAGACACACTCACACACAGGCACACTCAGACACAGGCAAACTCACACGCACACTCACACACAGACACAGGCACACTCACACACAGACATGCAGGCAGGCACACTCACACACAGACACACTCACTCACAGACACAGGCACACTCACACACAGACACGCAGGCACACACAGACACGCAGGCACACACAGACACAGGCACACTCACACACAGGCACACTCAGACACAGGCACACTCACACACTCACACTCACCCACAGACACAGGCACACTCACACACAGACACGCAGGCAGACACACTCACACACAGACACACTCACTCACAGACACAGGCACACTCACACACAGACACGCAGGCACACTCACACAGCACACCTCCCTCCCTGCAGCCTCTTCTTTGCCGGCAGCTTTCTGTGTGAGACAGCGTGCTGGATGATTACGTCGTCCAGCTGGGCTGTCTCAGACAGGAAGCAGGACGCCGGGATGTGCTGCTGCTGCCAGGAGGTGAACTGCGCTGTGTGTCTGACTCTGTGTGCCTGTGTCTGTGGTGCGGTCGGTGAGTGTGTGTGGTGCGTTGGTGGGCCTTTACATGCGGGCAGCGTTAGCCTCACCCTGCGGCTAATGCTGCCCGCTATTAAAAAAAATGGTATTCACGCCTCTCCATGCCCATAGGGGCGTGGAGAAGCGTGAATATTCATTTTGCTTTAGCAGCGGGGACAGGATCCTGTCTCCAGCTGCTGCTAGGCTGGCACAGGGCGGGCCCTCTTGACTCAGGGGCCCCATAGCCACTGGCTTGGGGCCCTTAAAGCAGTGGGGGTCCTTGAAGCAGTGGGGGCCCTAGGCAGCTGCTGGCAAGTATGCCAGCAGGTGTCAGTGCCTGGGCCCACCGGAGAATCCTCTGGTTCTCCGGTGGGCCAGTCCGAGCCTGTGCTCCATAGAGACATTTGCCCAATATAATGCTGCACAAATGTTGATTATGGCCCCATAAGATGCTCCATAGAGATATTTGCCCCATATAGTGCTGAACAAACGTTCAATATGGCCCATAAGATGCTCCATAGAGATATATGCCCCATATAATGCTGCACAAACATTGAATATGGCCCCATAAGATGCTCCATCGAGATATTTGCCCCATATAGCGCTGCACAAACGTTGAATATGGCCCCATAAGATGCTCCATAGAGAAATTTGCCCCATATAATGCTGCACAAACGTTGAATATGGCCCCATAAGATGCTCCATAGAGATATTTGCCCCATATGCTGTTGCTGCGATAAAAAAAAAATGACATACTCACCACTCATCGCTCAGGCCCCTGGCACTTGCAATACTCACCGGTCCTCGTTCCGGCACCGCTGTGTCTTCCATGTACTCTGCACTAGCGTTCAGGCAGAGGTCGCGAACTAACCACATCATCGCGCCCTCTGACCTGTCACTGCAGAGGACGTGGAAGATGGAGCGGTGCCCGGAATGAGGAAAGGTGAATATCGCGCAGTGCTCCCCCTCTCCGTTATACTCACCTGCTCCTGGCGCAGTCCCTGCATCTCCGTTCTCCGGGCACTGACAGCTTCTTCCAGCGTTGAGCGGTCACCGGTACCGCTCATTACAGTAATGAATATGCAGCTCCACCCCTATGGGTACTGTAATGAGCGGTACCATGTGACCGCTCAACGCTCAATGGCTCGAGTATAAGCCGAGAGGGGCACTTTCAGCCTAAAAAAATGTATATATACGGTAGATAAAAAGGCTTACCTAATCCTACTTCCCTATCCACCACAGCCTCTGTCTCCTCTTCTAGCTTGTCTTCCCGAGGGCTGGCTCAGGGGGCGAAATACAGTGGTCTAATCACACAGCCTCTGTCTCCCGCATGGTTCCAGCCTCCAACAGACCACAAGGTGGAATTAGTTTGTGGTCTGCTGAAGTAAGTCTCAGAACAGAGAGACGATTTCTCTCCACTACAGCCATTATAATTTTAATGTTAATAGTTTTGCAAGCTGACTCAGACCAGCCCGCCTTACATTTGCCACGTTTGCCTGTAGACCAGTCTGGCCCTATACCAATAGTCAGCACAAAGAAAGGAGACTTGTCCTATTTTGTTCCGTTTTGCGGAACAAACTCACCTGTTCAAGTGAATTTGTCCACAAAAATACGGATAGCACATAGATGCATTCTGAGTTGCTAGGTGACGTTTTAGAGAATCCCATCTGCTTTTTTTTGGCATATGGGAAGAAATGGAAATGCACAGATGGTAAAATCTGACATTATGATTAAAAATGGATGAAAACGGATGCAGTGCGCTAATAACAAAAGGTCTTCTTTTTGCACATAAGAATTAAAACTGAAATGGGAACCCATTCGGAAGAATTTAATAAACACGACAAAGAGGAAGACCAGTAACCCGATGGCTTGATACAATCAAGATAGCA
This sequence comes from Ranitomeya variabilis, assembly GCF_051348905.1. Taxonomy (NCBI): domain Eukaryota; kingdom Metazoa; phylum Chordata; class Amphibia; order Anura; family Dendrobatidae; genus Ranitomeya; species Ranitomeya variabilis. The sequence goes on along the minus strand of NC_135232.1, from coordinate 388,133,242 downwards.
GTAGAGAAGATCCTGGTGGACCTATCTAGGCTATCTAGATCGATCTTCCTACAGCGCATTCATCCATCAAGTCCCATGGTTCGAGATCGAGCTGAAGGCTGTTATTAATAATAATAATAATAATAATAATAATAATAATAAATATGTGAACCCTTGCAAAACTGTTCCCTACATGACACCACAGCTGAGCACCACTATGCAAAACTTAACTCTATTCAGTTCAATGGTTGCACTGACCTATGAATAGGGTTTAATCTACTATGGCTCTGATCAGTTTTCATCAGAATTCTGGGGTGCTGTCACGGGTGTGTCAGAGGTTGCAGAGAGTCACACAGCATCTGGCTGCAGAAGTTCTCTGCAGTTGGCTTTGCAGACACCTTCCTAGTCCTTCTGACTCAGAGGCAACCTTCCCCTGGCACTGGGTGTTTATAGACTTCCTGTCTACTTCTGAGAATCGTCGGTGATATTTCCATTTCCCCCTGTTGAGGCTTGGTGCTATAGCAGTCAGCTATCTTCCTCTTTGGTGCTGCTGGAGGACATCTGTGTTATTTCTCTGAGTCTACTTATTCCTAGTAGACCATGGACACACTTGTCAATGGATTTTATTACTGACCTACCGTTATCTGCAGGCAAGACTGTGGTTTGGTGGTTGTAGATAGGTTCTGTAAAATGGTTCATTTTGTTGCATTATCAGCACTTCTGAATGCCTAGACTCTAGGTGTTTATAAATGAGATCATGACGCTTCACAGGATTTCCTCTGAGGTGGTGTCAGATTGGGGGACTCAGTTTGTTTCCAAGTTCAGAAGGGTGTTCTGTTCTCGACTGGGGAGGCAGCTGTCCTTTTCCTCTGCCTCCCATCCCAGTTGAATGGACAGACCAAGCCCATTAACCAGAATTTGGAGACCTACCTCAGGTGTTTTGTCTCCGAATATCAGGAGGATTGGGCATCCTGCTTACCGCTGGAAGAATTTGCTATTAATAATTACCATCAAGAATCTACTAGCAGGTCACCGTTCTTTGGTGCATACGGTTACCATCCACAGTTTGGTTCCTTTAGCGGGGGAGGGGCTTCGGAAGTTCCTTAAGATGAACGTTTTGCTTCGTCGCTCTCGTTGGTGTGGTGGGGGGTTCTGAGTAATTTGAAGATTATGGGAGACAAGTACAAACGTATGGCTGACAGAAAACGCTTGCCAGGTCCGGACCTGAATGTGAATAACTTTGTGTGGTTGTCTACCAGGAATATGAGATTGAAGGTTCCAATCCTGGAAGTTGGACCTAGACTTATTGGTCCCTATAAAATAACCGCCGTCATTAATCCAGTAGCGTTTCATCTTGAGCTACCTCAGGCTCTTAAGATCCACAATGTCTTTCACAGGTCTTTGCTCAAGAAATATGTGGAACCTCTTGAGCCCTCACCCCTACCACCGCCCCTAATAATGGTTGATGAAAACCTAGAGTTTCAGATTTTGAGGAATGTAGATTCTCGACTCCAAAGTCTTTCCCTACAATACTTGGTGCACTGGAAGGGTGGCCCAGAGGAACGGATGTGGATCTTGGCTTCAGAGGTGAATGCCCCTTGGCTGGTTCATTCATTTCACACCACTTGTCCGGAGGAGCCTGGTCCTGAGTATCCGGAGGCCACTCGTAGAAAGGGGTGTACTGTCAAGGGTGTGTCAGAGGCTGCAGACAGTCACACAACATCTGGCTGTAAAGGTGTCTCTGCGGTTGGCTTTGCAGACGCCTTTCTAGTACTTCTGACTCTTGGACCCAGTGGCAACATCCACCCGGCTCTAATTGACACACCTGGACCTGGGTGTTTATAGACTCCCTGTCTGCTCTGGGAATCGCCAGTGATATTTCCATTTCCCCCTGCTAAGGCTTGGAGCTATAGCAGTTGGCTATCTTCCTCTTTGGTGTAGTTGGAGGACATCTGTGTTATCTCTCTGAGTCTACTCAAGATAAGTGTTCTCCTTGCTTGTCTATCCCAGCTGTCTTTAGTTGTAGTAGGGTCTGACCCCCCGACTTCCCTAAGCAGGACTTATTGCCAGAGTCAGGCAGGGATTAGATTCCTGCTCGGCGATAGGTGCAGAACCTATATAGGGACATTTAGAGCAGACAGGGTGACTTTAGATCTGCCTAGGGTCCCCACTCCTTTCTCTGCTAGTGTTGGGCTCTCTTCCCCTAATCCCTTTGTGTTGCGCTTAGTCTTCCCACACTGACTGCGTGACAGGTACATCAGGTTGATAAATGTCTGTAAATCTTGGCATAACTCATAATTGTGCTTTTTTAGACCAGGTCTGGCCAACTCTGCAACACTTTTTGGAAAGTGGATAGAGATTAGTGAGGAGAATGTATAGCCAAAGCGCGGCTGACAATAGTGGCATAAATTACTGCAAAAATATACTCCAGTCTGATGGTAGAGCTGTAAGATGTGCCACAAAAACTAAGGGGAGCACAGCACACCTCTGAATTTGGTGCATCTGACTCCAGTGCACCCTCCATTCTTCAAGATTATCCTGCAAATGATCAATCTGCAAATGATCAATCTTGATAAATGGGGCCTACATGGACCTGTATGCTTTTACATTGTCCCGTATTGGGTATAAAGCATCTTATATGTGAGTGTTGTGCACTAAATACAAATCCTCCATTCACATGCTCTACTCTTAACACTTCTACCTAAACTGCTCAGTTTTAGTTGGCACTGTGCTCTTTCATGAATACGCTTCCCATCTAATAAAATCCAGTAATATTTCAGCTTGGATTTCCAGGCTCACATGCAATAACTCAAACCAGAAACAGAGGAAAGTAAAGCATCTTATAGGAAAGTTTTCTGTGCACGTATTCACCTCATTTGACCCACAGATTGGTTTCAGCAGAGTCTGGAATATTACCTTGTGTGCACGCGGAGGATAAGTGCTCTGCTTTGTCATCACATGTGCTTGTGTTATGATCGCGCTACCTTAGATAATGAAACACATTTGCACTGTTTATGTTTCCCCATGGCATTCGGAGATGACTGTGCCGATCATTTACAGCTCACATGGCTGAAGACCGTGGAAATAACGTTCTCACTTATTACCGTAATGCATGTTCTTAATTGCTTGGTCTAGGATTGTAATTGCAAATATCTTCAATAACCAAACACAGTAGGCGTCATACGTCAAAACCAATACAATGAAAAATGGAGTTGTTTCTTAACACGAACAGATCTAACCTTTCATTTTTCTTTCAAAAATAACTGCAGCTCATGCTATGTGCATTTAAAGCAAAGAAAAAACGTGCAGTCATAGTTATTAAAAGATTTAAAGGAAGTAAAAAAAAAGATGCTTTCTTGCAAAAACAGCTCTGACCCTGACAGGTTGTGTGTGGAATTGTAGTAAAAGTAAAGTAAAGTTAATAAGGCTGATGTCAAATGGTGTGGCTAGAAATAGCCCACACAGAAGGGAAAAGGCAAACACCAGCTCCAAAGAACATGCATGAGAGGAGGAAAAGGAGCACTCAGGTGAATATATTAAAAAAACATATTTTTATTGAAAGTTCAATTAAAAAAGTATATCTCCAATTTGACAATTAGCATAAATAAACATGAAACAACAGCAGGATAAGAACAGAGACCACAGGGTAACAATAAACCCCAATGCCCAAATAAACATGAAGACCGTAGATATATAAAGTGCCAGTGCAATCATAAGTACATGTACGGCAGTAAGAAACCCCAGATAAATGTGCAAAAATGATCAAAAATTGATCAAAAGTCAATCAAAGCAGGGATAAAACTTACCGAGGGCAGAGGTAAAAGAAACGCGCGTCAGGGTCCATCACACCTGGCTCAGGGTGGAAAAGACAATGATGAGAGTGGTGGGGAAGGAGGCCATGATGGGGTGGTGGAGGAGAAGGCTGTGATGGAGGTGGTGGAAAGGGCAATTATGGGGGTGATGGCGAGGGCAATGATGGGGTGGTAGGGGAGAAAGCACTGATGGAGGTGGTGGAAAGGTCAATGATGGGGTGGTGGGAGAAAAAGCAATGATGGAGGTGCTGGAAAGAACAATGATGGGGTGGTGGGAAAGAATGAAATGATGGTGGTGGTGGAAAGGACAATGATGGTGGTGGTGGAAAGAGCAATAATGAGGGTGGTGGGGGAGGAGGAAATGATGAGGTGGAGGAATGGGCAATGATATGGGGTGGTGGGGGAGAATGCAATAATAGTGGTGGTGGAGAAGACAATGATGGAGGTGGTGAAGAGGGCAATGATGGGGTAGGGGAGAGGACAATAATGGGATGCGGGGGTGAGGAGGACAATGAGGGGTGTGGGGGATTGGGATCAGAAGAAGGGGGAATTAGGAACAGGGGGAGGTGGAGGAAGACATTATTATCGCTTATGTCTAACACAGTCCCTTAGTATAGAGTATATATACGTATTATGTATAACACAGTCCCTTAGTATACAGTGTACTCACTAATTCTGTATAACACACACATCTTTAGTTACATAGTTTCCTTTTTTATATGTATAACACCGTCCCTTATTACGGACCATCCTCTCTAGTTATATATGGTGCCATCCCTTATTACATAGCTAACTCTGCTGTTATGTACAGTGCTATCTCTTACATAGTGTATTCTTGTTAATTTTGTTATTCACAGTGCCCTCTTTTATTATATAGTCCCCTCTCTTTTTAGATATAAAATGACTGCTGATGGAGGAGCCGGTGACCAGACGACCAGTCCATCAGCTCCTCAATTAGAAAAGAAGCTTTCCCATGCTCCATCACCCATCATTGCATTATACAGCTAACAAGACAGGACGGTACGTAATAAAAAAAAGGGCTCTATATAATCCAATATGTAAGGGACGGTACTGTACATAACAAGAGAGGGCACTGTATAAGGGACAGCAATATACATAATAAAGGAGACTATGTAATATATATACACTAGCTGTACTACCCGGCTTCGCCCGGGTTAATGACTGCTGTTAGCAAAATAGAATGTGTTAACAAAAATTTATTCTGCACGCAAAAACCACAAAACAAATAGATAGAAATGTAATTATTAAAAGGCAAAAACTAAGCTAATAGAAGCATTTCACAACATATATTAGCTTTGTTATACTGAGAATGTCTTTGTTGCCTATATTAACCAATCAGAGCTCAGATTAATTAACTGTAGCAAAATAGAAGCTGAGCTGTGATTGGTTGCTATTGGCAGCCTGATAAATCCCCAGCCAACAGGAAGCCCTCCCCCTGGCAGTATATATTAGCTCACACATACACATAATAGACAGGTCATGTGACTGACAGCTGCCGGATTCCTATATGGTACAATTGTTGCTCTTGTAGTTTGTCAGCTTATTAAATCAGATTTTTATTTTTGAAGGATAATACCAGACTTGTGTGTGTTTTAGGGCGAGTTTCATGTGTCAAGTTGTGTGTGTTGAGTTGCGTGTGGCGACATGCATGTAGCGACTTTTGTGAGATGAGTTTTGTGTGGTGACATGCGTGTAGCAACATTTTGTGTGTCGAGTTGCATGTGACAGGTTAGTGTAGCAAGTTGTGTGCAGCAAGATTTGTGCATGGCGAGTTTTATGTGTGGTGCGTTTTGAGTATGTGCAAGTTTTGTGTGAGGCAACTTTAGCATGTGTTGCAACTTTTGTACATGTGGCAATTTTTCTGTGTGTGCAAGTTTTGCATGAGGTGAGTTTTCCATGAGGTGAGTTTTGCACGTGTGGCGAGTTTTGCGTGAGCCTAGTTTTGCATATGGCGAGTTTTGCATGTAGCGAGTTTTGCGCGTGGCGAGTTTTGAGGGGTGACTTTTGTGTTTCGACTTTTATGTGGCGAGGTTGGTGTGTGTGTGGTGAAATGTGTGCTGAGGGTCGTATATGTGGTCAAGCACGTGGTAGTGTGTGGCGCATTTTGTGTTTGTGTTCATACCCCCGTGTGTGGTGAGTATCCCATGTCGGGGCCCCACCTTAGCAACTGTACGGTATATACTCTTTGGTGCCATCGCTCTCATTCTTTAAGTCCCCATTGTTCACATCTGGCAGCTGTCAATTTTCCTCCAACACTTTTCCCTTCACTTTTTCCCCATTATGTAGATAGGAGCAAAATTATTTGGTGAATTGGAACGCGCGGGGTTAAAATTTCACCTCACAACATAGCCTATGACGCTCTCGGGGTCCAGACGTGTGACTGTGCAAAATTTTGTGGCTGTAGCTGCGACGGTGCAGATGCCAATCCCAGACATACACACATACATACATACACACATTCAGCTTTATATATTAGATATACCTGTATGTAATCTCCTGTATATAGTATATACCTGTGTGTCATCTCACCTATATATAGTATATATCTGGGTGTCATCTCCTCCTGTATATAGTATATACCTGTATGTCATCTCCTCCTATACATAGCATATACCTGTATGTCATCTCCTCCTGTATATACTATATACCTGTAGGTAATCTGCTCCTGTATATAGTATATACCTGTGTGTCATCTCCTCCTGTATATAGTATATACCTGTATGTCATCTCCTCCTGTATGTAGTATGTACCTGTATGTCATCTCCTCCTCTATATAGTATATACCTGTGTGTCATCTCTCCTGTATATAGTATATATCTGTGTGTCATCTCCTCCTGTATATAGTATATACCTGTGTGTCATCTCCCCTGTAAATAGTATATACCTGTGTGTCATCTCCTCCTGTATATAGTATATATCTGTATGTCATCTCCTCCTGTATTAGCCCTCGTTCACACGTTATTTGGTCAGTATTTTTACCACAGTATTTGTAAGCTAAATTGGCAGCCTGATAAATCCCCAGCCTACAGTAAGCCCACCCCCTGGCAGTATATATTAGCTCACACATACACATAATAGACTGGTCATGTGACTGACAGCTGCCGGATTCCTATATGGTACATTTGTTGCTCTTGTAGTTTGTCTGCTTATTAATCAGATTTTTATTTTTGAAGGATAATACCAGACTTGTGTGTGTTTTAGGGCGAGTTTCGTGTGTCAAGTTGTGTGTGTTGAGTTGCGTGTGGCGACATGCATGTAGCGAATTTTGTGAGATGAGTTTTGTGTGGCGACATGCGTGTAGCAACTTTTTGTGTGTCGAGTTGCATGTGACAGGTTAGTGTAGCAAGTTGTGTGCAGCAAGTTTTGCGCATGGCGAGTTTTGCGCGTGGCGAGTTTTATGTGTAGTGCCTTTTGAGTATGTGCAAGTTTTGTGTGAGGCAACTTTTGCATGTGTTGCAACTTTTGTGCATGTGGCAATTTTTCTGCGTGTGCAAGTTTTGCGTGTGGCGAGTTTTCCATGAGGTGAGTTTTGCACGTGTGGCGAGTTTTGCATGTGGCGAGTTTTGAGCGGCGACTTTTGTGTTTCGACTTTTATGTGGCGAGGTTGGTGTATGTGTGGTGAAATGTGCGCTGAGGGTGATATATGTGTTCGAGCACGTGGTAGTGTGTGGCGCATTTTGTGTGTGTGTTCATATCCCCGTGGTGGTGTGGTGATTATCCCATGTCGGGGCCCCACCTTAGCAACTGTACAGTATATACTCTTTGGCGCCATCGCTCTCATTCTTTAAGTCCCCCTTGTTCACATCTGGCAGCTGTTAATTTGCCTCCAACACTTTTCCTTTCATTTTTTCCCCATTATGTAGATAGGGGCAAAATTGTTTGGTGAATTGGAACGCGCGGGGTTAAAATTTCGCCTCACAACATAGCCTATGACGCTCTCGGGGTCCAGACGTGTGACTGTGCAAAATTTTGTGGCTGTAGCTGCGACGGTTCAGATGCCAATCCCGGACATACACACACACATACATACATACATACACACATACACACATTCAGCTTTATATATTAGACTAGCTGTACTACCCGGCTTCGCCCGGGTTAATGACTGCTGTTAGCAAAATAGAATGTGTTAACAAAAATTTATTCTGCACGCAAAAACCACAAATCAAATAGATAGAAATGTAATTATTAAAAGGCAAAAACTAAGCTAATAGAAGCATTTCTTAACATATATTAGCGTTGTTATACTGAGAATGTCTTTGTTGCCTATATTAACCAATCAGAGCTCAGATTAATTAACTGTAGCAAAATAGAAGCTGAGCTGTGATTGGTTGCTATTGGCAGCCTGATAAATCCCCAGCCAACAGGAAGCCCTCCCCCCTGGCAGTATATATTAGCTCACACATACACATTATAGACAGGTCATGTGACTGACAGCTGCCGTATTTCCTATATGGTACAATTGTTGCTCTTGTAGTTTGTCTGCTTATTAATCAGATTTTTATTTTTGAAGGATAATACCAGACTTCTGTGTGTTTTAGGGCGAGTTTCATGTGTCAAGTTGTGTGTGTTGAGTTGCGTGTGGTGACATGCGTGTAGCGACTTTTGTGAGATGAGTTTTGTGTGGTGACATGCGTGTAGCAACATTTTGTGTGTCGAGTTGCATGTGACAGGTTAGTGTAGCAAGTTGTGTGCAGCAAGATTTGTGCATGGCGAGTTTTGCGCGTGGCGAGTTTTATGTGTGGTGCGTTTTGAGTATGTGCAAGTTTTGTGTGAGGCAACTTTTGCATGTGGTGCAACTTTTGTACATGTGGCAATTTTTCTGTGTGTGCAAGTTTTGCATGAGGTGAGTTTTCCATGAGGTGAGTTTTGCACGTGTGGCGAGTTTTGCGTGAGCCTAGTTTTGCATATGGCGAGTTTTGCATGTAGCGAGTTTTGCGCGTGGTGAGTTTTGAGTGGTGACTTGTGTTTCGACTTTTATGTGGCGAGGTTGGTGTGTGTGTGGTGAAATGTGTGCTGAGGGTGGTATATGTGTTCAAGCACGTGGTAGTGTGTGGCGCATTTTGTGTGTGTGTTCATATCCCCGTGTGTGGTGAGTATCTCATGTCGGGGCCCCACCTTAGCAACTGTACGGTATATACTCTTTGGCGCCATCGCTCTCATTCTTTAAGTCCCCATTGTTCACATCTGGCAGCTGTCAATTTTCCTCCAACACTTTTCCCTTCACTTTTTCCCCATTATGTAGATAGGGGCAAAATTGTTTGGTGAATTGGAACGCGCGGGGTTAAAATTTCACCTCACAACACAGCCTATGACGCTCTCGGGGTCCAGACGTGTGACTGTGCAAAATTTTGTGGCTGTAGCTGCGACGGTGCAGATGCCAATCCCGGACATACACACATACATACATTCACACATTTAGCTTTATATATTAGATATACCTGTATGTAATCTCCTGTATATAGTATATACCTGTGTGTCATCTCACCTATATATAGTATATATCTGTGTGTCATCTCCTCCTGTATATAGTATATACCTGTATGTCATCTCCTCCTATACATAGCATATACCTGTATGTCATCTCCTCCTGTATATACTATAAACCTGTAGGTAATCTGTTCCTGTATATAGTATATACCTGTGTGTCACCTCCTCCTGTATATAGTATATACCTGTATGTCATCTCCTCCTGTATGTAGTATGTACCTGTATGTCACCTCCTCCTCTATATAGTATATACCTGTGTGTCATCTCTCCTGTATATAGTATATATCTGTGTGTCATCTCCTCCTGTATATAGTATATACCTGTGTGTCATCTCCCCTGTAAATAGTATATACCTGTGTGTCATCTCCTCCTGTATATAGTATATACCTGTATGTCATCTCCTCCTGTATATACTTTATACCTGTGTGTCATCTCTCCTGTATATAGTATATGCCTGTGTGTCATCTCCCCTGTATATAGTATATACCTGTGTGTCATCTCTCCTGTATATAGTATATATCTGTGTGTCATCTCCTCCTGTATATAGTATATACCTGTGTGTCATCTCCTCCTGTATATAGTATATACCTGTATGTCATCTCCTCCTGTATATAGTATATATCTGTATGTCATCTCCTCCTGTATTAGACCTCGTTCACACGTTATTTGGTCAGTATTTTTACCTCAGTATTTGTAAGCTAAATTGGCAGCCTGATAAATCCCCAGCCTACAGGAAGCCCACCCCCTGGCAGTATATATTAGCTCACACATACACATAATAGACTGGTCATGTGACTGACAGCTGCCGGATTCCTATATGGTACATTTGTTGCTCTTGTAGTTTGTCTGCTTATTAATCAGATTTTTATTTTTGAAGGATAATACCAGACTTGTGTGTGTTTTAGGGCGAGTTTCGTGTGTCAAGTTGTGTGTATTGAGTTGCGCGTGGCGACATGCATGTAGCGACTTTTGTGAGATGAGTTTTGTGTGGCGACATGCGTGTAGCAACTTTTTGTGTGTCGAGTTGCATGTGACAGGTTAGTGTAGCAAGTTGTGTGCAGCAAGTTTTGCGCATGGCGAGTTTTGCGCGTGGCGAGTTTTATGTGTGGTGCCTTTTGAGTATGTGCAAGTTTTGTGTGAGGCAACTTTTGCATGTGTTGCAACTTTTGTGCATGTGGCAATTTTTCCGCGTGTGCAAGTTTTGCGTGTGGCGAGTTTTCCATGTGGCGAGTTTTGCACGTGTGGCGAGTTTTGCATGTGGAGAGTTTTGCGCGTGGCGAGTTTTGAGCGGCGACTTTTGTGTTTCGACTTTGATGTGGCGAGGTTGGTGTATGTGTGGGGAAATATGCGCCGAGGGTGGTATATGTGTTCGAGCACGTGGTAGTGTGTGGCGCATTTTGCGTGTGTGTGTTCATATCCCCGTGGTGGTGTGGTGATTATCCCATGTCGGGGCCCCACCTTAGCAACTATACAGTATATACTCTTTGGCGCCATCGCTGTCATTCTTTAAGTCCCCCTTGTTCACATCTGGCAGCTGTTAATTTGCCTCCAACACTTTTCCTTTAATTTTTTCCCCATTATGTAGATAGGGGCAAAATTGTTTGGTGAATTGGAAAGCGCGGGGTTAAAATTTCACCTCACAACATAGCTTTGACGCTCTCGGAGTCCAGACGTGTGACTGTGCAAAATTTTGTGCCTGTAGCTGCGACGCCTCCAACACTTTTCCTTTCACTTTTTCCCCATTATGTAGATAGGGGCAAAATTGTTTGGTGAATTGGAAAGTGCGGGGTTAAAATTTCACCTCACAACATAGCCTATGACGCTCTCGGGGTCCAGACGTGTGACTGTGCAAAATTTTGTGGCTGTAGCTGCGACGGTTCAGATGCCAATCCCGGACATACACACATACATACATACATACACACATACACCCAATTCAGCTTTATATATTAGATGTACAGTGCCTTGCGAAAGTATTCGGCCCCCCTGGAACTTTTCAACCTTTTCCCACATATCATGCTTCAAACATAAAGATACCAAATGTAAATTTTTGGTGAAGAATCAACAACAAGTGGAACACAATTGTGAAGTTGAATGAAATGTATTGGTTATTTTAAATTTTTGTGGAAATTCAAAAACTGAAAAGTGGGGCGTGCAATATTATTCAGCCCCTTTAACTTAATACTTTGTTGCGCCACCTTTTGTTGCGATTACAGCTGCAAGTCGCTTGGGGTATGTCTCTATCAGTTTTGTACATCGAGAGACTGAAATTCTTGCCCATTCTTCCTTGGCAAACAGCTCGAGCTCAGTGAGGCTTGATGGAGATCATTTGTGAACAGCAGTTTTCAGCTCTTTCCACAGATTCTCGATTGGATTGAGGTCCGGACTTTGACTTGGCCATTCTAACACCTGAATATGTTTATTTGTGATCCATTCCATTCAGGGGTGGATTAAGGGTAGCCAGGGCCCCGGGCTGTTCAGACTCTGTGGGCCCCCCGGTCATGTGACGGGGTTATGCGACGGGGTCATCATATACCTGAACCAGATTATTCCAGAAAAATATTTGCTGAGTGAAACTCCACTTCTCACCTATCACACATTAACAGTTTCCATCACCAGATCACACATATAGCCGGCAGCTTTTGTTTTGGCCAAAAGATTTTTCAAGCCGCCACCATAACACGGTAGACCCTTTTGGCCGGGCCCTACGCTACTGTAACCTATTAAATATTTGTTAAAATATGCAATACAATTTAGGTATATTTTTATTTATTTTTCAATTTTTAAAATGACCAATAATATCACATAAAGGAACAAATACAACACCATGACCAGACCACATATTACCACCAGTGACAGAATAATATCACATACAAAGAACAAATAACACTGCACCATGACAAGACCACATATTACCACCACAAAGTGACCATAGCACATACAAGGAACAAATACCACAACACCATGTCCAGACCACATATTACCACCACATAATGACCTAATACTGCAATACTGATCACCAGTAATAAAAAAAACACAATACTATCGCCATAAGTGCCATTATACACAGGAGCTCTGTATATAGTATACAGTGTATAGTGTCAGTGTACAGGTAACACACTGACTCACCAGTGACATCTCCAAGTGAAGTCCTTCATCTTTCATCCAGCACAGACCGCCATCACTTCTTCCAGCTAGAGCTCATCTCTGCAGGAAATAACACAGTTATCTCGAGCTCCGCTTACACAACACATTACTTAATTGTTCCCAACTTCTACATTACACCACATGAAGAAAAAGAGTCAACATTGTGTCACTCTACACAGTAACAGGCCTGCCCCCTCATTTAAAACAGTATAGTAAAAAAATAAAATAAATACATCACTGCAGTAATAATATCCCTAAATTAGTCCCTAAGGTAATAATATTCCCCATCCTGGCCCCTGTGTGTCTCATTCTTGGCTTCAGCCATATGTTCTCCCATCCTGCCCTCATGAGTATCCATTCTGCCCCATATGATCTCCCCTTCCTGCCCCATCTGTCTCCATCGTATCCATCCTGCCCCATGATCCAATCCTGCCCCATGATCCTGCACAATCTGTCTCCAATCCTGCCCCCAGTGTCTCCAATCCTGCCCCGTATTTCCTTTCTGCCCCGTATTTCCATTCTGCCCCCTATGTCTCCAGCATTCTGCCCCATGTCTCCAACATTTCTGCCCCCAGTGTCTCCAGCATTTCTGCCCCCAGTGTCTCCAGCATTTCTGCCCCCAGTGTCTCCAGCATTTCTGCCCCCAGTGTCTCCAGCATTTCTGCCCCATTGTCTCCAGCATTTCTGCCCCCAGTGTCTACAGCATTTCTGCCCCCAGAGTGTCCAGCATTCTGCCCCCAGTGTCCAGCATTTCTGCCCTCAGTGTCTCCAGCATTCAGCCCCCAGTGTGTCCAGCATTCAGCCCCCAGTGTGTCCAGCATTCAGCCCCAGTGTGTTCAGCATTTCTGCCCCCAGTGTGTCCAGCATTCTGCCCCCAGTGTGTCCAGCATTCTGCCCCCAGTGTGTCCAGCATTCTGCCCTCAGTGTGTCCAGCATTTTGCCCCCAGTGTGTCCAGCATTCTGCCCCCAGTGTGTCCGGCATCTCTACCCAATCTGTGTCCAGCATTTCTACCACCATCTGTGTCCAGCATTCAGCCCCCAGTGTGTCCAGCATCTCTTCCTCATCTGTGTCCAGCATCTCTGCCCCATCTGTGTCCAGCATCTCTGCCCCCATCTGTGTCCAGCATCTCTGCTCTCATCTGTGTCCAGAATCTCTGCCCCATCTGTGTCCAGAATCTCTTCCCCATCTGTGTCCAGCATCTCTGTCCCCAGTGTCTCCAGCATTCTGCCCTGGGCTCCCCAGATCGCTGCTCTCAATTAAAAAAAAAAGTTCTTCTCACCTGGCCGCGCTCCTGCAGTGACTGACAATCACGTCAAACGCCGTCGACGTGCGCGCTGCGGCTGACGTCAGCTGCCAGCCTTCGATTGGCTGGCGGCTGTTAACTATTGACGTGCGGGCACGGGCCGCATGTCAATAGCGTTAAACTGCCACAGCGCCAGTAGGGGCCTGGTGAGCAGATGAGACTGGGCCCGATGCGGGCCCCCTCTGCCCACTGTGCCCCATATATCAGTCAGGGCAGTAATGCCCTGATGGCGGCCGGGGTCAATCTCAGGGGTAGCCCAGGGCCCCCCCACACCACTGGGCCCTGGGCTACCGCCCAGATTGATGGGCCTCTTGGTTGCATCTCTGATCAGTCTTCTCCTTGTCTTGGTAGATTTGCAGTGGTATGATACTCCTTCCATTTCAATATGATCGCTTGCACAGTGCTCGTTGGGATGTTTAAAGTTTTGGAATTCATTTTGTATCCAAATCCGGCTTTAAACTTCTCCACAACAGTATCACGGACCTGGCTGTTATGTTCGTTGGTCTTCATGATGCTCTCTGTGCTTCAAACAGAACCCTGAGACTATCGCAGAGCAGGTGCATTTATACGGAGACTTGATTACACACAGGTCGATTATATTTATCATCATTAGGCAGTTAGGACAACATTGGATCATTCAGAGATCCACAATCAACTTCTAGAGTGAGTTTGCTGCACTGAAAGTAAAGGGGCCGAATAATATTGCACCCCCCACTTTTCAGTTTTTGAATTTCCACACAAATTTAAAATAACCAATACATTTCGTTCAACTTCACAATTATGTTCCACTTGTTGTTGATTCTTCACCAAAAATTTACATTTGGTATATTTATGTTTGAAGCATGACATATGGGAAAAGGTTGAAAATTTCCATGGGGACGAACACTTTTGCAAGACACTGTATATGTGTGTGGCTATATATATATATATATATATATATATATATATATATATATATATAGCTTTGTCGGCATAAAAGTAGAGGGGCCCGGACACATTTCTTGCACAGGGGCTCCAAACTGTCAGTGTTCGCCCCTGCTGAGAACAGCCGCTGCACTATGTTATTTTGTACCATTCACTGTTTACAATAAGCTGAAATCAGCTGATCAATGGTGGTATTGAACCATTAGCAACTTGAAGTGATTGCCAGGTCTCTTCCATATCTAGAGACTTGTCGCGGTGCTGGGAAAAGCAGGCCAGGAGCAGCAATGGACTAGTCTTATTTTTGACTATGGTCTCAGGCCGGTTCTTCTAACGATATTTTCTCTGAAATGCCAGATAGTTTCAGAGAAAAAATATACCTGGCTGTAATCGAATCATGCCCCATGCTCTGATTCATGCTACATGTGGTTTGTCAACATGAATCAAGTGACAGATTCCTTTTAAAGCCCCTCAAAACTTCTATAAGTTACTTTTTTATGTTTTTCTTGTTTTTGTTACATTTTTCAGTGGTTGATTTACTATTACTATTTTCTTAGTTTTTTTTCAGTTCTTGATTTATTATTTTATATCCTACCATTAACATTGTCAGGACCGAGTTACTGTATATGGGTGAGCCTGTCTTGTTAGAGTATTATAGAAAATTGCACAAAGAAAAAGAGGATGAATAGATTAGGGTCTATGTACTTGCATTAAGTTCTGTCTAATTCATGCAACCCAACGGTCAGTCACAGTAATTAAGATAAGAAAGAAGAATAAAGAAGACAAATGGTTAATGTTGTTCAAAGACTGAACATAATAGATGCATAACGTATTGTTCTTATCATTTTCTGGCACGAATGAGCCAGGGATGTCCTAACCTAGCCACTATAGTGTACAATATTAGTGTCTCTGAACACAAGACATGTCACAGACTGACAAAGATCAGGATATTGCTCACAGCTGTTTATACAGATATTCCACATATGCGTGTATTTAACTCAATACATCTTGGGGCTGACAATCTCTCTTTTGTTTTCTGACCCATAGGAGAAAAAGGCGAAGGTCTTCTATGCTCTTCAAGAAGAGTCCCACTGAGATTGGTTTTTACCCATAGTTAGACCATGTCAATCAGAGTCGTTGGAGGAAACTAAGCCACAGTAACCTACCTTGCCAAGAGCTGTGGATCATATAGAATTGTAAAAAATAAAATTTAGTGAACCATTTAGAATTCCTTGAGAGGAGAATGCTTGTTTAAACTATGCCTGATGAAGAGACCTGAGTTGTCTGGAAAGCTCGTTGTTTGCTACCATGTTTTAAGTTAGCCAATAAAAGGTATCAACTGAGGACTCTCAAATGTGACTATTTTTCTCACTGAGCAATCTATTATTGGGGTAGAAATGGAGGGTGGAGAACTGGGTCAGGAGGAACAGGCAAGTAGCTGTGTGAATGTAACAAAGGGGAGTGGAAGTGAGTCAAAGAAAAGTAGGCCACACCTGTTTCTGTACTTCCAAGTAAAATTGCCAAATTGGGTGATGATGCAA
Source organism: Ranitomeya variabilis (assembly GCF_051348905.1). Taxonomy (NCBI): domain Eukaryota; kingdom Metazoa; phylum Chordata; class Amphibia; order Anura; family Dendrobatidae; genus Ranitomeya; species Ranitomeya variabilis. Next base: position 388,117,027 of record NC_135232.1, on the reverse strand, counting down.
GGGTGTGAGACTCATAAATGGCCACCATAGCGGATACTGCTTTCTATAACAGCTGGAAGAACAGCCCAACTAGTATTTGGGTAATGTAGATAGAGTTAGACAGTTAGTGGTTATAGAGGATTCTATAATTAGGAAGACGAAATAATTTGTTGACACGACCACCTCAACTTGATGGTTTGCTGTCTCCTAGGTCTCAGATTCGGTATGTGGTGGAACGGGTTGATAAATTACTGCTGGGGGCTGGAGATGATCCAGCCATCATGGTCCTCGTGTGAACCAATGAGAGAACAAGTGTGTTGTGAACTCTGTTTCCGGGCTCCCTCCTGTGGTCGTGAGTGGTACTGTGTGAGTTCTCTCTTTGGGCTCCCCCTGGTGGCTCTTTTTGTTATTTTGCAGGTTCCTGGCTGGGATCAGCTGTCTTGTCATCTGCTAGTTAGGTTTCCTATTTAATCCAGCTGGTCCTTCATTCCTTGCCTGTTGTCGTTGTATTCAGTGCTATTCTGATTGCTCCTGTCTACATTGGTTATCAGTCTCTCCAAGAGAAGCTAAGTTTTGTTTGCTTATTTTTGCTCATCTGTGTTCAATATGTTTCCTAGTATATGATGAGTTTTGTCCAGCTTGCTAATATGTGATTTCCCAGCTTGCTGGTGCTCTGGGGTGCTGAGTTGCTCCCCCACATCGTTAGTTGGTGTGGGGGTTCTCGCATTCTCTGCGTGGATATTTTTGCATAGGGTTTTTTACTGACCGCACAGATCCCTTGCTATTTTCTGCTATCTAGCGTTAGCGGGCCTCATTTGCTTAACCTGTTTCATCTCTGCGTTTGTCTTTTCCTCTTAACTCACCGTTATTATTTGTGGGGGGCTTTTATATCTCTGGGGTTATTTCTCTGAGGCAAGTGAGGTCTTTACTTTCTCTTTAGGGGTAGTCAGTTGCTCAGGCCGTGAAGAGACGTCTAGGATTTCAGGAAACGTTCCACGGCTGCCTATAGTGTTGCGGTTAGGATCAGGTTTGCGGTCAGTCCAGTTACCACATCCCCAGAGCTCGTCCTATTTTCTTCTACTTAGCTGGTTAGATTTGTGATCCTCAGCCACTAGGATCATAACAGTACAACAGGCCAAAAGTGTTAAATGCATCGCAAAAGTGGGATAAGAGAAATCCTGAGTTCAATTTTTTTTTTCTCTGCTCTGCAGTGTGTCCTGCTTCTCTCCTCCCCTTAATCTTTGGGTGGCTTTGAGTTCAGCTGCAGACATGGATATTCAGAGTCTGACTTCTAGTGTGGATCATCTTGCTGCAAGGGTGCAAAGCATTCAGGATTTTGTTGTTCACAGTCCTATGTCTGAGCCAAAAGTACCTATTCCTGAGTTGTTTTCTAGAGATAGATCTAGGTTTCTGAATTTTAAGAATAATTGTAAATTATTTCTTTCTTTGAGACCTCGTTCCTCTGGTGATTCCGCTCAGCAAGTTAGAATTGTTATCTCCCTGTTACGTGGCGACCCTCAAGATTGGGCTTTCTCCCTGGCGCCAGGAGATCCTGCATTGCTGAATGTGGATGCGTTTTTTCTGGCGCTTGGATTGCTTTATGAGGAACCTAATCTTGAGAACCAGGCAGAAAAGGCCTTGTTGGCTCTCTCTCAGGGCCAGGATGAAGCTGAGGTGTATTGTCAAAAATTTTGGAAATGGTCGGTGCTTACTCAATGGAATGAGTGTGCCCTGGCTGCAAATTTCAGAGAAGGTCTTTCTGAAGCCATTAAGAATGTTATGGTGGGGTTCCCCACGCCTGCGAGTCTGAATGAGTCAATGGCTTTAGCTATTCAGATTGATCGGCGTTTGCGGGAGCGCAAACCTGCGCACCATCTGGCGGTGTTTTCTGAACAGAAACCTGAGTCTATGCAATGTGATAGGATTCTGACCAGAATTGAACGGCAAAATCATAGACGTCAGAATGGGTTGTGCTTTTACTGTGGTGATTCAGCTCATATTATCTCAGCATGCTCTAAACGCACAAAAAACTTTGCTAGATCTGTCACCATTGGTACTGTACAGCCTAAATTCATTTTGTCTGTTACTTTGATTTGCTCTCTGTCATCCTACTCAGTTATGGCTTTTGTAGATTCAGGTGCCGCCCTGAATCTGATGGATTTGTCATTTGCCAAGCGCTGTGGTTTTATCCTTGAGCCATTACAGTTCCCTATTCCATTGAAGGGAATTGATGCTACGCCATTGGCCAAGAATAAACCTCAGTACTGGACCCAAGTGACCATGTGCATGACTCCTGTACATCAGGAGGTGATTCGCTTTCTTGTGTTATATAATTTGCATGACGTTGTCGTGTTGGGTCTGCCATGGTTGCAGGCTCATAATCCAGTCCTGGATTGGAAAGCTATGTCTGTGTTGAGTTGGGGTTGCCAGGGAATTCATGGCGATGCTCCCTTGGTATCAATTGCTTCCTCTACTCCTTCTGAAGTCCCTGAGTTTTTGTCGGACTACCAGGATGTATTTGATGAGCCCAAATCCAGTGCCCTACCTCCTCATAGGGATTGTGATTGTGCTATAAATTTGATTCCTGGTAGTAAGTTCCCTAAGGGACGACTGTTTAATTTGTCTGTACCAGAGCATGCCGCTATGCGGAGCTATGTAAAAGAGTCTTTGGAGAAGGGACATATTCGCCCCTCCTCGTCCCCTCTTGGTGCGGGATTCTTTTTTGTGGCCAAGAAGGATGGTTCGTTGAGACCCTGTATAGATTATCGCCTTCTAAATAAAATCACGGTCAAATTCCAGTATCCCTTGCCATTGTTGTCTGATCTGTTTGCTCGGATTAGGGGGTCTAGTTGGTTCACCAAGATAGATCTTCACGGTGCGTATAATCTTGTGCGTATAAAACAGCACAAAAACAGCATTTAATACGCCCGAAGGCCATTTTGAGTACTTGGTGATGCCTTTTGGACTTTCTAACGCCCCTTCTGTGTTTCAGTCCTTCATGCACGATATCTTCCGAGAATATCTGGATAAATTTATGATTGTGTATCTGGATGATATTTTGGTCTTTTCAGATGATTGGGAATCCCATGTGAAGCAGGTCAGGATCGTATTTCAGGTCCTGCGTGCCAATGCCTTATTTGTGAAGGGTTCCAAATGTCTCTTTGGAGTCCAGAAAGTGTCCTTTTTGGGCTTTATTTTTTCTCCTTCTTCTATTGAGATGGACCCAGTCAAGGTCCAGGCTATTCATGATTGGACTCAACCTACATCGGTTAAGAGTCTTCAGAAGTTCTTGGGTTTTGCTAATTTTTACCGTCGCCTCATTGCTAATTTTTCTGGTGTGGTTAAACCTTTGACGGATTTGACCAAGAAGGGTTCTGATTAGTGTTGAGCGATACCGTCCGATACTTGAAAGTATCGGTATCGGAAAGTATCGGCCGATACCGGCAAAGTATCGGATCCAATCCGATACCGATACCCGATACCAATACAAGTCAATGGGACTCAAGTATCGGACGGTATTCCTGATGGTTCTCAGGGTCTGAAGGAGAGGAAACTCTCCTTCAGGCCCTGGGAACCATATAAATGTGTAAAAGAAAGAATTAAAATAAAAAATATCGCTATACTTTACCTCTCCGACGCAGCCGGGACCTCAGCGCAGGAACCGGCAGCGTTGTTTGTTTAAAATTCCCGCTTTTACATGGTTACGCGAACTCCCGGCTTGTGATTGGTCAGGGCGCCCATGTTGCCGGGCCGCGGACCAATCACAGCAAGCCGTGACGAAAATACGTCACGGCTTGCTGTGATTGGTCCGCGTCCCGGCAACATGGCCGCCATTAACCAATCACAAGCCGTGACGTCACGGGAGGCTGGACTTGCGCGCTTTTGAAAAAGCGCGCGTGTCCAGCCTCCAGTGACGTCCCGGCTTATGATTGGTCACGGCGCCATGTTGCCGGGACGCGGACCAATCACAGCAAGCCGTGACGAAAATACGTCACGGCTTGCTGTGATTGGTCCGCGGCCCGGCAACATGGCCGCCATTAACCAATCACAAGCCGTGACGTCACGGGAGGCAGGACAAGCGCGCATTTTAAAATTGCGCGCGTGTCCAGCCTCCCGGCTTGTGATTGGTTGATCGCGGCGCAACCAATCATAAGCCGGGACGTCACTGGAGGCTGGACACGCGCGCTTTTTCAAAAGCGCGCAAGTCCAGCCTCCCGTGACGTCACGGCTTGTGATTGGTTAATGGCGGCCATGTTGCCGGGACGCGGACCAATCACAGCAAGCCGTGACGTATTTTCGTCACGGCTTGCTGTGATTGGTCCGCGGCCCGGCAACATGGGCGCCCTGACCAATCACAAGCCGGGAGTTCGCGTAACCATGTAAAAGCGGGAATTTTAAACAAACAACGCTGCCGGTTCCTGCGCTGAGGTCCCGGCTGCGTCGGACAGGTGAGTATAGCGATATTTTTTATTTTAATTCTCTCTTTTACACATTTTAACAATGTTAAAATGTGTAAAAGAGAGAATTAAAATAAAATGTTGTTCCGATACCCGATACCCGATACCACAAGAGTATCGGAATCCCGGTATCGGAATTCCGATACAGCAAGTATCGGCCGATACCCGATACTTGCAGCATCGGAATGCTCAACACTAGTTCTGATGTGACTAACTGGTCTCCTGCGGCGGTTGAGGCCTTTCAGGAGCTGAAGCGCCGGTTTTCTTCGGCTCCAGTTTTATGTCAGCCAGATGTCTCTCTTCCCTTCCAGGTCGAGGTTGATGCTTCTGAAATTGGAGCAGGGGCTGTTTTGTCACAGAGAAGCTCTGATTGCTCTGTGATGAAGCCATGTGCCTTCTTTTCAAGAAAATTTTCTCCGGCTGAGCAAAATTATGATGTTGGTAATCGGGAGTTGTTGGCAATGAAGTGGGCATTTGAGGAGTGGCGACACTGGCTAGAGGGAGCTAAGCATCGTGTGGTGGTCTTGACTGATCATAAAAATTTGATTTATCTTGAGTCGGCCAAGCGGTTGAATCCCAGACAGGCTCGTTGGTCGTTGTTTTTCTCACGTTTCGATTTCGTGGTCTCGTACCTTCCTGGTTCGAAGAACGTGAAGGCTGATGCTCTTTCTAGGAGTATTGTGCCTGACTCCCCTGGAGTTTCTGAGCCGGCTGGTATCCTCAAAGAGGGGGTAATTTTGTCTGCCATTTCCCCAGATTTGCGACGGGTGTTACAGGAATTTCAGGCAGATAGACCTGACCGTTGTCCATCAGAGAGACTGTTTGTCCCAGATAGATGGACCAGCAGAGTTATTTCCGAGGTCCATTCTTCAGTGTTGGCGGGTAATCCTGGGATTTTTGGTACCAGAGATTTGGTGGCTAGATCCTTCTGGTGGCCTTCCTTGTCGCGAGATGTGCTTTCCTTTGTGCAGTCCTGTGGGATTTGTGCTCGGGCTAAGCCTTGCTGTTCTCGTGCCAGTGGTTTGCTTTTGCCTTTGCCGGTTCCTAAGAGGCCTTGGACGCATATTTCCATGGATTTTATTTCGGATCTTCCGGTCTCTCAGAGAATGTCTGTCATCTGAGTGGTTTGTGATCGTTTTTCTAAAATGGTCCATTTGGTGCCCTTGCCTAAGTTGCCTTCTTCCTCCGATTTGGTTCCGTTATTTTTTCAGAATGTGGTTCGTCTGCACGGCATCCCTGAAAACATTGTGTCTGACAGAGGATCCCAGTTTGTGTCCAGATTTTGGCGGTCCTTTTGTGCTAAGATGGGCATTGATTTGTCTTTTTCGTCGGCCTTCCATCCTCAGACGAATGGCCAAACCGAGCGAACTAACCAGACCTTGGAAACTTATTTGAGATGTTTTGTTTCTGCTGACCAGGATGATTGGGTGACTTTTTTGCCATTGGCCGAGTTTGCCCTTAATAATCGGGCTAGCTCGGCTACTTTGGTTTCGCCTTTTTTTTGTAATTCTGGTTTTCATCCTCGTTTTTCCTCGGGTCAGGTTGAGTCTTCTGACTGTCCTGGGGTGGATTCTGTGGTGGATAGGTTGCAGCAGATTTGGAACCATGTGGTGGACAATTTGACGTTGTCACAAGAGAAGGCTCAGCGCTTTGCTAACCGTCGTTGCTGTGTGGGTCCCCGACTTCGTGTGGGGGATTTGGTGTGGTTGTCTTCTCGTTATGTTCCTATGAAGGTTTCTTCTCCTAAGTTTAAACCTCGTTTTATCGGTCCTTATAAAATTTTGGAAATCCTCAACCCTGTTTCATTTTGTTTGGCCCTCCCGGCATCGTTTACCATCCATAATGTGTTCCATAGGTCTTTGTTGCGGAGGTATGTGGTGCCTGTGGTTCCTTCTGTTGAGCCTCCTGCTCCGGTGCTGGTTGAGGGAGAATTGGAATACGTGGGGGAGAAGATCTTGGATTCTCGTATTTCAAGACGGAGGCTTCAGTATTTGGTTAAGTGGAAGGGCTATGGTCAGGAGGATAATTCCTGGGTTGTCGCCTCTGATGTTCATGCGGCCGATTTGGTTCGTGCCTTCCATGTGGCTCACCCTGATCGCCCTGGGGGTTCTGGAGAGGGTTCGGTGACCTCTCCTCAAGGGGGGGGTACTGTTATGAACTCTGTTTCCGGGCTCCCTCCTGTGGTCATGAGTGGTACTGTGTGAGTTCTCTCTTTGGGCTCCCCCTGGTGGCTCTTTTTGTTATTTTGCAGGTTTCTGGCTGGGATCAGCTGTCTTGTCATCTGCTAGTTAGGTTTCCTATTTAATCCAGCTGGTCCTTCATTCCTTGCCTGTTGTCGTTGTATTCAGTGCTATTCTGATTGCTCCTGTCTACATCCGTTATCAGTCTCTCCAAGAGAAGCTAAGTTTTGTTTGCTTATTTTTGCTCATCTGTGTTCAATATGTTTCCTAGTATATGATGAGTTTTGTCCAGCTTGCTAATATGTGATTTCCCAGCTTGCTGGTGCTCTGGGGTGCTGAGTTGCTCCCCCCACATTGTTAGTTGGTGTGGGGGTTCTCGCATTCTCTGCGTGGATATTTTTGCATAGGGTTTTTTACTGACTGCACAGATCCCTTGCTATTTTCTGCTATCTAGCGTTAGCGGGCCTCATTTGCTTAACCTGTTTCATCTCTGCGTTTGTCTTTTCCTCTTAACTCACCGTTATTATTTGTGGGGGGCTTCTATATCTCTGGGGTTATTTCTCTGAGGCAAGTGAGGTCTTTACTTTCTCTTTAGGGGTAGTCAGTTTCTCAGGCCGTGAAGAGACGTCTAGGATTTCAGGAAACGTTCCACGGCTGCCTATAGTGTAGTGGTTAGGATCAGGTTTGCGGTCAGTCCAGTTACCACATCCCCAGAGTTCGTCCTATTTTCTTCTACTTAGCTGGTTAGATTTGTGATCCTCAGCCACTAGGATCATAACAAAGTGATAGGTGAAGGATTCTTAAGAATAATTTTATAGATTTAAGCTGCAAACTGAATGGAAGGATTTCCAAAATAGTATTCTCCAATAATGCTGTCTGTTCCATGTGCTATATAGGAGAGATAGCCACAGTTTAGGGAGTTAAAGATTTGTGTTATAGCACTGGGCTGACTTTTCCTTTTGGTACAATCTGTACAATGCTAAATAATGTATCACATACATCAGGAGGAAGTGTGAGAGCAGCAGCTATCACTTCCTCTGGATGTATGTGATTTGTCTGAAGGCGGGCAGAATGAAGCCAGCTCTGATTGGCCACAGGGATTGCATGACATAACAATGTCATTATGCCCATGATTGCCAGTGATGATACCACAGGATCCATCAGTGGTGAGTATAAATGTTATTATTTTACAAGGGGGGAACATGAGGATTGAGAAGGGGTTGTCCGAGTAGTTGACAACCCTTTCAATAGAATGTGTCTTTTTACAACTGTACTATGTATCCTCTGTTTCTTCATTGATTGCCAATAAAATGTGGTGTGATATTTATTTGTCACAATTAAACTATTACGTATAATTATATGAGTAATTAGCTATAATACAAGGAAAAAAGTTAGTGAACCTCTGTATTAATTACTTCTTCAAGAGCTAATTGGCATAAGGTGTTTTAGTTAAGAGCGGAAGAGTGGATTTCACAGGTGCTTTGCCCATTAAATAAATGTAGACAAAGTCTGGTTACTGAAAAACCTGTTATTCTCATGAAAGATTAGTTAGTATAAACCTAAAGACAAGTCATTTAAAAAAAGAAAATTCAGAAGATGTGTTAAAAAGACATGTTTCTTAAAAAATGAGCCCTGGTAAAGAGTCAAGACCTGATTGTACGTTAATCCATGGTTAGACAAATTGTCTTCAAATGTAGAAAATGTGGACTCTCTAGTAGTATGCAATCCTGAAAGAGCTGAGAAAGAAGCCAAGTGTTAAAAAAAACAGTGCAGGCCTGTCTTCAAGTGAGTTAGCCCAAATTATCAGTATAAACTAAGCACATAGTCAGTGGCGTATCTACAGTCTGATGGGCCACGGTGCAAAATAGTAGCATTCTAGATCTTATAAATACATACATGTTCACCCCCATGTAATAAAGTCCTCTATCCTGGCCCCTTTCTGTAATAATGCTCCCCTCATGGGTCCATTCCTGTAATAGTGTCCACATCCTGGCCTTCTGATGTAATGTTCCCCATCATGGGCCCCTTCCTGGTATAAAGTCCCCAATCCTGGGCCTCTTCCAGTAATAATGTCTTCTGTGCTGAACCCTTTCCTGGTATAATGTCCTCCGTCCTAGGCCCTTTCAGTTATAATGTCCCCCGTTCTGCCGATCTTCTCTACCACATTAAAACCGCATCCATTTCCATAGCAAAACAGAGACCGGCATTTGACTCTGACTTGCCCAAGATGGTCAGCGCATTGCGTCACTGCTTTGCACCACTGATGTCAGCTGCTGGCCTCTGATTGGCTTGTGGCATGAATAGCAGTGCAGGGAGCCAGGGGGTCTATGTGCCGCAATACATTTCAGCTGAATGTGCGCTATGGGATGCATATCCAGCTGAAAAATGAGGACTTCCTTTACGTTTGCATTTTCCATAATGCTTCTATTGTAGAATCAGTGAAATCTGCCAAATGCATCCCTCCTTATGTCTACTAAAGCAGGTATTATATGGATTTCCCTGCATATCTATTATATAGCATCTTTCTGGCCTACAGTCCTCCATAAAAAATTCAATCTTACCTTGATGGTACAAGCTTCCATATCATAGGGCCCTAAAACAAAGCTCAGAATGGACCAATATGAGACTATATTGCTATATGTGTTTTTTTTGTCAAGGAATCTTCATTCTGGACAGCATGTCATATATTTACTAATCATCAATACAGTTATATGTAATTTTGTACATCTTACATATAATTATCCTCACACCCAAAAAACTCAAAACAACCTGAGTTTACCCTGAACATGTCTAAAAGATTTTAAAATATGTGATTCGAAAACCTGCAGAAATTTTTTCTTCTGGTCTAAACACTGGTTACATGATCTCTATGTACGCCCCTGTAACTTGGGGTCTATATTCTCATCCTCTTGTCTAAACAGAAAATGGAGCACATGGTTCTGCTGCACGAGTCATAAAAAATCTGCAAATATCGTGAATATTGCTGTTATGCCCATGTGAATGTGAAGGACTCTTTTACTTGATGGAGATAAGGACGATATTAGCTACATTATGAGAGCTCATATATACTATGAGGACTTAAAACATGGACCAAATTTTGCATGAGACATAAATTAAATGTTTAATTTAACAAGAAGTGATAGGTTGGTTCCAGGTTAATGCTGCAATGAATATTTAGCTATAATGTGCCTTGTGCCAAGGTGTGTGAGAACGTTGTTTATATCTATCGCCTTCACCATAAACCTTCAGCTTTTAACAGTGTCTAGTATCTAAAGAAGATAATAAATCATGTAAAGATATTCATGAGGTCAGAATATACTGTGGGAAACTTAAAAGTTCTGCACTTTTACTACAGGAGTCATTCAATGCACCTTAGCCATTCAGAAAAAAACACCTTTTTTTTTGCTTATGGCTCTGTCGGCTAACTCAGAACTTGTCCCATCTAAAGTAAGCGATTCTGACAATTACTCTAAGGTTACATGCACTCTGAGTTTTTTGAGTGGAAACTGAGTGGAAACTTTGAGTTTTTGAGGAGGATATGGAGAGTTTTCACTTAGGTTCTGCTTCCAAAGTTCTGCAAAAAACTGAGTGCACATACACTTAGTGGGAGAAAGAGGACATGTCCCCCTTAGATCTGCTAGCTTCTATACCTTGTCAGCTTGGCCACTCCTGCCACCCTACTAAAACATGACTGAACTAGTGACCATCTTGTTTTTTTCATGTGAGGCCTTCAGTCACTGGGTCAACTAAAGCAACTGGTAACACCAGGACCAAGAATAAGGTTTGAAAAGCATTGTTTTTTATGGAAGCTATTCAGTTAAATCTTTTGCAAAGTAAGTAAATTTTTTAAAATAAATACAATTTGGTATTTATATATATATATATATCTATAATATAACGCTGGGAGCGTCACTCTGTCCGAAGCCTCTATAGACTGCGCAAGCGCAAGCGCCGGCGCAGTCTGGACCGCACAGAGCGACGCTCCCAGGAGATCGCGGTATGCGTAAGAGCTGAACGCACACCGCGATCTCCACCGGACAAGCAGGGACGAGCCAGGAGGCGGAGGGTGAGTATACTTACCTGACCCGTTCCACCGACGCGCTTCCGGGCCGTGACTGCCCCCCTGCTCCCGGAATCGGCGCCTGCGCAGTCCGCGCTTTCCGGCGCCATTTTCTTGAAGACACATTGCAGTGTCTTCAAGAAAATGGCGCCGGAAAGCGCGGACTGCGCAGGCGCCGACTCCGGGAGCAGGACCAAGAAAATGGCCGCACCCAGCACAGCCGCCGCGCCCAGCACAGCCACGCACAGCCGCCCACAGCAACGCACAGCCGCCGCACCCAGCACAGCCGCCGCACCCAGCACAGCTGCCCACAGCCACGCACAGCCACCCACAGCCGCCGCACCCAGCACAGCCGACCACATCCACGCACAGCCGCCGCACCCAGCACAGCCGACCACATCCACGCACAGCCGCCGCACCCAGCACAGCCGACCACAGCCGCCGCACCCAGCACAGCCGCCCACAGCCACGCACAGCCGCCCACAGCCACGCACAGCCGCACCCAGCACAGCCGACCACAGCCACGCACAGCCGCCGCACCCAGCACAGCCGCCCACAGCCACGTACAGCCACCCATAGCCACGCACAGCCGCCGCACCCAGCACAGCCGACCACAGCCGCCGCACCCAGCACAGCCGACCACAGCTGCCGCACCCAGCACAGCCGCCCACAGCCACGCACAGCCGCCCACAGCCACGCACAGCCGCACCCAGCACAGCCGACCACAGCCGCCGCACCCAGCACAGCCGCCCACAGCCACGTACAGCCACCCATAGCCACGCACAGCCGCCGCACCCAGCACAGCCGACCACAGCCGCCGCACCCAGCACAGCCACCCACAGCCACGCACAGCCCACAGCCACGCACAGCCGCCGCACCCAGCACAGCCACCCACAGCCGCCGCACCCAGCACAGCCATGCACAGCCGCCACAGCCACGCACAGCCGCCTACAGCCACGCACAGCCTCCCACAGCCACGCACAGCCGCCCACAGCCACGGACAGCCGCCGCACCCAGCACAGCCGCCGCACCCAGCACAGCCGCCCACAGCCACGCACAGCCGCCGCACCCAGCACAGCCGCCCACAGCCACGCACAGCCGCCCACAGCCACGCACAGCCGCACCCAGCACAGCCGACCACAGCCACGCACAGCCGCCGCACCCAGCACAGCCGCCCACAGCCACGTACAGCCACCCATAGCCACGCACAGCCGCCGCACCCAGCACAGCCGACCACAGCCACCGCACCCAGCACAGCCACGCACAGCCGCCGCACCCAGCACAGCCACCCACAGCCGCCACACCCAGCACAGCCGCCGCACCCAGCACATCCGCCGCACCCAGCACAGCCATGCACAGCCGCCACAGCCACGCACAGCCGCCTACAGCCACGCACAGCCTCCCACAGCCACGCACAGCCGCCCACAGCCACGGACAGCCGCCGCACCCAGCACAGCCGCCGCACCCAGCACAGCCGCCCACAGCCACGCACAGCCGCCCACAGCCACGCACAGCCGCCGCACCCAGCACAGCCGCCCACAGCCGCCGCACCCAGCACAGCCGCCCACAGCCACGCACAACCGCTGCACCCAGCACAGCCGCCGCACCCAGCACATCCGCCGCACCCAGCACAGCCACGCACAGCCACGCACAGCCTCCGCACCCAGCACAGCCACGCACAGCCGCCTACAGCCACGGACAGCCGCCGCACCCAGCACAGCCACCGCACCCAGCACAGCCGCCGCACCCAGCACAGCCGCCCACAGCCACGCACAGCCGCCGCACCCAGCACAGCCTCCCACAGCCACGCACAGCCGCCTACAGCCACGCACAGCCGCTGCACCCAGCACAGCCGCTGCACCCAGCACAGCCACCGCACCCAGCACAGCCGTCCACAGCTGCCGCACCCAGCACAGCCGCCCGCACCCAGCACAGCCACGTCACATACAGCCGCCCGCACTCAGCACAGCCACATACAGCCGCCCGCACTCAGCACAGCCGCCCGCACTGATGGGGGCGCAGGATGGAGCAGCACGTGATAGGATGGGGGCGCAGGATGGGAGCACATGACAGGATGGGGATGAGGATGGAGCAGCACATGACACGGTGGAGCAGCACATGACAGGATGGGGGCGCAGGATGGAGCAGCACATGACACGGTGGAGCAGCACATGACAGGATGGGGATGCAGGATGGAGCAGCACATGACACGGTGGAGCAGCACATGACAGGATGGGGGCGCAGGATGGAGCAGCACATGACACGGTGGAGCAGCACATGACAGGATAGGAGCAGCACATACCAGGATGGAGACCATATTCCAATATAAATGCTCGCCACCCGGGCGTAGAACGGGTTCAATAGCTAGTATATATATATATATATATATTAGAAGCTGGATCCTTTACCATTCTTGGCCATAATTATTTGGCACATGGAGTCCCCGTGGCCCTTAATTTCACTTCTTCAGAATCAAGCACTTGCAAAAAGCCAAAAATCTCGTAGTATTCCCCACTCATGAGATCATCATTTTCTAAAGTTACATGTAAAGAGAAATTCTTAAAGGCGTTGTCCTATCTGGAATATTTAAGGAATATCACATGTACTACCACGATTCCATTCCTGAGAGAGCATGTTGGGGCTATTTTTTTATACCAGTCACTGTGGTGGGACCACATGTATTTGACATTTATGGCATATCCTGCCAATATTCCATAAATGTCACAAATGAGGACCTCTTTAGCTTGAATGCAGAAAAATAAACTATCTGTCATGACTCTGTTGCCGGGTGTCCCAGGACCAGGGGCTCCTTCCCTGTCCCTAATGCTAGGGGCGCCCTAGCTCGCCCTGTTCCCCAGATTACTTCTGATGGTGAAGATGCCGAGGCCACGTACCTTGCTTTAGCTCCTGAATCTGCTATCAGTCTGTACCCTTCCCCCACCCAGGGAAGAGGGGAGTAGTAGTGTACCATAATACACAAACCAGTCTAACAAGGTAATATGAACAGGGGTAACGAAAAATACCAAACATACAAATACATCACACATGTAACAGAGGAATGCATCGGGGAATGGAGGATTGGGTTAAACCAAAGTAGGAGAAGAAAGGGGATTATCACACACTCAAAACCTAGCAACAGTCACAGATAAATCCACCAACCGCCTTCTCCAATAATAGCCACCCACAACCTCCAGCCATGCAGCATAAGCTTGCTCTGACAATGAGTGCTAGTCAGGGCCCAGATTATATAGGAGATGGGAGTGGCTAACAGGTCACAGCTGAGCCTAATCACTCCAGGAGCACTCAACAGAGCAGATTAACCAATGCACTGCCAAAAGAAATTTACACTGTTTAATAACAAGGTAAAGTGCTTCTAATCCATGCAGGAGTAGGATAAATCAGACGCTGCGGTCTTCTGGCTCCTCTGTGTCGTGGTAACCCCGTGACACTATCTACACACTGCTCGATACATCACACCAGGGATATCCTGACTCTAGGAAATAAATTCCAAGTACATTATGAATTATCTGTAGTTTTAATTGGCTAGAATTCATAAATGATGTGTGACTTGTAAAACTGAGTCCAGTAATGCAGGCAGAGGTGTGACAACACATTACGCTAAACAGCATCTCTGCAAATTTTCCATGTTCATAGTTGAACTTTTGGCTTACTTACTGGCAAAGCATAGTAGTGTTCATAGTTCATTAATATATGTAGAGTTGGAGATTTTCGATTGTTACTCATACTATTATTATGACAAAAACATACTCCATCTGGCCTTTGTATTCACAATTAAACTGTTGCAAAAAAATTTTCAGGAACTGTTGTGAAATCCAAAGTTTTCCTAGCATTTAGACTTGGCAATACAAATGTAAATATAAAAAAAGCAAACTAAATCATAAAAAAATGTTAGGTTTGCACATCCAGTCCTTGCATCTGATGTTTACTCTGGGTTGTTCCCATTTGGTTCTAATTGCACATAGATAATTAATGCAAGGTATATAATACTTAAAGGTACACTTACCATGTTTTGATGATTAATTAAAGACTAAGTGCACATTGCACTTAGCCGAGCTCCCAGTGTATACCTTAACATTCCCCATTCAGGTTCGGACTGGTCCACTTGGGAACAGGTGAATCCCACAATAGCCCAGAACAGGTGAATCTCCCAGATGCACACCTTTGCAGGAGTTGTCCACCCACTCCCTATATTAATTGTAGTTGGCATGATACACTTAATCCACTATGTACAGATAATGGCAGCATCTCATAATTCATTTAACAAACTACTGAACTTATTAATTATACTATAAAAGCTAAGGAAAATTTGTCAATGAAGGTAACATTTGCATGTAGCTGAATATTGGACCATTGATTCAATGTTACTGGTGGGCCCTTGGTATCCCAGTCTGACACTGCCCCCATTCACCAAACCGTGGACAAAAAATGTGATCTATTGATCTCTGGCAATAGAGCGCCTACATACTATTTAGCTACATAGGAAAGTGCAGTAGACTGCACTTTCCCATACAGCGGGGTATACATTTTTATTTATAATGGCCCTATGCAGAACATAGCAAACAAAATCTATTCGTATGTAGTCACTACTAGAGTAGCAACCGGGGGCTAGAGTGTGCGGTCGATCCCGGGCCCACGCTCTGAGGGAACCCAGAGCAGCGCTACTGTTAACTGTGGTGGTGTGCTCAGTGCACCCATGCAGTTAGTCTCTATGGCAGAACAGGGAGACTCGATCTCCCCACACTACCATCCGGCCATTATGGGGCCTGTGAGCAGGGGGGCCTCCTGCCCATCATGGTAAGTTCAACTGTATCAGTTGCATGACAATCCAGTTGAAAGCAATTATGAGAGAGGGAGCGTCACACTCCCGCTTCCATCATTACCCCTCTACGCCTGACGTCACGATGCAGACAGTGACAGCGGGCGTAATGATGTCATTACTTTGTGCCTGCTGTGCTGAGATGTGCGGGCACTCGGAGCAGCGGGGGAATGAGGAGGAGACGTGAGTATTGTATTTTTTTATGGGGAGTGCATTATACTGTATGGAGGCCTATGGGGAGTGCATTGTACTATATAGAGGCCTTTGGGGAGTGCATTATACTATATAGAGGCATATCGGCAGTGCATTATACTACATAGAGGTCTATGGGGAGTGCATTTTAGTATATAGAGGCTTGTGAGGAATGCATTATACTATATAGAGGCCTATGGGGAGTGCATTATACTATATAGAAGCTTGTGGGGAATGCATTATATTATATACTGGCCTATGGGGAGTGCATTATACTATATGGAGACCTATGAGTATTGCATTATACTTTATAGATCCCTATGGGGAGTGCATTGTATTCCCCCCTACAGATTAAAAAATATGGCCACTTTCTAGTCATGTGAATTAGTCCTAAGGCCTTAGGGCACTTTCAATGCAGTGTTTTTAAACACGGCCTGCGTTAAGGGGTACAAACTTGGCAATTGCCCAGGGCCTCTAGCATGAAAATGACCCTCAGCCTTTACAAACCAAAAAACTACACTGATAATGCCAGTCTAGCATTATCAGAGCTGCTTCTGAAGTTAGAAGAGGAAAAAGACCTTTTGGTGACATCATGGCCATGTGACAAAAGATCATTCACCCTGTGGGAGAATAGAGGAACAGAAAAAGAGAGAGCTTAATGTATCCTCTAGTCTAAACTGTGTGTGCGTAACATGCATTGTGTGTGTGCAACCTGCAGTATGTGTGAGTAACATGCAGTGGATGTGTGTAACATGTAATGAGCATATGTGTAACATGCAGTGTGTGAGTAACATGCAATGTGTGTATGTGTGGGTAACATGTAGTGTGTACAAGATAGCAAAAAAAAGTTGTGTTTCAGCTCACCCCCATCAGCAAATCCATGAAAGTCCACAGAAACATCCAAGCAAGGAAAACGCCACCGCCCAACGTCCTCTGCCAGGTAAGTAAGAAGAAAATCCAGCTCCGGAGTAAAAAATCATCAAATTTATTTCCACATATTTAAAGGGAACCTGTCACCACGTTTTTGGAAGATGGGATAAAAATAGCGTTAAATAGGGGCAGAGGTGGGCGTTACATTAGTGTGTTTGTTATGCGTTTATTACCCACCTAAGTTGCCGAAATACCTTTGCAAAGTCTCCGTTTTCGCCTGTCAATCAGGCTGGTCTGGTCAAAAGGGCGTTGTCTTCCCCCAGATTTTGCGTAGTTTTCCGTTGGTGGCGTAGTGGTGTGCGCATGCCCAAGGTCCCGAATCCACTGCCAGGGGATTTAAAAGAGCGCGCTGTTCGTTATTTCCTTGGTGATCGGTGGGCGCGGCCATCTTCCTTTGGCCGCGCGTGCGCAGAAGCGGCGCTCTGCTGGCCGCGGCTTCAGGAAAATGGCCGCCGCGATATCCATCTGCGCACGCGCGGCATCCCGCAGCCATTTTCCTGAAGCCGCGGCCAGCAGAGCGCCGCTTCTGCGCACGCGCGGCCAAAGGAAGATGGCCGCGCCCACCGATCACCAATGAAATAACGAACAGCGCGCTTTTTTAAATCCCCTGGCAGAGGATTCGGGACCTTGGGCATGCGCACACCACTACGCCACCAACGGAAAACTACGCAAAATCTGGGGGAAGACAAGACGCCCTTTTGACCAGACCAGCCTGATTGACAGGCGAAAACGGAGACTTTGCAAAGGTATTTCGGCAACTTAGGTGGGTAATAAACGCATAACAAACACACTAATGTAACGCCCACCTCTGCCCCTATTTAACGCTATTTTTATCCCATCTTCCAAAAACGTGGTGACAGGTTCCCTTTAAAATTCGGAAAAAGCTGCTTACAAATAGCTGCACAACTATTCCAGAAAAGAAGCCATAAGTTAGCTGAACGCGTTTCGAGCATGCATGGTGCTCTTTGTCCACAGATGCTGGAGCACTGTGTGGTTTTTTTGTTTATAATTATTCTTTACGAAACAGTGTGATCAGCAGTGCTAAATGGGTGTGGTTGGGACGTGGATATGGGTGTGACTAGTTATGAATAGGTGTGGTCAGAGGCGTGGCCTAAATTTTGCCACGGCTCGCGTTGCGCGCCACAAACTTTGTCCCTCTTTCCCATCTTCAAAAGTTGGGAGGTATGAGTATGTGTGTAGCATGGAGTATGTGTGTAGCATACAAGGTGTGTGTAGCATGGAGTATGTGTGTAGTGTGACGCCCGGGAGACCGAGGTACCCAGCACCAGATCAATGAGGTCCGTCTCTTGAGGGGGATGTCACTAGTGGCTTGACCCGGTGCTGTGGCCTCAGGCGATGCACAATGTAAGGGATATCATGAAGGAACAGATACTTACTTGATCAGCAGCAGGTCCTCTCAGCTGTGATGACCCCGATCCTGGATCGATGGCTATTGTCCAAATGAAAGACTGAGGCGCTGAAACGTTTAACCAGTTTACTTCAACAAAAAGGGATTTGCAACCAATACTGTCACCGGAGTCTGTTTAAGAACTCTGAATTACTTTGACCCTGTCAGGATTTCCACCTCTTATTATGCGCAGTTTCTGTATGGCCCTGCTGCTGTTTGTGAACTGGCTGCCGACCCAATCTGTCTCTTCTGTGCTCTGGTTCGACGGACAACCCGAGTCCTTTTTTTGTCGGCTTACCCCATCTGGGAGTACCGCTGAACTCTGTGTCTGTTGCTGCGTCTTACCCTGGTGAAGCTGATATCACCTCACTTCCTTCCGGTTGCTGTATTATATATAATGAATATAGCCACGGATCCGGTATCCGTCTCTGCGCCTATTCTGGGTAGAGGTTATTGCTACCCGGTTCTCACAATGTCCTTTTTCTCTATTCCTCTTTTCCTACTATGGGTATCACGGGCCTATAATCCGTCATAGGGCTGTTAGGAGTTCAGTTATACGACCTCTCACTTTCAACTCCTCAACCCAACTGCCAGTCCTTTTCTCAGACCAGAATAGATCAAGGGGAGTCTCTGGAGCTCCCCCTTCTGGCCAGAGATGGTAGTGCAGTCTTGCTATTTTAATATTTGTATTTGGTGTCAATAACTATTTTTGTGGCAAATACCCCTAGGGGCGCCACATTCCCCCTTAGTTAAGAACAGTACTCCGGGACTGTGGGATGATAACATTTTGAAATAACAATTGATATGTACAGAGTCTTAAAAATGAAAAGTTACAAAAACCACTCAAAGAAACAAAAAAAAATGGAATTCTGTAAAAAGTCACTTCAAATAGCGTCCATTAATACAGTTCTATCCTTGAAGGTACTAGGAAGCAAAGTTCACAAAGCAGTCTTTCCGGAGCTTTGATTTAGTGTTTCCGGGCTGATAAACAGTTCAAGAATATGCAAAAAGTTCATACAGGTAAGTCTCTGTAGGTACTGGGCTTAAACATTACAGAACGATAACAAAGACTATAGTCTTATAGTTGGTAATCCGCATACCTGGCCGGTAATTGACCCTGGGTACTAGGCTGGGATCTACGTAATAGCGGTGTCTCTTTATGTGGTGTACTTCTGTCTACTGCGGATATAGTATCTGCCCTCTCTGCTAAAGATAATTCCACCACTAAGGGGTTGGCAAGTCCA
Organism: Ranitomeya variabilis; assembly: GCF_051348905.1. Taxonomy (NCBI): domain Eukaryota; kingdom Metazoa; phylum Chordata; class Amphibia; order Anura; family Dendrobatidae; genus Ranitomeya; species Ranitomeya variabilis. The sequence goes on along the minus strand of NC_135232.1, from coordinate 388,097,740 downwards.
CCGTAAATGGGATCACTCTGATCAGGAATCTGTTCTTCCTGACCTGGAACCTCTTGCAGTACGGGGTCAACCTCTTCCTGTCTTGGGACTTCTAATATTGGATTCGGTGTTGGATAAAAGGCCACCATGGGAACCACTACTGCACCATGGTATGTTAGTAGGCTTTTGGGAAAGTCTCCTATACAGGTGTGATACATTTCCTCCTCTTTTTCCTTTACTGGTTGAACCTGTATAGGTTGAATAACTTCTGATTCTGGCTGGACAACTTCTGGCTCTTTCAACGTTTCCGGACATAATTTAAGATTGTCTCTTGACACTAGTACAGATGTTAAACCTCCGTTTTTGCTAATGAGACACATTTTAGGATTATCCATTCTTGCTGGTAAAACTGTGTAGGGTACGGCTTCCCATTGATTATCCAGTTTATTGGTTCGACGATTCCTCTTGAGTACTTGGTCACCTGGTCTTAATGGAGTTGCTAGAGCATTCTGGTTGAAAGTTCGCTCTTGTCTTTCTCTGGTTTGCTGGAGGCTTCTTTCCACACTCTCTTGCACTTGGCGATACTGCTTTTGCCGTACGACATCCCAATTGGAGTCTTGAACTTCTGCGTCTGGTTTCAGAATTCCCATTTCTAGATTGATTGGCAATTGGCCGGGTCTTGCACGCATAAGATAAGCTGGGGTGCAGTTGGTAGAGCTCACCGGGACATGATTATACAGATCCACCAAGTCAGGCAATTTCTCTGGCCATTGATTCCTTTCCGTTTCAGGTAAAGTCTTTAGTAGGTCTATCACAATATGGTTCATCTTCTCACATAAGCCGTTTGTTTGCGGATGATAGGCTGTCGTCCGGATCTTTTTGCAACCATACATATTACAGAATTCTCTGAAGATCTCTGATTCAAAGGCTGTACCCTGGTCAGTGAGAACCTGTTCCGGATATCCATGGGGTCTACAAAAGTACGTTTGGAACGCTTTGGCTGCTGTTTTTGCAGTCAGATCTTTTACAGGTACTACTGTTATGATCCTTAGTGGTTGAGGATCACAAAATACTCCAGCTAAGTAACAAAACATAGGACAAGCTCTAGAGAGGTGGCAAACTGGACTGACCACAAATCTGAACCTATCCAAAACACTAAAGGTAGCCGGTGAACGTGTCTAAAATCCTAGACGTCTCAAGCCAGCCTGAGGAACTAACTACCCCTAGAGAGAAAGAAAGACCTCACTTGCCTACAGAGAAATAATCCCCAAAGATATAGAAGCCCCCAACAAATAATAACGGTGAGGTAAGAGGAAGGCACATACACAGGGGTGAAAGCAGATTCAGCAAATGAGGCCCACTAATACTAGATAGCAGAAAATAGAAAAGGGGTCTGTGCGGTCAGTAAAAAACCCTTACAAAATATCCACACTGAGATTTCAAGAACCCCCGCACCAACTAACGGTGTGGGGGGAGAAACTCAGTCCCCTAGAGCAACCAGCAAGCGAGGAAATCACATTTTAGCAAGCTGGACAAGAAACATGATGAATGCTGATAATCAAAAAATAAACAAACAAAAACTTAGCTTGTCTTGGAGAGACTGGGAGCAAGGTAGTCACAAGGAATCTGAAGAGCACTGAATACATTGAGAGCAGGCAAGGAACTGAGTATCCAGGTGAGCTAAATAGGAAACCAACCAAGGATAACGAACCAGCTGATGCTGCCAACCTGCAGAAAGACAACACTACACAGTACCACTTGTGACCACTAGAGGGAGCCCAAAAATAGAGTTCACAACATACTACTACCAAGAAGCGCGAATAATGATCCACGATGGTCAAGGCATAGACGTAACCGGACTGGCTCGGTGTCAACTTCACGTGGTCCATGGCTACCAGTTCAAGTGGTTGTTTGGTGATTATGGGCTGCAGTGGTGCTCTTTGGCTCTTTTGATCGTTCCTTCTGAGGTTGCACGGGCCACAGTTTCTACACCACTGTTCGATTGATTTTCTCATCCCGACCCAATAAAATCTTTCTCTCAGAAGTACTTCTAGCTTTTTCCAACCAAAGTGACCAGCACCATTGTGGTAAGCCTCCAGGACCATCCTCACATCTTGTTTAGGCACGATAATCTGCCAAACCAATTCATGTGTTTTCGGATTGGTGTATCTTCTACAGAGTTTCCCTTGATACAGGAACATTTTGCCTCTCTCTTTCCAGAGTTGATGCGTCTCTTCTGGGGCATCCTCATCGGGATATGCACTTTGCTCAGTCAATAGTTCCTTCACTAGCTTCACAGCCGGATTGCTATCTTGGGTGTCAGCCCATCTATCGTGTGCTAACGGATTAAAATTCACTTCTTGTTGTTTCTGATAGGTATTTGACTGACGATGTTTTACCTTTGGCTGATGAAAGGCTGGTAGTTCAATTTCTTCAAGCTCCCCCGTTTCTTCTTCTACATCTCTCAAGTGTGGCATCCGGGATAGGGCATCGGCATTTCCATTCTTGCGACCTGCTCGATACTTGATCACGAAGTTGTAATTAGATAACCGGGCTATCCATCACTGTTCTAACGCACCTAATTTAGCCGTGTCTAGGTGGGTCAATGGATTGTTGTCAGTATAGACAATAAATTCTGCACCAGTCAAATAGTGTTTGAAACGTTCAGTCACAGCCCAAACTACTGCCAGTAGCTCCAATTTGAAGGAGCTATAATTTTCAGAATTTCTTTCAGTAGGCCGGAGTTTTCTACTTGCAAAGGCGATGACTTTCTCCCGACCTTCTTGCTTTTGTGACAGCACCGCTCCCAATCCCACATTACTGGCATCGGTGTAGAGGATGAAAGGTTGATGGTAATCCGGGTACGCCAGAACTTCTTCTCCGGTTAGTGCCTTCTTTAGTTGTTCAAAGGAGTCTTCTCTTTCGTCGTTCCACTGAAAAGGAGGGTTTCGGTTTGAAGGTTTCTTCGTCTGCCCTATCAAAGCATCTTGCAAGGGCGCTGCAAATTTGGTAAATCCTTTTATAAATCTACGATAGTAACCCACTAATCCCAAGAATTGCCTCACTTCTTTTGCTTTGGTAGGTCTTGGCCAATCCCTTATGGCAGTTATTTTCTCGGGATCCGGTGCTACTCCCTCCGAACTCACGATGTGCCCTAAGTATTGTACCTTTGGCTTGAGAAGGTGACATTTGGATGGTTTGATTTTCATACCATACTTGGATAAGGCTTCGAACACCTCTGCCAGGTCTGTTAAGTGCTGTTCGTAAGTCTTTGAGTAGACGATCACATCATCTAGGTACAGGAGGACGGTCTCGAAGTTCTTGTGTCTTAGGCAACATTCCATCAGTCGCTGGAAAGTACCGGATGCGTTGCAGAGTCCGAACAGCATGCGATTAAATTCGCTTAGACCCATTGGTGTGGTGAATGCCGTTTTTTCTTTATCTCTCTCAGCCACAGGGACTTGCCAATACCCGCTTGTTAAGTCTAAGGTGGAAAAATAATTAGCAGATTTCAAAGCAGTCAAGGACTCTTCTATCCTAGGCAAGGGATAGGCGTCTTTATGGGTGATGTTATTAATCCGCCGGTAGTCTACGCACATTCTCATGGTTCCGTCCTTTTTTTTGACAATCACCAGAGGGGCCGCCCAAGGGCTACAACTATCTCTTATTACCCCGGCCTGTTTCATCTCTCTCAGCATGTCCTTCGCGCATTGATAGTGAGCGGGCGGTATGGGTCTATATCTTTCTTTTATCGGGGGATGGTCACCGGTGGGGATTGTATGTTCCACCCCTTCTATCCGTCCGAAGTCCAATGGGTGTTTACTGAAGACCTGTTCATATTCCGTCACTAATCTATACACCCCTTGTCTTTGATGGGTAGGTGTTGAATCTACACCTACGTCTAGCTGTTGGCACCAATCCTCCAATTTTCCATCTGAGCCGTTATTTTCCAACTGACAGGTCGATTCTAAGGGCTCAACGGTTGTGATGGCATTGTTGTCAACAGTATATAACTTTGCCACTGTAGTGTACTTTGGCAAAGTGACCTCTTCCTCTCCACAGTTCAAAAGTCGTACCGGCACCCGTCCCCGGTGTACCTCGACCACCCCTCGTGCCATGAGTATAGTGGGCCTGCTGTCGGTGTACGCTGGTTCTATTAAGGCTTGATAGTCTCGTCCTTTAGTACCAATGGCCGCTCTACACCATACCAGCATTTCTGGTTTTGGTGGGATTACAATAGACGTTGGATCACTCACCCTCACACTGCCGATTTCTCCTCCTGCAACTTCTATCTGTTGCCTTAACATTAATACTTTTATTTCCCTCCGGAGAACTCTCTGATGGCAGGATTGGGCAGTTTCAGCAATTTGTTGTAAGACAGAAATAACTTCGGAAAAGCAGTTCTCTAACACATTCATTCCTATCAATACAGTTGGTTCACAGTTCTGTCGGTCAACATCAACGACAATTATACCCTGTTTCTTCAATTCTGCTTTACCAATCTTTATGGTCATCTCCCTGAATCCTAGTTTCGGTACCAACTTACCATTACTGGCCCATGTATCTAGTTCAACATCAGAGGGTCCTTTATCAATATCTACCTCAGCCCAGTACCTCTTATAAAGGATATATGGTATAGATGAAATCTGGGAACCTGTATCCAGCAAAGCGTTGAGGGGAATTCCGTCCAGCACGATAGGGATGATGGGTCGTCCTCCGATGTACCTGTCGTGCCAGGGTGTTGGGCCTTGAAAATTCATTCCTGCGAAGCGGCCCGCATTCCCAGGGGATTCCCGTTTAAATCACAATTTCGTGCAAAGTGGCCTGGCTGCTGGCAACGGCGGCAAATGGGCTGTCCATCCGGTTGGTAGCGGTCACGGGGTCGTCCTCTCCATGTCGGGTATCTCCGGGACCTCATCCATGGAACATCCTCTCTACGGTTTGCCAACTCCATCTTGGGTTCTCTCATCTCCTGCATGGTTTTAGCCATTGAAGCAACAACATCAGTTAAAGAGTCAAGCTTTTGCTGAAGAGCCTCATTAGTAATGGGCCCCAGGGACTTAGCACTGGCACCGGACGTAGCTGATGTCACCGGCATTCCCCGCTGCTGAAGTGCATCTGCCATGGGTTGTGTGAGATCCTGATCCCGAGGTGCCTCTGCCAGCTGGAGACGTATAGCGCTCTCCTTTAATTGGGCAAATGTCAATTCAGGGTTCTTAAAAACAAGCATGCTCACATGCCCCCGGTGAGAAGGGGTGTAGAGTCCCTCAATAAATTGATCTCTTAGCAGTTTATCGGCTCCTGTGTTAAAAATGGGTTCAGCCAGTATAAGTGATTTAAGGGCTTCCTGCAGGTTTAAGGCAAAATCTCTCACGCCCTCATTAGCTTTTTGTTTGCAATTAAAGAATCGTACTTTAGCTTTGCTGCTGGCAGTGGTTTCAAATGTAGCTTTTAATCCAGCAAATATGCATTCAACAGTACCTTTTAGATCAGTTGCCCATGCCGTGACTTCTCGCTTAGCATGGCCACTTAACTGCATCATCAGGAGACTAACACGCTGAGCTTCACCCGCGGGGAACATATCAAAATGAGCCAGCATCTTTTCCCTGAAACCGTCAAGGGTATTAGGTTCACCTTCATACATTGGAAGCCACGGGCCACCCGGGGTATATGGCATCAACACCGGCGTGATGGGCGCCACTCCTTGCACTGCTGCGCTGCCAGACTCTCTATCAACACTCTGTCTTTCAGCTGCATTAGCGTCGCCGGGTGCTGCGGCGTCTCCGTGCTGCGACATACTGTACCCCCTTAGTTAATCCAGACCCCTCCGGTCCCAGCTTCCGTCTAGATAATGTAGATTCATTCCTCTATGCAGCAGGATGACAATGACACGCCCCCTGCTGCCTCTAACTGCCGCACGCACTGTGATGGTGGATTTTGAAGTTTTTCAGTTAGACTGGGGCTTGGGTAATGACGTAGCTCGATTCACAGTTTTGTGCCTAACGGTTATGAGATGATTACATCAGGGGATGGCGGCCATTTTTACCCCATTATAACCAATGGAGAAAAGTCACTTTCAATAGTTTTCAATGGGGAACGGGATTTTCTTTAACAAAGTCAATCTCCAAGATTTTTCATCCAAATTTTCACAGTTTCAGACTCCAATTACGGCACACAATACCTGGTGTACGGGCTGGCCCAATCCTGTTTGTGACGCCCGGGAGACCGAGGTACCCAGCACCAGATCAATGAGGTCCGTCTCTTGAGGGGGATGTCACTAGTGGCTTGACCCGGTGCTGTGGCCTCCGACGATGCACAATGTAAGGGATATCATGAAGGAACAGACACTTACTTGATCAGCAGCAGGTCCTCTCAGCTGTGATGACCCCGATCCTGGATCGATGGCTATTGTCCAAATGAAAGACTGAGGCACTGAAACGTTTAACCAGTTTACTTCAACAAAAAGGGATTTGCAACCAATACTGTCAGCGGAGTCTGTTTAAGAACTCTGAATTTCTTTGACCCTGTCAGGATTTCCACCTCTTATTATGCGCAGTTTCTGTATGGCCCTGCTGCTGTTTGTGAACTGGCTGCCGACCCAATCTGTCTCTTCTGTGCTCTGGTTCGACGGACAACCCGAGTCCTTTTTTTGTCGGCTTACCCCCTCTGGGAGTACCGCTGAACTCTGTGTCTGTTGCTGCGTCTTACCCTGGTGAAGCTGATATCACCTCACTTCCTTCCGGTTGATGTATTATATATAATGAATATAGCCACGGATCCGGTATTCGTCTCTGCGCCTATTCTGGGTAGAGGTTATTGCTACCCGGTTCTCACAATGTCCTTTTTCTCTATTCCTCTTTTCCTACTATGGGTATCACGGGCCTATAATCCGTCATAGGGCTGTTAGGAGTTCAGTTATACGACCTCTCACTTTCAACTCCTCAACCCAACTGCCAGTCCTTTTCTCAGACCAGAATAGATCAAGGGGAGTCTCTGGAGCTCCCCCTTCTGGCCGGAGATGGTAGTGCAGTCTTGCTATTTTAATATTTGTATTTGGTGTCAATAACTATTTTTGTGGCAAATACCCCTAGGGGCGCCACAGTAGCATACAAGGTGTGTGCAGCATTTTCATTTACAAATACCAGAGCTGTAAACAAGTGTTCATAATCATGTCAACAATCACCCAACAAATGAGCAATATGCGACTTCATCAGGTGATTAGACCATCTATATATATAATCGTCTAAGGGGCACTTCCGTCTGTTTGTCTGTCTGTCTGTTTGCCTGTCTGTCACGGAAATCCCGCATTGCTGATTTCAGCGACGGGCACAGTCTGGCCGCGAATTCGCCCCTTCCTACTCTCTGACAGTGCCCCCTCCAGTCAGCGCTCACACATGGTTAATGGCTGCGTTACACCGCGTTATGCCGTGGTGTAATGCAGTCCGTTAACGCTGCTATTAACCCTGTGTGACCAACTTTTTACTATTGATGCTGCCTATGCAGCATCAATAGTAAAAAGATCTAATGTTAAAAATAATTAAAAAAAAAAAATTATTATATACTCACCTGCCGGCGCCTTTCCTGCTCCTCGCGATGCTCTGGGCCATGCATTGCCGTCTCGCGAGATGATGACCGCTACGTCATCATCTCGCGAGACCGCAATGCATTCTTGGGACCGGAGCGTCGCAAGGAGCATCGCTAAACGCCTAGCCTGGATCCGGGGGCCGACAGAAGGTGAGTATATAACTATTTTTTATTTTAATTCTTTTTTTTAACAGAGATATGGTGCCCACATTGCTATATACTACATGGGCTGTGTTATATATTATGTGGGCTGTGTTATATATTATGTGGGCTGTGTTATATATTGCGTGGGCTGTGTTATATACTACATCTCTGTGCTATTACTACGTGGGCTGTGCTATATACTACATCGCTGTGCTATATACTACGTGGGCTGTGTTATATACTGCATGAGCTGTGTTATATACTGCGTCTCTGTGCTATATACTACATGGGCTGTGCAATATATCACGTGGCTGGGCAATATACTGCGTGGCTGTGTTATATACTGCGTGAGCTGTGCTATATACTATGTGAGCTGTGCTATATACTACGTGAGCTGTGCTATATACTACGTAGCTGTGCAATATATTACGTGGCTGTGTTATATACTGCGTGAGCTGTGCTATATACTACGTGAGCTGTGCTATATACTACGCGGCTGTGTTATATACTACGTGGGCTGTGCTATATACTACGTAGCTGTGCAATATACATGGCTGGGCAATATACTACATGGCTGTGCTATATACTATGTGGCTGTGTTATATACTACGTGGGCTGTGTATATACTACGTGGCCTGCGTTATATACTACGTGGGCTGTGTTATATACTACGTGGCTGTGCTATAAACTGCGTGGGCTGTGTTATACACTGCGTGGGCTGTGCTATATACTGCGTGGGCTGTTATACATTGCATGAGCTGTGTTATATACTATGTGGGCTGTGTTATACACTCCATGGGCTGTGCTATATACTACATGGACAGTGTTATACACTGCGTGGGCTGTGCTATATACTGTGTGGGCTGTGCTATATACTATGTGGGCTGTGCTATATACTATGTGGGCTGTGCTATATACTACGTGGCTGTGCTATATGCTACGCGGCTGTGTTATATGCTACGTGGCTGTGCTATATGCTACGTGGGCTGTGCTATATGCTACGTGGGCTGTGTTATATACTACGTGGCCTGTGCTATATACTACGTGGCCTGTGCTATATGCTACGTGGCTGTGCTATATGCTACGTGGGCTGTGTTATATGATACGTGGGCTGTGTTATATGCTACTTGGCTGTGGTATATTTCTCTGCTGTATCTGTGCATCATGAATCGTGGTATGTGTTAAAGAGGGGGGCCCACTGAGACTCTTTCGCCCAGGGCCCTCAAAAACCTGGAGCCGGCCCTGGCTTCACTGATTGGTCACGCCCTGCCGGCCACGAACAATCAGCGACCGGCGCAGTCCAGCCGCGAACTGGCGCGGAATTTGAACCACGCTTCGCTAATTAGTCACGCCCGGCCATCCGAATCCTGTGTATAAATTGCATTATTCTGAAAACTTCATAGATAAACTACATACATATTCTAGAATACCCAATGCGTTAGAATCGGGCCACCATCTAGTTAAAAATAATCGCTTTTGCCAACACATTGTCCGATGTCAATAGTATGTGCTGTTAATAACTTGATAATGTACGGGGACAGAGCAAGCATATTAGCTCTTGTTTTGTCCCCATCAGTCTTCGTCAGCCGGTGTACAGAAGTCAGTAAACAAGTGCTGAACGACATGAATATAATTGCTAGGCGCTCATTTAACAGTTTGAAATCGGCTTTTGCAAATGGACCCTAAATGTTTCTGTGTGATGGTGCAATATGTTAGTATTAATTTTTGTTTAGTGATAAACTTTGTCTAAAATCGGCCTTATTTGTAAGCCCAAACCAAAGATAACTTGTTTAGGCAATTGTTTTAAAACATGAAAAACGGACATCCTTGTAAATCCTGTTTTGTTCATTTGGGCATGTAACCGCTGAAGCCAATCACTAGCATCAGCAGCTAAGCATTGATCAAGTGCCATCCAAGCCAGAAGGTAGCGCCAGAAAACCAGTGGGGGCCATGGCAGCAGTACTAAAAGCACACTGGGTTGAATATTGTGAGACAATTTGTTTTTAAAGGGAATCTGTCAATAGTATTAACCCTCCTAAGCCGTCTATATGGGCATGTAGGTCATAGAATACAATGATGCCTTGATATCTGTGATCTGATGTGTTATTCTAGAGAAATCCACATTTTCCTTATATATATAAGCTGTTAAAGGAGTTGTCCGGTCTTAAGCTACAAGTCTGCAGTCATTCTATCGTGCAATGTGAGGATTCTGCGGGACCAGGAGTGGGTGGTCATGTAATCGTAAGTAAGCGATTTGCAGACTTCCAGCCACAGTTCAATGTTCAATGTTTCTGACCTCTCTCAGACTGCTGGAAAACATAACTTAATGCATTGTATAACATGGCTTATGATATGGAAAAGTAATAAGGCAACTTTGGTAGCAGGTGATACTCTCACCTCAACAGAATCAATATTCACTCATAGTAACAGTAGACGATATGTCACTTTTACAGTGGGCTATAGGTGGCATGAGCAATTTTGTAAGCAGTTGTTGGACCCATGTTAGCTTGCTTTTCTAAAAACACAGCCAAAAACAAAAGGAACAAAACACCATGAAAAGTATATGAAAAAAATGGTATGTGAAGACATCCCTGAGGGCTCATGCCAACATCTGAGAAATTCAGTGCAAGCACAGTCCACAAGACACCAACTGACCATGGGACTCATGACCCCAACTCAACAGTCTCACAGGCATATGTAAGGCTGTCCAGTTTGGGTAGGGAGACCTACAGATAGTCGGTGCATTTTTTGCATTTTGAGCAGATAACTTCCTGATAGTAACATTATTTAGACAATTAATCTCTGGTATATGTACAGTAATTAGCAATATAAAATACATTTTAAACATTGAAATATTAATATTCAGTTGATATTTTCAGGGATGATCATAGTGTGCACAGTAATAATTATAAACTTGTGGGAAGACAATCCTACTTTATCCTTAAGGAACATTTGCTGCCTGTATAGGCAGATACAACTGCTACAATTAACGTCACAGCCATTTTCCTGTGTATAATGCTTCTGTCAAGTGCTCCGCACACCCCCTGGTAAGTGTGCCTGCTGTCAAGAGGAAGGCGTCTCCCAAATCTGCAGTCATCTATTCCGAGCTATAAATGTACACAAAGATTTATCGTTGCATTTTGCTGACCCCGTTGAACACCATTCAACTGCATTTAGAAAAAATAGTGTCTTCCCAAAAAATGATCGGAGCTTTGCATCTGCCGCAATCCCTCTTTCCACCTTTAGGTGTGAACATTAAGGCCCTTGCTCCCAGGTTTCTGAGCACTTAAACTTCTCCATAACTGACTCCATAACAAGCACAAGCTTTGTTTTCTTTGTGCAATCTTTAGGTGTATTTTGCCCAAGGCAGGAACAACGGTTTGTACTTGTTTGACCTCTCTGTTCTCAGACGTCACTTGTTTTTGATCAAGCATTACAGAATCCATGAAGTCAGAAGAATGCAGAGTAATACTCACCAGCACATGAAAATGCATAGCGCAGAATCAACAGAGGCCATGCAGGGTATCACAAGCCAAATACGAGACTCAGAAGACCACTGCCGACCAAAGGCTGTTAGAGAGGACCTGTCGGTAGAACGTTGGACTGTTAACTAAAAACATGGCTGAAATGGCCCTTTAAAGCTGAAAAAAATTACCTTTTTTCCCAGCAATGTGCGTTATTGCTAGATAGTGTTATGCCATTACAAGTAGGTAACTGAGCGATGCCTATTCAATGTAACGCTAATGGCATTTATGTATGTGAGTGCTATTGCTGAAATATTCCAGATGTACAAGTTGTATGACAAATTTATCAGAAACTCTGCATGAACCATGTGAGTGAGTTATTCTATGGGAGATATGACCCTGTCAAGAATACTCTGATGGTGTGCTACTGGTAGCAGTTAGTAGGTCTGAAGTATCATTCAGTGGGAGCAATGGTTGTGGCGTGACTGATGAACTAACTTTCTGGTAACATGGGTGGGCCAAAGGACAAGTTATATAAGTGCAACCACACCCCAAAAATCAGAAAGGTTCCTGTTTTCCACCAGTAGAGGTGAGACACAAGCAGGCAGGCAATAGCAGTAGATCTGTGCAGAAACAGAAAAAAGTCTGCACCATCACTAGTTAGCAAGTGGGGATGAGTACCATTTGACATATAAAGTTCAGTACTCCAAAGGGCTTAGGTAGGGGAGAATGTAAGCGACCTAAACTGCAGTTGGTGTAGTTTGCTCTGGTTGGAGGAGACTATCCCTCCTATTTGAGAGTTCTGCCATTAGATAATGAGATGGTGAGGTTTGGCACAAAGGGAAGCAGAGAGGTGTGGGGGAGCGCCAGGGGGAAGTTATAGCTGAGAATATCTGTTTACACGCTCCCTGGTCTCCCACCACACGAATACAATGTCCCTTAGTCAGCATACCTGACTCTATGCTTTCCGCACCCTCAGGATCACTTCTGGTCTGTTGCAGGCTCGCTCCCGACGATTGCGCACAAATAGAGACAGAGTCCAGTTCCAACTTTAAACAAATAAATTTACTTGAATCCTTAATCGGCACATCCAGTTAAGTCACAGCATTGACATGGAAATTCACACAGTATGCATCCTTCACTTTCCATGTGCTTCTCCTGTCATCTCCAGGTATGCTCCTGGGTCGTACCATCTCATATGGTACTGCAGCATCTTCCCTGTCCTGCTCAACCACTTTCAGGATTTCCCAAGTCCATTTTGCGCCAGACATAAGGGCATCTGCCCATGTAGTTAGCCGCCACATCTTGGAGCGACCTGCGTTTCTGTTCTGTGGTGACTTCTGCTGTCACTTCTGTTCTCACTTCTGCTGTCCCTTCTGCTGTCACTTCTGCTGTCACTTCTGCTCCTGGACAACTGGGCTAGCACTTGAACATTGCATGGCCCACTGCATAGCTGGGGGCTCCCAGGTCCAGCTGACCGGCCAGGGCTCCATGGCTCGACTGCCTTTCCTGGGCTCCCTGGCTCGACTGCCTTGCCTGGGCTTGACTATCTCCTACCAGGAAATACTCCTGCCTTACTTACAGTAGGCTCCTCCTAGGTTAACTAGTTTCTATTATCTATGCTCCTATAATGCCCCTCCCTAGTGGGCTAACTTGAGTACTGCACTCTCCCTATCTACACAACATATATACATAGCAGCATCAGGTAAATATTATGTACATAGCAGCACTACTGTAGATATTCAAACATACACAATTATCAACATGGGACCTAGAGAAGGGTGGGGTATCTTTACAGTCTTTGCAACCTCTTGCATTCCCCCTTCCTTTAAGTATGGATGTCCCCGTCCATATTAATCATAAAACTTTATTATATACATTTTAAATACTCCATGCAGGGAGGTAAATGAGGTAGAAAAAAAACGTCACTATAAGGTCCTGTAATAATTATAGGGGATAACTCAGGAGACTCTTTGCGTGGAACAAGACAACTACAGGACACTGTTTTATAAGTGATAAAGTCTATATTATAACACGGTGATTCAAACAGGTGCAGAGAGAAACTCAAGTCCACAACACTTGGTGCAAATATCAAATGCAGCTCAGCAGTCTATAGGAAACTTCAGAGGAAAATGCAATCACGCAGAAAGTCTATGAAGCACAATTATTCTTGAGGATACTTGACACGAATAAGTCCTTGCTTAGTCCACAACACAGATAGATATGCTTATAAGGCAGTTCAAATAATATCTTAGCTCAACCAGGGAGGTCTGGGTAATAGTCTCAGATTCTTGCAGAGCAGAAACAGCTTACATGTCCAGCAAATGTAGATGGAAGCTAACACGAGCAGCAGATGAAGGAGGATTACTGGAACTGGTGTATGCAGCAGGAACTCAGAGCAGAGTAGCAGGATAACCCCACAGGTTCACAGGAGCAGGTATATAGCCAGGGAGTCACCAGAGGTCAGGAGCTGGATGCAAGGCAGAATACTCTAGCACAGACTGAAGGCTGGGGTGGAGTTTTATAGCAGGAAGACACAGTGCACATGAGACCAAAGACGCCATCTTGGAAAAGGGCAGTAATGTACAAAAAGGTAATAAAAAATGTTCAGAGTCCTGACTGGTCCTTTAACAGGTGCCTGGTTCATAGTCCCCCAGGTAAAACCTTCAGTCCATTATGCACCAGTCCCGTCTGTCTACACGACCCAGATACACATGCTGTCAATGGTTTTTATGACCCATCCATCAGGTCATCAGTCCAAGGAGCCTCCCGCCTTCCTTTATGCAAAGTACTGCCCTTCCTTCACATGTGGACTGCCTGTAACTGAGGTACAGTCTGTTGCCACAACCGCACATGTTCTGTTCCAAGTCTGAGGGCAAAGTCCTGCCATAAAGCAGGAAAAGCGCAACAGGTGCAACAAAAACCTAAAACAAAAAACATTTACTTATGGCTCGTACCAGTCTTATTGTATCCGACTCTGGGGATGCTTCAGGGCTCCTGTGCCCACCAGGACGCGGAACAGTCCCGCTTAATTTGGTGCATTTTCCGCATTCTTTAAAGTTGACATCTTTGACATCATAGTGTCTGTCACGTCCAGTACATTAGTCACATCCAGGGTATCAGTCACATCCAGGGTATCAGTCACATCTTGAATATCTACAGTTTCTTCATTTTCCTTGGTCACATTCAGAATATCAATTTCTTCATCTTTCACGGCATCCCCACGTTGCAAGCCTGCCGACTACGCCAAGTGTTGGTGAGTGCCAGGGCCGCAGTCGTTTTTAAGAATGAAACCTTGCACCTAACTTAGGCTACTTTCACACTAGCGTCGTGCACTGCACGTCGCTATGCGTCGTTTTGCAGACTCCATTGACTTGCATTAGCGACGCAGTGCGACGCATTGCCACACGTCGCAACCGTCGTGTTGCGTCAGACCGTCGCCACCAAAAAACATTGCTTGTAATGTTTTTTGGTGCATCGTTCCCATCTTTTCCGACCGCGCATGCGCGGCTGGAACTCCGCCCCCGCCTCCCCGCACCTCACAATGGGGCGTTGAAAAACAGCATCCGCTGCCCCCGTTGTGCGGCGCATTCACTGCTAGCGTCGGTACGTCGCAACGACGCAATTCGTCGTGCGTCGTCCGACGCTAGTGTGAAAGTAGCCTTAATGACATTTTGATTTATTATAGTATGCTTAACAAACGTTCCGGTTACATTTGACCTTCATCAGTGACTACAACAGTTGAAAGTGATCATCAAAAAACAGAAAACAAAAATAGCAAACAAAAGTATATACATAATATATACAGTCATGGTCATAAGAATATAGACTCAATGTAAAATGTAGCCTTTATGGTAGCGCAGCACAACGCAGTCTAATAGTGCCCAGATTCCAGAAATAGATAGATATTACGATAGAAATCATGCAAGTATATGGGATGTACCATTTTATATTAGACTAGATGTTTCCAGCCAGCTAACGCTCGGCACGCTCATTGCTATCTAATTGACGATGCTGGTGATTAACCTAAAGTAAATAATGACAACTTTCAATAGCGCTTACGCAGGTGGTAATTTAACTTAAAATGAAGTTAATAACAATAATAATCATAAAAAATCTGAATAATACTAAAAATACATTTTATTCACAGTGTAAAATAAAAAACAAACTGGATTCAGTAAGATGTGCGTTTTTTATTCATTCCATCATCTAAACAAATTTCATAACGAAACATAAATTAAGTAAAAATTTCTCTGTAAACACAATTAAATGTATAGTCATTTTCGTCATTTTCAAAGATCTTTCCTTGACTTCTACCAGGTACAATTTAATGTGTGGGGATGGGATTGTGTGTCATAATGTGGTGGGGGGTGGGATTATGTGTGGTAATGTGGTGGGAGGGCGGAATTATGTGTGGTAATGTGGTAGGAGGCAGGGATTATGTGTGGTAATGTGGTGGGGGGGCAGGATTATGGGTGGTAATGTGGTGGGGGGCGGGATTATGGGTAGTAATAAGGTGGGGGGCGGGATTATGTGTGGTAATGTGGTGGGGCGGGATTATGTGTGGTAATGTGGTGGGAGGCGGGATTATGTGTGGTAATGTGGATGGAGGCGGGATTTTGTGTGGTAATGTGGTGGGGGGGCAGGATTATGTGTGGTAATGTGGTGTGGGGACAGGATTGTGTGTGGTAATATGGTGGGGCGGGATTATGTGTGGTAATGTGGTGGGGCGGGATTATGTGTGGTGATGTGGTGGGGGGCGGGATTATGTGTGGTGATGTGGTGGGGGAGCGGGATTATGTGTGGTGATGTGGTGGGGTGGGATTGTGTGTGGTAATGTGCTGGGGGGGCGGGATTGTGTGTGGTAATGGGGTGGGGGGCGGGATTGTGTGGTAATGTTGGGGGGATTATCTGTGGTGATGTGGTGGGGGGCAGGATTATGCGTGGTGATGTGGGGGGCGGGATTATGTGTGGTAATGTGGTGGGGGGCAGAATTGTGTGGTTATGTGGTGGGGGCGGGATTATGGGTGGTGATGGGGTGGGGGCGGGCTTATGGGTGGTGATGGGATGGGGCGGGATTATGGGTAGTGATGGGGTGGGGGGCGGGATTATGGGTGGTGATGGGGTGGGAGAGCGAGATTGTGTGCAGTGATTGGGTGGGGGGTGTGATTGTGTGCGTTGATGGGATGGGGGGGTGATTGTGTGTGGTGATGGGTTGGGGGGCAGGATTGTGTGCGGTGATGGGGTGGGGGGCGATATTGTGTGCGGTGATGTGTTGGTGGGCAGGATTGTGTGCGGTGATGGGGTGGGGGGCTGGATTGTGTGCGGTGATGGGTTGGGGGGTGAGATTGTGTGCGGTGATGGGGTGGGGGGCGAGATTGTGTGCGGTGATGTTTGGGGGGCGGGATTGTGTGCGGTGATGGGGTGGGGGCAGGATTGTGTGCGGTGATGGGTTGGGGGGCGTGATTGTGTGCTGTGATGGGTTGGGGGGCGAGATTGTGTGCGGTGATGTGTTGGGGGCGGGATTGAGTGCGGTGATGGGGTGGGGGGCGGGATTGTGTGCGGTGATGGGTTGGGGGGCGGGATTGTGTGCGGTGATGTGGTGGGAGGCGGAGCTCCTGTGCAGGGGGTGGGATTAGCGAGTAATCACGATGCCTTATATATAGATAGAATGTTTATGATATCGGTAGGATAATCCCTGTTATGTCCGCATCTGAATAATAGAATACTGTTAATGTATCCCATCATATGGAGGGGGTATTCAGTGAACTAAATGGGAACACTTACATATAGTAGATTTGCAAATGGCAATTGCGTGGGGTTATTATCTATAGAAAAATGGCATAGGTTCCGTCTGAAGGATACGAGGGTGGTGGATAATCGGACGTGTTGAGGCGTGGAATTCCAGAGGATGGGGGATATTTGGGAGAAATCTTGGAGGCGGTT
Organism: Ranitomeya variabilis; assembly: GCF_051348905.1. Classification (NCBI taxonomy): domain Eukaryota; kingdom Metazoa; phylum Chordata; class Amphibia; order Anura; family Dendrobatidae; genus Ranitomeya; species Ranitomeya variabilis. Next base: position 388,080,623 of record NC_135232.1, on the reverse strand, counting down.
GTGTGAGGAACGAATAAGTGTGGAGGAGAGTAAGAGGTCTTGGGAGGTTCGAAGATTACGTGAGGGAAGATATTGGGAGATTAGTCCAGCGATATAGGGAGGTGACAGGCTGTGGATGGCTTTGTAGATCAGTGTTAGTAGTTTGAACTGGATTCGTTGTGGAATTGGGAGCCAGTGGAGGGATTTGTAGAGGGGACAAGCAGGGGAGTAACGAGGAGAGAGGTGGATTAGCCGGACAGCAGAGATGAGGACAGATTGGAGCAGCGCAAGAGAGTTAGCGGGGAGGCCACAGAGGAGGGTGTTGCAGTAATCGAGGCGGTAGATGACGAGGGCATGCACAAGAGTTTTGGTAGATTGTGGGCTGAGGAAGGGACGGATTCTGGCAATATTTTTGAGTTGGAGGCGACAGGAGGTGGCAAGAAGTAGGGGCCCTAGGACAGAGCTTTGAGCGACTCCAACAGAGAGAGGGCGGGATGAGGAGGTAGTGTGGGAGTGGGAAATGCTAAATGTGCAGTCCGAAAGGTATGAGGCAATCCAGGACAGGGCAAGGTCTTTGATGCCAAGAGAAGAAAAAATCTGTAGCAGTAGGCAGTGGTCGACTGTGTCGAAGGCAGAGGACACGTCGAGAAGGAGGAGGATGGAGAACTGTCTGTTAGCTTTGGCTGTGAGTAAGTTATTAGTAATTTTTGTCAGGGCAGTTTCGATGGAGTGGTGGGGGCGGAAGCCAGATTGGAGGTTGTCGAGGAGAGAGTTAGATGAGAGGCGGGAGGAAAGTTGAGCATGGACATGCTGCTCAAGGAGTTTTGAAGCAAACGGGAGCAGTGATATGGGGAGATAGCTGGTCAAAGCAGTTGAGTCAAGGTTAGTTTTTTTGAGGATGGGTGTGATGGTGGCATGTTTGAAGGCAGAGGGGAAGGTACCAAAAGCTATCGATAGGTTGAAAAGATGGGTTAGGGCTGAAATGAGCTTGTCAGTGAGGTTGGGGAGCAGGTGGGAAGGGATGGGGTCAAGTGCACAGGTGGTGAGGTATGATTTGGAAAGGAGGTTAGTAAGCTCTCCTTCAGTCATGTTGGAGAGGGAGGTTATTAGGGAAGGGCAGAGGTCTGGTATATGGAGTGGTTGGGGTGGTGGAACAGTAAAGGTTTGCCTTGTTCGGTCGATCTTGTTTTTGAAGTAGGTGGCAAAGTCATTGGAAGAGATGAGGGGAGTTGAGTCTATATTCTTATGCCCATTACTGCATATATTATGTATATACTTTTGTTTGCTATTTTTGTTTTCTGTTTTTTGATTATCACTTTCAACTGTTGTAGTCACTGATGAAGGTCAAACATGACTGAAACACTTGTTAAGCATACTACAATAAATCATCACGTCATTAAGTTGAGTGCAAGGTTTCATTCTTAAAATTGAACGGCTTGGGGACCTACCTTAGCACCTCTTATAGTAGTGCTCACGGTGTTTTGTTGTAGGGCCATAGTCGTGGCTGAGAATATCTGTTTACCTGCGCCCTGGTCTCCCGCCACATGAATACAATGTCCCTTAGAAGGCGTACCTGTCCTCTGCTTTCCGCACCCTCAGGATCACCTCTGGTCCGTTGCAAGCTCACTCCCGACGATTGTGCACAAACAGAGACAGAGTCCAGTTCCAACTTTAAACAAATAAATGTATTTATTTATTTGAATCCATCCTCAGCCCGTCCAGATAAGTCACAGCATTGACATGGAAATTTACACAGTATGCATCCTTCACTTTCCCTGTGTTTCTCCTGTTGTCTTCCGTTGTGCACCCGGGTCGTACCTTCTCGTACAGTACTGCGGCGTCCTCCTTGTCCGGCTCAACTACTTTCAGGAGTTCCATAGAATGTTTTGCTCCAGACATAAGGGCATCTGCCCACGTAGTAAGCCGCCACATCTTGGAGCGACCTGCGTTTCTGTTCTGTGGTGACTTCTGCTGTCACTTCTGTTCTCACTTCTGCTGTCCCTTCTGCTGTCACCTCTGCTCCCACTTCTGCTGTCAATTCTGCTCCTGGATGACTGGGCTAGCACTTGAACGTTGCATGGCCCACTGCATAGCTGGGGCTCCCAGGTCCAGCTGACCTGCCTGGGCTCCGTGGTTCGACTGCCTTTCCTGGGCTCTCTAGCCCGACTAACCCCTAAATAACATTATGTACATAGCAGCACTAGATATTCAAACATACACAATTATCAACATGGGACCTAGAGAAGGATGGGGGATCTTTACAGTCTTTGCAATCCCTTACAGAGGCACATTTAGTGACTGCAGACTTATGAGTCCCAGCGCTGCGGGGATTCACAGATTTCAGACCCAGGACTGGAGGGCATGATTATTACATACTCCCAGCCAGTGGACGTAGTCTTGCTCTATATACTTGTATAGAGTGAGGCTGTGCCCCGTTTAGTGACGCTGCCGACCATTGGACATGACTGTCTGGAGGGCGCAGCCTCTCCAAGCAAGTGTCTGTAAGCAAGGCTACGGCCACTGGCTGGGAGTATGTATAACGCATACATACCCTCCAGTCTGAATCCAGCGAATTCACACAACTCACAGTGTGTGCTCTGAGGGGATTCATAAGATTGCAGTCACACAGAGCGACTACAGGTTTATTGATTTGGACCAGGCATCCCCTTTAAGTAAAGAGTACATAAGGTTCATGTGGAGAAACGTGAGTCAATGTGTGCTCTCGTCTTCTGGCACCAGACCACATGGACCAGGGCTCAGCTCATTGAACGTCTGCTGTTCTCCCGTGGCCATATTATTACTCAGACAACACAGGGTGAGGGTAAAACAGTGTGGCAATTATTTATTGGACCACCAACAGACAACAACAGATAGAACAGTCCCAGCAAAATACCCAAGATGGTGCAAATTACAGAGTTCAGACGTTCAGACCATAGCCTATGTCTGTTGGCATACTGAAAATAGATGTCTGATATAATTAAGATTAAGAAAAAGTTGCTATGTCAGGCACAAAGAATGTGCCCCGCATTGAGAGTGACACAAAGTATGTTCTGGACTGAAGGAGAAGGTGCTTGAAAATATGCCAACAGGCTGTTGCAGGTGTAGTTAGAGTGCCACAGTGTTGGCCCACATTTGTTGTAAATACTGCTACCTCTGTCCAAGCCATGGCTTCTTGCAAGAATGTTGTAAGCACCAAGGACGTTGCCTAATAGACTCTGCAAACACCAAATTTGTTGCCTCTTCCTGAGTAAAGTATTTTTTGTTAACAACTGTGTACACTGTATTCATTCTGTCATCTCTGATTGAGAAACCATTCTTCAGGAACTAGGACTTTCCTATATCTTACAAAGTGGTAGACCATCCACTATCCAACTTTCTGAATAAGGGCACAGCTTCCCAATCTTATAAGGATCTTTTGGAACATACAGTACTTGTTATAGATTTACTTTTTTTTGCTGTTTTTGTAATTCTACAAAAAAAAGGAATATGCAAACAATTGATGTCTATGGGCTAAAAGTTGTACCCTTGCGTAATCATTGGAACACGCTACATATTAATTAAAGACGTGCATTAAAAAAAATGTAAAAAAAAGAAGTGAATAGTGCCATTTAAATGTGTTGGCAATGCATTTTCAATGTAAAAATGGAATTAATACAAATTAACCATTTAAATAAAATTAAATGCCTGAAAAGTCACATAACACACTGACTGCTGAGACTATAACAAACACTTTTCAAAGTAACAGATTGCCTCCCTCTCATAATAAACCCAGGAAGTAAGGCACATGACACATAACTTTTTTGATAGACTGGCTGCAGCTTTTATTCCCATAAATAACCATTCTTTTAAAACCGTAAAACATGTGTAACATCTGGAATCCGAAAAGGTATGCACCACCGGCTCTCAGAGGGCAAGTTCGTCTTCAGCTCTATACTCTCCAAATTGATATTTGTACCGCCAGCTGTGACTTATTTGATTTTCTAAAACATAAAAAAATTCTATCAATAAATACCAACAATTTAACAACCTAATAAGAGAGGGAGGTCAGCTCGGTCAGCAGGTACCGAGGGAGGAGAACGGGGCCAATCTTGTGGAATTTGTTAGGGGATGGTGTCACATTAGTTGAAAGGAGGGAGAAAAGGGTTGGCAGAACTGGAAAGAACAATCCTACAGTGGCTATATCGGGATGCTGGGTGGGTGGACCAAACAGGAGCTGGACACTCCTGATACCACTACAATGTGCTGCACCAAAATTAACTCCGCACTGACCACCCCTTTGACTAAAAGTGAGAGACTCAAATGAGAGAGGAACGTTTAACCCCTCATTTTCTTACCCCAACAGTCCGGGACCCCTTTCCTATTTGGCTTATTTTCCTCAAGACCATAAAAAGTAAGAGGGCACTTAAATAGCACATTGGATCTCAAAAATCAAAAGATTCAAGCTGAACATTTTTTTCATAAATAAATAGTGTAATTTGTTGCAACCAAAATTACTTTTCAACAATAGATAGGTATGCAAAAATTGCCCTGAAAATCAAAGTAAAAAACTGAGAAATCACTGGCATCAGTAAGCTCCTAGAGAGTTTATAGCACTACTTGACAGCATGGATGCACTCATACATAATGTCTCACAGGTTCTCAATTACCGTAGATTGAGGTCTGAGGATGTGAGGGACAATAAATAGCAAAAATGAATTAGCCTTCAAGGGACTACGTAGATTCTGACCACTTGAGGCTAGGCATTGTCCTACACCAGAAGGAGCATAGGGCCCACTGCACCAGTATAATGTCTGACAGTGGTTCTTAGGATTTAATCTCGTTACCTAACAGCAGTCAGGTTACCGTTGACTACCACATGGATGTTAAGGGGAGCCCCAAAAGATATACCTCCTCAGATCTTCACAGACCCACTGCCAAACTAGTTATACTGGATGATGTTAAAGGCAGCATAAGATTCATCATACAATTTCCAGACTTTTCCATGTATGTATAATGTGCTCTGTGTGAATCTGCACTTATTTGAAAAGAGAACAGAGCATCAATGGTAGACTTGCCAATTCTGATGGGACCTGGTGAATGTCACCCTCATGAAGTCGTTTTCTGACAGTTTGGTCAGAAACATGCATACCTTTATCACCCTGGAAGTAATTTTGTAGCTTTCTGGTAGTGTTTATTGCACAATGCAACAATAACCGGTCCTACTGCTTTGGTAATGCTTTTTTATGACCCTGTCAGGGTTTTCTAGTTTAAAAACCATTTCCTGGTATCTGCTTCATGCTCTTGAGGCTTTACACAGAGACACCACAAACCTTCTTGTGATGGTATTGTCATGCATCTGGGTTCAAACCCTTGAGCCTGTGCTTTGTGGTCTCTGGGTGTTTAGCTTCTGTTATCCTTGCTTCAGTCTTTTTTATGATAACAGGTGTTTTCATTCACTCAATTGTCTGCCCTATCTCCTTTCAGGTGCCACTTATATACTTTCCCCCACTGGTATTCCCTGCTGGTGATAGTCTCATTTGGATGTCCAGCCATAATGCTGTAGTTTAAGCCAGTCAGTAAAAAAACAGCTAGGGTTTATCTATCTGCTGTTTATGCTCTTTACCCTGCACCTATCTTCTGTTTTTTTCTAGAAAGTGGGTGGCATATTCTCTAACAGTACGTACTTAAAGGGCCACTGTCACCCCCCCCAGCCGTTATAAACTAAAAGAGCCACCTTGTGCAGCAGTAATGCTGCAGTCTAACAAGGTGGCTCTTTTAGTTTTTGATTCATTTATTCCCTCAATAAAGCGTTTTAAAAATTGGCCACAAATACCAGATATTGTACCTGGAGGCGGTCCGAATCGTCCTCTATCAATCTCCCAACTGCCGTCACTCTTCTCTTCAGGGGCGATGGTCGCCGCCCCCTGAGCGCTGTTGCTTCTTAAATCTGGCGCCTGCGCTGTGCGTGCCTGCCTGGGGCCCGCACTGTGTTATTCATTATGCACAGTGCGGGGCTGGGGTTCCTGGGCATGCGCACTGCGCTTGTCAGACGCTCCCCCGGTCCCCCGCCTTCCAGCATTGCCGGAATATACAGGTTTCATTGCCGACGTTTTGTACAGCCACAAAGAACAACGCTGGAAGGCGGGGGACCGGGGGAGCGTCTGACAAGCGCAGTGCGCATGCCCAGGAACCCCAGCCCCGCACTGTGCATAATGAATAACACAGTGCGGGGCGGGGATTCAGGAACAGGGTGGCCGCACTGCCCGCACCTGCGCAGTCAGGCACCCTGCGTCTGAGCTGTGACTGACAATGAAGACTGCGCAGGCCCCAGGCAGGCACGCACAGCGCAGGCGCCGGATTTAAGAAGCAACAGCGCTCAGGGGGCGGCGACCAGCGCCGCAGAAGAGAAGAGTGACGGCAGTTGGGAGATTGATAAAGGACGATTCGGACCGCCTCCAGGTACAAAATCTGGTATTTGTGGCCAATTTTTAAAACGCTTTATTGAGGTAATAAATGAATCAAAAACTAAAAGAGCCACCTTGTTAGACTGCAGCATTACTGCTGCACAAGGTGGCTCTTTTAGTTTATAACGGCTGGGGGGGGTGACAGTGGCCCTTTAATCTTTTATTTAGTATTTTGTTGTTTGTTTTACTCACTCTGGGATCTCTGTCTATTTCAGCACACTTTCCCTTCTGTAGGTAATTTGTAGTCTGCTCTGCCCGCCGCTTCTTTAGGAGAAACGTGAAGCTTGTGACGACCTTTCAGGCAGTATAGGTCCGGGTTGCCATTGTCTAGTCTCTGGCTAGGACTATCTCAACTCAGGCAGGGACCACTGGTGACTGGGGGGCCAGGATCTCTAGTTCTTACAGGAACGTCAGGGTCAGCTGCAGTTTTTACTATTTTCCCGAGTTGCTACACTATCATAACATTATCACCAGCCCACTCCATTTTTTGTGTGCTGAGGAACCATCATGTTTACTGTGGACGACCTGACCACACAATTGCGGATCTTGTCTTTGGAGGTGGCAGACATCAAGAGACAACAACATCATGCGTTATCTGCCGATACGCAAGTTCTACTCGAGAACAGCCTTCTGAGCCTAAGGTAAATTTACCGTATTGTTTCGACGGGAGGCCAAAGTAAGTTTTCCATCTTTCTTTCTTCATGTAAGTTGTATTTTCGTCCCAGAGCCGCCTCATCAGGAACAGAGAGTCATGGTGTGGGAATTGTTCTGTCATTGCTCCTTGGAAATCCTGAGGCTTGGGCATAGCCTCTGCCTGAGGATTCTTCAAAGTTTTCCTCAGTTGATGCTCTTTTTTCCTGCTCTGGGGCTCATTTAAGAGGACCCTGATAAAGTTGCTGTTGCTGAATCAGGTTGGTGAAGGAAAATCATAAAGTGAAGGATTACTGCTCTCAGTTCAGATGCTGGGCAGTGGAAATCTACTGGAACAACCTAGCTCTCCGTAGTCAATTCTGCCAGAGTCTTTTTAGCCAGAGACGGGATATGATAGTCCCTCCCCATTGTCCCTGGAAGAGTCATGTCACGTCTTAGGGATAAGAACACATTTGAGGGTGTTTCAGTTACTTCTCCCTCTCATCCTGTTAAGGCAGGAGAACCGATGCAAATTGGGGCCTGCATGGAGTCCAGGGAGTGTATTGAACTTGGAACACCTGCTTGTTCCTGTCTATACTGCAGTCAAATATGTGTTGTGTAATGATTCAGTATTTCAGATACAATAATGATTTTTTTTAAGGTAAAGAGAAAGGAAAAAAAATTATGAATATTTAAGGACACTGGTTTTAAAGGTTTGAAGTTATCTCTCATGCATACTACTGGTTGTTTTTAGTGTCTTTGGTTATAAAATCTGGAGTTATAAGTACCTCTGCATTTGTAGACTCATGTTAGACCTTAGATCTCGTAGTAATTTTGCTATTGAGTGTGGGTACACAGTTTCATCTCCCGGTCATCCTATTCAAGTATCCGCAATTGATGATTCTCTCCATACCAAAAGTAATGTTACGTATAAGGTTAAGAATGTGTGTATTAGAATGGAAGTGTTACACACAGAATCTATTTAATTCATGGCGTTTCCTTCTCTATCAGCTAAAGTTGTGTTGGGTATGCACTTGTTGGTGTAACACAATCCTTCTATAATCCTACTACAAATTAACCACCGAAGTTAAGTCTTGGGGGAATTTTTGTTTTTTCTTTTTTGTTTTTCCGGTTGCTTATCTAAATCCCTTGCATCTATGAGATCACTTCTTCCAGATTTTATTCAGGATTTTAAAGATATTTTTTCTGAGACTAAATGTGAAGTTCTTTTCCTGCATAAGTCACATGATTACGCTATCAAATTTATCCCAGGGGCCAAATTGCCTAAATCTTGTCTGTTTAACCTCTTTCAGGAAGAGATGCCTCAAAAGAGTACATTCTATATGGGTCTCATACGGACTTTCACCTCACCAGTCTTTGTTAAGAAAATGAAGGAGGTTTGCGTCCTTGTTTGGATTTTAAAAAGATTAATAAGAAAACCGTACATAATCTATACCCATTAAATCTTATTCCTGATCTATTTAATCAACTTGAAGGGGCCTAGTGCTTTTCTAAACTCGATCTAAGAGTGACATATAACCTTATAAGTGTTCGCTAAGTGGAAGACTGCATTCAATACACCAGAGGGTCACTTTGAAAACTGGTGATGCCATTCAGTTTGAGCAATACTCCAGCAGTGTTTCAGAACTTTATAAATTATATTTTTTCTTCTTTGGTGGGGTACACTTGGATGAAATCTGGATTTACTCAGGTGCTCGTGAGGAGAATCGGGAGCACTTTCGACAGGTGCTTCAGGTTCTTTGTGACAATAATTTGTTTGCCAAGCTAGAGAAGTGTCAATTTGAGGTGCAGCAGATTCACTTTTTGGGTAATTTGGTTTGTGCTAAAGGTTTTCAGATGGATCCCGTTAAAGAACAGGCAGTCCTTGATAGGTTCAACTTACTAATCTTAAGCTTTACAGATGTTCTTAGGTTTTAATAATTATTATCATAAGTTCATTAAGAACTTACTGAGATGGCCAAGAATGGTACTGTCTTTTCCTCTTGGTCTACTGAAGCTGTTGATGCTTTTGCTGCTCTCAAGACAGCCTTTTCTAAAGCTCATGTCCTCAGTTTACCCAATGTTGATTTGCCTTTTATGGTTGAGGTAGACGCTTCTTCTGTGGGGATGGGTGCTGTTATTTCACAGAAGAAGGGCGGTTACTTTAATCATTGTGCTTTTTTTCTCAGAAATTTTCGCAAGCAAAGTTCAACTATGATATAGGCAATCGAGAACTTTTGGCTGTTAAGAGAGCTTTTGAGGAATAAAGGGATTGGTTGGAGTTGGCTAGGCATACAGTAACAGTCCTTACTGATCACAAAAATGTACTGTATGTTGATGCCGCTAAGGCCTCTTTCACACTTCCATCTTTGAGCTCCCGTCTAAATACGTAGTTTTTTGAGAAAACAGGATACTGCAAAAAAATTTGCAGGATCCTGCATTTTTTCATAGACTTGTAATAGCAACGTATCGCGATGTATGGCTGCACGTTTCATCCGTCGTGCACTGGATCCTGTGGAATTTGACGGCCCATCAGTTAGATAAAGCGTTCAAAGAAATGTTTTTTGTCTGCAGTGGAAAAACGTGCCAGGATGCCTCCTGCATCATACGTCGTTCCACAGAATGGGAGCCTATGGACGCAGGATCCTGCGGTCACTGTGAAATGCAGGAATCCAGTGACGGATCCTGTGTTTACATTTGAGCATGCATGGAAACATCTTCCAACCCGGGAAAAAATGTATCTCTCTCTCTCTCTCTCTCTCTCTTCCCTGGAATCTTCCTTCTACACTATTAAAATTCAAGCGGCGCATCCGCCAAAATACTGGAAACGTTGCGTACATTTTAAAACTATTTTCTCAACGTCCGTCACTACGTCTCGGCGATGCATTATGACGGGACACTGCCGACTTAAGTGTGAAAGAGGCCTAAGTGCTTGCATACTAGGTAGGCTCGGTTTAATGTCTCTGTGACATATCTCCCTGGTACTAAGAAAGTCAAGGCTGATGCTTTATCACGTAGTTTTATTCCAGAGTTGAGGGATGAAAATACAGTCAAAATTCTTAGTGAAGGGGTGGTGGTGGGTGCTCTGGGGATAGATCTCAGACACCTCATTGTGAAAGCTTAGGGTGGTTCATCGGAGGGCATGCCACCCATTAAGCTTTTTGAGTCGTCCTCGATTCACACTTATCTTTTTTATGAAGTGCATGAATTTGCACCATACCTAAAGCCCCTCACCAGGCTCTGGCATTACTTCTTTTGGCTAAGGAGGTTCCATCTGGACATTGGACTCATTTGTCTATGGATTTTGTCATGAATTTGCCTAATTCTGGTCATAATACTACATAGTATGGGTGGTGATGGACTGTTTCAGCAAGATGGTTCACTTGGTTCTACTAAAATTGCCTACTGCTAAGAGTTTAGACGCATTGTTTATCTCTCACATCTGTTATGGTTCTCAATGGCAAGAGAACATAGCCCAGCATACATAGGAACTAGCTCTTGGAAGGATGGAAACTTAAACTGACCATGAACTAAACCTGCCGCACAACTAACAGTAGCCGGGTAGCGTAGCCTGCGTTTTATCCCTAGACGCCCAGCGCCGGCCGGAGGACTAACTAATCCTGGCAGAGGAAAATATAGTCCTGGCTCACCTCTAGAGAAATTTCCCCGAAAGGCAGACAGAGGCCCCCACATATATTGGCGGTGATTTAAGATGAAAATGACAAACGTAGTATGAAAATAGGTTTAGCAAAATCGATGTCCGCTTACTAGATAGCAGGAAGACAGAAAGGGTACTTTCATGGTCAGCTGAAAACCCTATCAATACACCATCCTGAAATTACTTTAAGACTCTAGTATTAACTCATAACATCAGAGTGGCAATTTCAGATCACAAGAGCTTTCCAGACACAGAAACGAAACTGCAGCTGTGAACTGGAACAAAATGCAAAAAACAAACAAGGACAAAAGTCCGACTTAGCTGGAAGTTGTCTGGTAGCAGGAACATGCACAGAAAGGCTTCTGATTACAATGTTGACCGGCATGGAAGTGACAGAGGAGCAAGGTTAAATAGCGACTCCCACATCCTGATGGGAACAGGTGAACAGAGGGGATGATGCACACAAGTTCAATTCCACCAGTGGCCACCGGGGGAGCCCAAAATCCAATTTCACAACAGTACCCCCCCCTCAAGGAGGGGGCACCGAACCCTCACCAGAACCACCAGGGCGATCAGGATGAGCCCTATGAAAGGCACGGACCAGATCGGAGGCATGAACATCAGAGGCAGTCACCCAAGAATTATCCTCCTGACCGTATCCCTTCCATTTGACCAGATACTGGAGTTTCCGTCTGGAAACACGGGAGTCCAAGATTTTTTCCACAACGTACTCCAACTCGCCCTCAACCAACACCGGAGCAGGAGGCTCAACGGAAGGCACAACCGGTACCTCATACCTGCGCAACAATGACCGATGAAAAACATTATGAATAGAAAAAGATGCAGGGAGGTCCAAACGGAAGGACACAGGGTTAAGAATCTCCAATATCTTGTACGGGCCGATGAACCGAGGCTTAAACTTAGGAGAAGAAACCCTCATAGGGACAAAACGAGAAGACAACCACACCAAGTCCCCGACACAAAGCCGAGGACCAACCCGACGCCGGCGGTTGGCAAAAAGCTGAGTCTTCTCCTGGGACAACTTCAAATTGTCCACCACCTGCCCCCAAATCTGATGCAACCTCTCCACCACAGCATCCACTCCAGGACAATCCGAAGATTCCACCTGACCGGAGGAAAATCGAGGATGAAACCCCGAATTACAGAAAAAAGGAGACACCAAGGTGGCAGAGCTGGCCCGATTATTGAGGGCAAACTCCGCTAAAGGCAAAAAAGCAACCCAATCATCCTGATCTGCAGACACAAAACACCTCAAATATGTCTCCAAAGTCTGATTCGTCCGCTCGGTCTGGCCATTAGTCTGAGGATGGAAAGCAGACAAGAAAGACAAATCTATGCCCATCCTAGCACAGAATGCCCGCCAAAATCTAGACACGAATTGGGTTCCTCTGTCAGAAACGATATTCTCCGGAATACCATGCAAACGAACCACATTTTGAAAAAACAGAGGAACCAACTCGGAAGAAGAAGGCAACTTAGGCAGGGGAACCAAATGGACCATCTTAGAGAAACGGTCACACACCACCCAGATGACAGACATCTTCTGAGAAACAGGAAGATCCGAAATAAAATCCATCGAGATGTGCGTCCAAGGCCTCTTCGGGATAGGCAATGGCAACAACAATCCACTAGCCCGAGAACAACAAGGCTTGGCCCGAGCACAAACGTCACAAGACTGCACAAAGCCTCGTACATCTCGTGACAGGGAAGGCCACCAGAAGGACCTTGCCACCAAATCCCTGGTACCAAAGATTCCAGGATGACCTGCCAACGCAGAAGAATGAACCTCAGAAATGACTTTACTGGTCCAATCATCAGGAACAAACAGTCTACCAGGTGGGCAACGATCAGGTCTATCCGCCTGAAAATCCTGCAAGGCCCGCCGCAGGTCTGGAGAAACGGCAGACAATATCACTCCATCCTTAAGGATACCTGTAGGTTCAGAATTACCAGGGGAGTCAGGCTCAAAACTCCTAGAAAGGGCATCCGCCTTAACATTCTTAGAACCCGGTAGGTATGACACCACAAAATTAAACCGAGAGAAAAACAACGACCAGCGCGCCTGTCTAGGATTCAGGCGTCTGGCGGACTCAAGATAAATTAAATTTTTGTGGTCGGTCAATACCACCACCTGATGTCTAGCCCCCTCAAGCCAATGACGCCACTCCTCAAAAGCCCACTTCATGGCCAAAAGCTCTCGATTCCCAATATCATAATTCCGCTCGGCGGGCGAAAATTTACGAGAAAAAAAAGCACAAGGTTTCATCACGGAGCAGTCGGAACTTCTTTGCGACAAAACCGCCCCAGCTCCGATTTCAGAAGCGTCGACCTCAACCTGAAAAGGAAGAGCAACATCAGGCTGACGCAACACAGGGGCAGAAGAAAAGCGGCGCTTAAGCTCCCGAAAGGCCTCCTGTCATGATCTCTGCAGGCAGAGATCATAGCAAGCCTATAGAGGGACAAGCTCTCGGAAGATGGAACTATACTGACCATGAACTAAGCCTGCCGCGCAACTAGAAATAGCCAGGTAGCATTTCCTATTTATCGCTAGATGCCCAGCTCTGGCCTAAGACCTAAATAGCTAGCAGAGGGAAATATAAGACCTGGCTCACCTCTAGAGAAATATTCCAAAGAAGACAGTAGCCCCCCACATATAATGACGGTGAGTTCAGATGAAACAACAAACGCAGCAGGAAAATAGTCTTAGCAAATTTGAGGTCCGCTTACTAGATAGCAGAAGACAGATAGTATACTTTCATGGTCAGCAGAAAAACACTAACAAAACACCATCCAGAGATTACCTTAAACTCTGGCATTAACTCATAACGCCAGAGTAGCAATCCCTGATCAACGAGAGCTTTCCAGACACAGTAACAAAACTTCAGCTGTGAACTGGAACAAATAGGCAAAACAAAACATGGACAAAAGTCCAACTTATCTAGTAGTTGTCTAGAAGCAGGAACAAGCACTGAGAGGCATCAGATAACATTGTTGACCGGCAAGAAACCACCAGAGAAATGAGCTTAAATAGCGACACCCACTACTGATGGAACCAGGTGAAACAGGAAAGAGGATGACAAGTCCAATTCCACAAGCGGCCACCGGGGGAGCCCAGAATCCAAATTCACAACAGTACCCCCCCCTCAAGGAGGGGGCACCGAACCCTCACCAGATCCACCAGGGCGACCAGGATGAGCCCTATGGAAGGCACGAACAAGATCAGAAGCATGAACATCAGATGCATTGACCCAAGAATTATCCTCCTGGCCGTAACCCTTCCAGTTGACCAGATACTGGAGTTTCCGTCTGGAAACACGAGAGTCCAAAATTTTCTCCACAACGTACTCCAACTCACCCTCAACCAACACCGGAGCAGGAGGCTCAACTGAAGGTACAACAGGTACCTCATACCTGCGCAATAACGACCGATGAAAAACGTTATGAATGGAAAAGGACGCAGGGAGGTCCAAACGGAAAGAAACAGGATTAAGAATCTCCAATATTCTATAAGGGCCGATGAACCGAGGTTTAAACTTAGGAGAAGAGACCCTCATAGGGACAAAACGAGAAGACAACCACACTAAATCTCCAACACAAAGCCGAGAACCAACACGACGATGACGGTTGGCAAAACGCTGAGTCTTCTCCTGGGACAACTTCAAATTGTCCATAACCTGCCCCCAGATGTGATGCAATCTCTCCACCACCGCATCCACTCCAGGACAATCCGAGGATTCCACCTGACCGGAGGAAAATCGAGGGTGAAACCCCGAATTACAGAAAAACGGGGACACCAAGGTGGAAGAACTGGCCCGATTATTGAGGGCGAACTCTGCCAATGGCAAAAAAGCAACCCAATCATCCTGGTCAGCAGAGACAAAACACCTCAGATATGTCTCAAGGGTCTGATTAGTCCGCTCGGTCTGGCCATTAGTCTGAGGGTGAAAAGCAGATGAAAAAGACAAATCTATGCCCATCCTAGCACAGAATGCCCGCCAAAATCTAGACACAAATTGGGTACCTCTGTCAGAAACAATATTCTCAGGAATACCGTGCAATCGGACAACATTCTGAAAAAACAGAGGAACCAACTCAGAAGAAGAAGGCAACTTGGGCAGAGGAACCAAATGGACCATTTTAGAGAAACGGTCACAGACCACCCAGATGACAGACATCTTCTGGGAAACAGGCAGATCTGAAATAAAATCCATCGAGATGTGTGTCCAAGGCCTCTTAGGAATAGGCAAGGGCAACAGCAGTCCGCTAGCCCGAGAACTACAAGACTTGGCCCGAGCACAAACGTCACATGACTGCACAAAGACTCGCACATCTCGTGACAGGGAAGGCCACCAGAAGGATCTTGCCACCAAATCCCTGGTACCAAAAATTCCGGGATGACCTGCCAATGCAGAAGAATGTACCTCAGAGATGACTCTGCTGGTCCAATCATCCGGAACAAACAGTCTATCAGGCGGACAACGATCCGGTCTATCCGCCTGAAACTCTTGCAAGGACCGCCGCAGATCAGGAGAAACGGCCGACAAAATTACTCCCTCCCTAAGGATACCTGTGGGTTCAGAATTACCAGGAGAGTCCGGGTCAAAACTCCTAGAAAGGGCATCTGCCTTAACATTCTTAGAACCCGGTAGGTATGACACCACAAAATTAAAGCGAGAAAAAAATAAAGACCAGCGCGCCTGTCTAGGATTCAGGCGTCTGGCAGTCCCAAGATAAATCAAATTTTTGTGGTCAGTCAATACCACCACCTGATGCCTAGCCCCCTCGAGCCAATGGCGCCACTCCTCAAACGCCCACTTCATGGCCAAAAGCTCCCGATTCCCAACATCATAATTCCGCTCAGCGGGCGAAAATTTGCGAGAAAAGAAGGCACAAGGCCTAATGACGGAGCAGTCGGAACCTTTCTGCGACAACACTGCCCCAGCTCCGATCTCCGAAGCGTCAACCTCAACCTGAAAAGGCAGATTCACATCAGGCTGACGCAACACAGGGGCAGAGGCAAAACGGCGCTTAAGCTCCTGAAAGGCCTCTACAGCATGAGGGGACCAATTAGCAACATCAGCGCCTTGTCTGGTCAAATCAGTCAGTGGTTTAACGACATCCAAAAAACCAGCAATAAATCGGCGGTAAAAGTTGGCAAAGCCCAAAAATCTCTGAAGACCCTTAAGAGAGGAGGGCTGAGTCCAGTCACAAATAGCTTGCACCTTGACGGGATCCATCTCAATGGAAGAGGGAGAAAAAATATACCCCAAAAAGGAAATTTTCTGGACCCCAAAAACGCACTTAGACCCCTTCACACATAAAGAATTAGACCGCAGAACCTGAAAAACTCTCCTGACCTGCTGGACATGAGAGTCCCAGTCATCAGAAAAAATCAGAATATCATCCAGATATATTATCATAAATTTATCCAGAAAATCGCGGAAAATATCATGCATAAAAGACTGGAAAACTGAAGGGGCATTAGAAAGACCAAAAGGCATGACCAAATACTCAAAGTGGCCCTCGGGCGTATTAAATGCGGTCTTCCACTCATCCCCCTGCCTGATCCGCACCAAATTATACGCCCCACGAAGATCAATTTTAGAGAACCACTTAGCACCCTCTATACGAGCAAACAAATCAGTAAGCAATGGCAATGGGTATTGATACTTAACAGTGATCTTATTCAGAAGCCGATAATCAATACATGGTCTCAAAGAGCCGTCTTTTTTTGAGACAAAGAAAAACCCAGCTCCCAAGGGAGAAGAAGATGGACGAATATGTCCCTTTTCCAAAGACTCCTTTATATATTCCCGCATAGCAGCATGTTCCGGCACAGACAAATTAAACAAACGACCCTTTGGATATTTACAACCCGGTATCAAATCTATGGCACAATCGCACTCACGGTGCGGAGGTAACGACCCAAGCTTGGGTTCGTCAAAGACGTCTTGATAATCAGAGAGGAACTCAGGGACTTCAGAGGGAATGGACGACGAAATAGAAACCAAAGGTACGTCCCCATGAATACCCTTACATCCCCAGCTCAACACAGACATTGCTCTCCAGTCCAAGACTGGGTTGTGAGACTGCAACCATGGCAATCCCAGTACCAAATCGTCATGTAAATTATACAGCACCAGGAAACGAATAATCTCCTGGTGATCCGGATTGATACGCATGGTTACTTGTGTCCAGTATTGTGGTTTATTATTAGCCAATGGGGTGGAGTCAATCCCCTTCAGAGGAATAAGAGTCTCCAAAGGCTCTAAATCAAAACCACAACGATTGGCAAAGGACCAATCCATAAGACTCAGAGCGGCGCCAGAGTCAACATAGGCGTCCGTGGCAATGGATGACAAAGAGCAAATCAGGGTTACAGACAAAATAAACTTAGACTGAATGGTGCCAATGGAAACAGACTTATCAAGCTTCTTTGTACGCCTAGAGCATGCTGATATAACATGAGTAGAATCCCCACAATAGAAACACAATCCATTCTTCCGTCTAAAATTCTGTCGCTCGCTCCTGGACAGAATTCTATCACACTGCATACTTTCTGGCGTCTTTTCCATAGACACCGCCAGATGGTGCACCGGTTTGCGCTCCCGCAGACGCCTATCAATCTGAATAGCCATTGTCATGGACTCATTCAGACCTGCAGGCAAAGGGAACCCCACCATAACATCCTTAACGGCATCAGAGAGACCTTCTCTGAAAGTTGCCGCCAAGGCGCACTCATTCCACTGAGTAAGCACAGACCATTTACGGAATTTTTGGCAGAAAACTTCAGCTTCGTCTTGCCCCTGAGATAGTGCCATCAAAGTTTTTTCTGCCTGAAGTTCCAAATGAGGTTCCTCATAAAGCAAGCCCAAGGCCAGAAAAAACGCATCCACATCGCGTAACGCAGGATCCCCTGCTGGCAATGAGAAGGCCCAATCTTGAGGGTCACCCCTGAGCAAGGAAATCACAATCCTAACCTGCTGAGCAGGGTCTCCAGCTGAACGAGACTTCAGGGACAAATAAAGCTTACAATTATTTCGGAAATTCTGGAAGCTAGTTCTATTCCCTGTGAAGAACTCCGGCAAAGGAATTCTCGGCTCAGATACCGGAGCATGTACCACAAAATCTTGTAAATTTTGTACTTTCGTGATGAGATTATTCAAACCCGCAGTTACACTCTGGAGATCCATTATTGTCAGGTGCACACAGAGCATACAGAGATTAGGAGGAGAGAGAGAAAAAAGACTGCAGCAAGGCAGACTGGAGGAAAAAAAAAAAAAAAAAAAAAAATTCCAGCAGACTTCTTATAACTCTCCTTTCTCAACCTGGGTCTTTAACACTTTATTGGCCGGTCAAACTGTCATGATCTCTGCAGGCAGAGATCATAGCAAGCCTATAGAGGGACAAGCTCTCGGAAGATGGAACTATACTGACCATGAACTAAGCCTGCCGCGCAACTAGAAATAGCCAGGTAGCATTTCCTATTTATCGCTAGATGCCCAGCTCTGGCCTAAGACCTAAATAGCTAGCAGAGGGAAATATAAGACCTGGCTCACCTCTAGAGAAATATTCCAAAGAAGACAGTAGCCCCCCACATATAATGACGGTGAGTTCAGATGAAACAACAAACGCAGCAGGAAAATAGTCTTAGCAAATTTGAGGTCCGCTTACTAGATAGCAGAAGACAGATAGTATACTTTCATGGTCAGCAGAAAAACACTAACAAAACACCATCCAGAGATTACCTTAAACTCTGGCATTAACTCATAACGCCAGAGTAGCAATCCCTGATCAACGAGAGCTTTCCAGACACAGTTAAGGCCCCGTCTCACATAGCGAGATCGCTAGCGAGATCGCTGCTGAGTCACAAGTTTTGTGACGCAACAGCGACCTCCATAGCGATCTCGCTATGTGTGACACGTACCAGCGATCAGGCCCCTGCTGCGAGATCGCTGGTCGTGTCGGAATGGCCTGGACCTTTTTTCGGTCGTTGAGGCCCCGCTGACATTGCTGAATCGGTGTGTGTGACACCGATCCAGCGATGTCTTCACTGGTAACCAGGGTAAACATCGGGTTACTAAGCGCAGGGCCGCGCTTAGTAACCCGATGTTTACCCTGGTTACCAGCGTAAATGTAAAAAAAAAAACAAACAGTACATACTCGCCTTCTGATGTCCGTCAGGTCCCTTGCCGTCTGCTTCCTGCTCTCACTGACTCCCGGCCGTACAGTGAGAAGTGAGAGCACAGCAGTGACGTCACCGCTGCGCTCTGCTCTCAGTGTACGGCGGCTCAGTCAGAGCAGGAAGCAGACGGCAAGGGACCTGACGGACACCGAAAGGCGAGTATGTAGTGTTTGTTTTTTTTGGTAACCAGGGTAAACATCGGGTTACTAAGCGCGGCCCTGCGCTTAGTAACCCGATGTTTACCCTGGTTACCCGGGTGCTGCAGGGGGACTTCGGCATCGTTGAAGACAGTTTCAACGATGCCGAAGTCGTTCCCCTGATCGTTGGTCGCTGGGGAGAGCGGTCTGTGTGACAGCTCCCCAGCAACCACACAACGACTTACCAACGATCACGGCCAGGTCGTATCGCTGGTCGTGATCGTTGGTAAATCGCTTAGTGAGACGGGGCCTTAACAAAACTTCAGCTGTGAACTGGAACAAATAGGCAAAACAAAACATGGACAAAAGTCCAACTTATCTAGTAGTTGTCTAGAAGCAGGAACAAGCACTGAGAGGCATCAGATAACATTGTTGACCGGCAAGAAACCACCAGAGAAATGAGCTTAAATAGCGACACCCACTACTGATGGAACCAGGTGAAACAGGAAAGAGGATGACAAGTCCAATTCCACAAGCGGCCACCGGGGGAGCCCAGAATCCAAATTCACAACAGCCTCCACAGCAGCAGGGGACCAATCAGCAACATCAGCACCCTTCTTAGTCAAATCAGTCAATGGTTTAACAACATCAGAAAAACCAGCAATAAATCGACGATAAAAGTTAGCAAAGCCCAAAAATTTCTGAAGACTCTTAAGAGAAGAGGGTTGCGTCCAATCACAAATAGCCCGAACCTTGACAGGATCCATCTCGATGGAAGAGGGGGAAAAAATGTATCCCAAGAAGGAAATCTTTTGAACCCCAAAAACGCACTTAGAACCCTTCACACACAAGGAATTAGACCGCAAAACCTGAAAAACCCTCCTGACCTGCTGGACATGAGAGTCCCAGTCATCCGAAAAAATCAGAATATCATCCAGATACACGATCATAAATTTATCCAAATAATCACGGAAAATGTCATGCATAAAGGACTGAAAGACTGAAGGGGCATTTGAAAGGCCAAAAGGCATCACCAAATACTCAAAGTGGCCCTCGGGCGTATTAAATGCGGTTTTCCACTCATCCCCCTGCTTAATTCGCACCAAATTATACGCCCCACGGAGATCTATCTTAGAGAACCACTTGGCGCCCTTTATGCGAGCAAACAAATCAGTCAGCAGTGGCAACGGATATTGATATTTAACCGTGATTTTATTCAAAAGCCGATAATCAATGCACGGCCTCAAAGAGCCATCTTTCTTAGACACAAAGAAAAAACCGGCTCCTAAGGGAGATGACGAAGGACGAATATGTCCCTTTTCCAAGGACTCCTTTATATATTCTCGCATAGCAGCATGTTCAGGCACAGACAGATTAAATAAACGACCCTTAGGGTATTTACTACCCGGAATCAAATCTATGGCACAATCGCACTCCCGGTGCGGAGGTAATGAACCAAGCTTAGGTTCTTCAAAAACGTCACGATAGTCAGACAAGAATTCAGGAATCTCAGAGGGAATAGATGACGAAATGGAAACCAAAGGTACGTCCCCATGCATCCCCTTACATCCCCAGCTTAACACAGACATAGCGTTCCAGTCGAGGACTGGGTTATGAGATTGCAGCCATGGCAATCCAAGCACCAACACATCATGTAGATTATACAGCACAAGAAAGCGAATAATCTCCTGATGATCCGGATTAATTCGCATAGTTACTTGTGTCCAGTATTGTGGTTTATTACTAGCCAATGGGGTGGAGTCAATCCCCTTCAGAGGTATAGGAGTTTCAAGAGGCTCTAAATCATACCCACAGCGTTTGGCAAAGGACTAATCCATAAGACTCAAAGCGGCGCCAGAGTCGACATAGGCATCCGCGGTAATAGATGATAAAGAACAAATCAGGGTCACAGATAGAATAAACTTAGACTGAAAAGTGCCAATTGAAACTGACTTATCAAGCTTCTTAGTACGCTTAGAGCATGCTGATATAACATGAGTTGAATCACCACAATAAAAGCACAACCCATTTTTTCGTCTAAAATTCTGCCGTTCGCTTCTGGACAGAATTCTATCACATTGCATATTCTCTGGCGTCTTCTCAGTAGACACCGCCAAATGGTGCACAGGTTTGCGCTCCCGCAGACGTCTATCGATCTGGATAGCCATTGTCATGGACTCATTCAGACCCGCAGGCACAGGGAACCCCACCATAACATCCTTAACGGCATCAGAGAGACCCTCTCTGAAATTCGCCGCCAGGGCGCACTCATTCCACTGAGTAAGCACAGACCATTTACGGAATTTTTGGCAGTATATTTCAACTTCATCTTGCCCCTGAGATAGGGACATCAAGGCTTTTTCCGCCTGAAGCTCTAAATGAGGTTCCTCATAAAGCAACCCCAAGGCCAGAAAAAACGCATCCACATTGAGCAACGCAGGATCCCCTGGAGCCAATGCAAAAGCCCAATCTTGAGGGTCGCCCCGGAGCAAGGAAATCACAATCCTGACCTGCTGAGCAGGATCTCCAGCAGAGCGAGATTTCAGGGACAAAAACAACTTGCAATTATTTTTGAAATTTTGAAAGCAAGATCTATTCCCCGAGAAAAATTCAGGCAAAGGAATTCTAGGTTCAGATATAGGAACATGAACAACAAAATCTTGTAAATTTTGAACTTTCGTGGTGAGATTATTCAAACCTGCAGCTAAACTCTGAATATCCATTTTAAACAGGTGAACACAGAGCCATTCCAGGATTAGAAGGAGAGAGAGAGGAAGGCTGCAATATAGGCAGACTTGCAAGTGATTCAATTGAAAGCACACTCAGAACTGAAGGAAAAAAAAAAAAAAAAAAAAAATTTTTCAGCAGACTTCTTTTTTCTCTCCTTTCTCTGCCAATTAATTTAACCCTTTGTGGGCCGGTCAAACTGTTATGGTTCTCAATGGCAAGAGAACATAGCCCAGCATACATAGGAACTAGCTCTTGGAAGGATGGAAACTTAAACTGACCATGAACTAAACCTGCCGCACAACTAACAGTAGCCGGGTAGCGTAGCCTGCGTTTTATCCCTAGACGCCCAGCGCCGGCCGGAGGACTAACTAATCCTGGCAGAGGAAAATATAGTCCTGGCTCACCTCTAGAGAAATTTCCCCGAAAGGCAGACAGAGGCCCCCACATATATTGGCGGTGATTTAAGATGAAAATGACAAACGTAGTATGAAAATAGGTTTAGCAAAATCGAGGTCCGCTTACTAGATAGCAGGAAGACAGAAAGGGTACTTTCATGGTCAGCTGAAAACCCTATCAATACACCATCCTGAAATTACTTTAAGACTCTAGTATTAACTCATAACATCAGAGTGGCAATTTCAGATCACAAGAGCTTTCCAGACACAGAAACGAAACTGCAGCTGTGAACTGGAACAAAATGCAAAAAACAAACAAGGACAAAAGTCCGACTTAGCTGGAAGTTGTCTGGTAGCAGGAACATGCACAGAAAGGCTTCTGATTACAATGTTGACCGGCATGGAAGTGACAGAGGAGCAAGGTTAAATAGCGACTCCCACATCCTGATGGGAACAGGTGAACAGAGGGGATGATGCACACAAGTTCAATTCCACCAGTGGCCACCGGGGGAGCCCAAAATCCAATTTCACAACACACATCATTAAGTTACATGGTGTTCCTAAAGTATATTATTTCCGATTGAGGGGTTCAGTTTATGGCTACCATTTGGAGGAGCTTTTGCTCCAGATTTGGAATTAAGCTTTCATTATTCTCAGGTTATCATCCTGAGACTAATGCTCCAATGAAGAGAATGAACCAAGAATTAGAACAATATTTAAGATGTTTTGTTCCATCTAATCAAGAGGACTGGTGTGATTTTCTTCCTCTGGCTGAGTTCATTCTCAATGACAGCAACTATACTGCTACCAGTACCTCGCCTTTTTTAGTTGTTGGGGTTTTTATACAGTTTTTGGAAATTTTCTGGCTTTCAGTCTGCTGTTCTAGAGGAGGAAAGATATTCTTCTCGTTTGATTAAGTTCTGCAGAGAAGTTGAAAAAGGTCTTTTGATAACTTGCGATAAGACCAAGAGAATTGCTGATGTAGGAGGGCCCCTCTCTTTAAGATGGGTGATTTTCTTTGGCTATCCTCAAAAAATGTTTATATTAAAGTTCCATCAAGGAAATTTGCTCCTAATTTTTTTGTGTGCATAAGGTAATTAAAATCATTAATCCTGTGGTGGTCAAGCTACAACTCCTGGTAGCCTGGAGAATTAATAATTCCTTCCATTCCTCACTTCTTAGAAAGCTTGAGGGGACACTGGGTGCTCAGGACATCATTGAAGTTGACATGGAGAAGGAAAAGGAGTATTAGGTGGAATGAGTGTCAGAAATCGACTGCATTTTCTCATTAACTGGAAGGATTTTGGTCAGGATGATAATTCCTAGGTTGATGTTGAAGATTTGCATGTGGATCACCTAGTGAGGGAGATCTGTCAGTGGTTGGGTATCTCAGCTGGTTTAGTGGTCCCTTGAAGAATGGGGGTACTGTGATGCGTATCGGTTTAAACCCTTTAACCTGTTCTTTTTGTGGTCAGCTTCTCTGTCCCCTGAGCCACAGCAGATACATCTCTTCTCCGGGTGTTTAGTTTTTGTTATCCTTGCTTCTGTATTTTTAGCATAACAATTGTTTTCATTTACTCATTTTTTGCCCTATCACCTTTTGGCTGTTTCTTTATATACTTTCCTTCTGCTAATATTTCCTGCTCGTGATAGTCTCATTTGAATGTTCAGCCATACTGCTGAAGCTTAAGCCAGTCAGTGAAAGACCAGCTTGGGTTTATCTCTCTGCTATTTATGTTCTTTACCCTTCACCTATCTTCTGTTTCTTTTAGGAAGTAGGTGGCGTATTCTCTAATGTACATACTTAATCCTGTATTTAGTATAGTGTGGTTTATTTTATCCACTCTGGGATATATGTCTATTTCAGTACATTTTCCCTTTTGTAGGTAATTTGCAATCTGATCTGCCCTCTGCTTCTTTACGAGGAACCTGAACCACTCAGTGGCTTTTCAGGCAGTGTAGGTCCGGTTTGCCATTGTCTAGCATGTGGTTAGGGCTATCTTAGTTCACACAGGAATCACTAGGTACTGTGGGTTAGAATCTAGAGTCTGTACAGGAATTGGCAGGGTTATTTGCTGTTTTTAATGTGTTACTTATTTTCCTGAGTGAGCTACACTATCATAACAGGCTGTCAAGACTCTGAACATTTTTTACCTTTTGTGCATTACTGCCCTTTTCCAAGATGGTGTCTTTGGTCTCATGTGCACTGTGTCTTCCTGCTATAAAACTCCACCCCATCCTTCAGTCTGTGCTAGAGTATTCTGCCTTGCATCCAGCTCCTGACCTCTGATTACTCCCTGGCTATAAACCTGCTCCTGTGAACCTGTGTGGTGATCCTGCTACTCTGCTCTGAGTTCCTGCTGCATACATAAGTTTCCAGTAATCCTCCTTCATCTGCTGCTCGTGTTTACTTCCATCTGCATTTGCTGGACATGTAAGCTGTTGCTGCTTTGCAATAACCTGAGACTATTACCCAGGCCTCCCTGGTTGAGCTAAGATTTGATTTGAACTGCCTTATAAGCATATCTATCTGTGTCTGGACTAAGACAAGGATTTATTTGTGTCAAGTATCCTCAAGAATAACTGTGCTTCATAGACTTTCTGCGTAATTGCATTTTCCTCTGAAGTTTCCTATAGACTGCTAAGCTGCATTTAATATTTACTCCAAGTGTTGTGGACTTGAGTTTCTCTCTGCACCTGTTTGAATCACCGTGTGATAATATAGACTTTACCACTTATAAAACTGTGTCCTGTAGTTATCTTGTTCCATGCAAAGAGTCTCCTGAGTTATCCCCTATAATTATTACACAGGCAAGTGTCATGCAGGAGGAGCTGGACTACCTGTGTAACCTGAATGAGATGCAGATATAGCCTCATGCTACCAGTTGTGACCAGAACAGGATAAAAGACATAGAAAACAGCTAAATTAAGGGAGGATCATTCAGAAAGTATAAGGAGAAAGTAATTAGCAATCACCTGCAAAACCTTTCCGTTTTTGGGGCTCATCTTGCTGTTTCTCCATTGTTGTTAATTTCAGTTGTACCAAAGAAGGTGAAATGGATTCACAGTCGCTTACGCTTCTGAGCTGGACAGATTAATATTCCTATAGTTTTCATGACTTGGGGTTACACAGTGATGTGCAAGTGTTCCCTTAACTTTTTGAGCCATGTAGTTACAAGAATCTAGTCAGCCTTTATGGTTTTGTTGTTTTTTTCCTAGCTAGTTAAGCGGAAAATAAGATTACTAAGCAATCTGCTAATACCAAACAATATAGCCTAGCAAAATAGAAAACACGTTGCACAACATGTAAGCTTGAAAAGAACTTGTGCTAATTCTGGTAACAGCTGTGTTGTGTATAGGAAAGAAGTAGGGGGTTTCTTAGAAAGGGCAATATAAGTCATTGCTGTCCCTTTGTCATAATGGATGTGTGCCAGAAATAAACTAAATTGGAAGTACATGCTAATGATGATTAGGAAGTTGCTGTGGATCATGTCCTGCTTACACAGATGCATGGCTTGTTACAGAACAGAAGAGAACTTTAACAAGCCATGCACCCGTTTGACCGGCCCATGAACAGGCTAGTTGTTCATTTTCTGACCAGTTTTGCATGAGCGTTTTACAGGTAGATTTCCTGACTACAGGTTTAATGACCCATAGATCCTTGATGTTGTCAGTTCAATCAATAAATGGTTAAGCTGAGGCACCGAGCTGTAACATGGGCGAATGTAATACGCTTGTAATACGCTTGTGTGTAACTAGCTTTTTGATGTAAACAAAAATGTTCTTTTTCACTGATAACAATCCTTTAAAGGGAAGGTGCCACCAGTTTTCTTGTAGTTTTTTTTTGTGTGAAACTAAGCTTAAAATGGTAATTAAAATGTATTAATGCACTGTTTGCAAACATTTCTAGATGAAACATATTATATATTGTCTTACAAATATATATTTGTACCACTAGGGGGAGCATTTTCCGTTTTAGACCTCAAACAGCTATAGTAAGACTTACCAGCTCTACTGTTAGCAGCGGAAGTATTTCGCTGTGTTCCGGGACATAGTGCAGCGGCGCATGCGCAGTAATGCTTTTCGGCTTTGCCCGCAGTTGGGCAAAGCATACTGCGCATGCGCAAGGCAAGATTGCATTGCGCACGCGTGAACTACGGAGGAAACTTACTCAAATTCAAGAAAATATTGTGGACTGCGGGAAAGGAAGGGGTTAATGAAAGAAGAGGAAACACCGCCCATCTGACCGGACACAGGGCATTTACATAGCCCGCCAAATTCAGGTGACAGAGTCCCTTTAATAAAATGAAAAATCAGCTTAATAAGAAAACCAAGTTATGGTAGAATAAGTAGTTTTTGGAACGTTAGATAGTGAAGGGATTGACTCCAAGAGGTCAACATATAGAGGTCTTCTCTTCTTTTATGGTTAATTATGAGCCTTTTAAACAACAATTGGAAGAATTATCTTCCACCTGCTCTAGAGGCTTCATGAATCTCCTTATACGTTCTAATGAGGTAGAAATTGAAATTAAACCAATTCAGAAAAATGTAACTAAACAGCTCTCTATGGAGGCCATGGTGAAACTAAATGAGGAATTGGATAACAACTTTCGGAAGTGGGAAAAGGAGATAGTGAAGGTCAAAACAAAGAAATACCAGAGGGACTGTCCCGATTTTAAAACCAATCGAGTGTATTGATGGAGAAACAAACAAATAGGAAAACGTCTCCTTCACAGATCCGGTCTAACTCAATCTCTTTCATATCATCGGTGGATGATAATTCCCTACTAGACATGTTTATGGGTACTAATCTAGTACCGAAAGACTTGGAACAAATAGACAACCTAATACACATAAGGGAAAGACATTTAATAAATGTAAATTAACACCTCCTCAGTCCACTGAGAAAAAGAGATAAATCCACAATTTTGAGGTAATTAATTTGTCTACGCACGTATTCAAATACTCAGCAGGCGATTTTAGAAATAGGCCTCATATTTGTTCCTAATAATAATTTAGATTTTTTTTCCCTGCAGTGAAGGATTTACACCTCTTCACAAGCAAACCTATTCTGCCAAAATTAAATTCAAGGAGCGATTCAATATTGGGCCTTAACAGCAAGGCTGAACAAGAGGATATCTGGATTTTGGAGGACCTAGAGAGGGAGAGCTCTGGGGTTTCCACAGGTATATTTCCCTCCTCTATTCTACCTAAATCTACCATGTTCCCACCCTTCTTACTGTGTCCTCAAGTTGAGATCTTCAGCAGACTTGTGGCTGAGGTCTTCAGATCTATTTCCACATGCAGGGTGAGGGATAATATCCCTGGGGACCAAAATGAGTTGAGGTCATGGAGGGACCTAGTATTCAAACCAGTGGATGGGGGGGAATGTGGTGATTTTGCCCATTGGGATGTATGAACAAGAGGCCTTTAGGTAACTTAGGGATAGAAAGGCATATACATCTTTATCATATTCAAAAGGGGAAATGCAAAAACCTGGAACTTTAGGAAAGCTGATTTCAACAAATTAAGGGAAGAGCTTAATTGTGTACACTGGGACCATGTCATGGCAACTGGGGCTACCGAACATAAATGGGGCATGTTTAAGGAAATACTACTAGAATCCTGTAGAAAACGTATACCCTCCGGTAATAAAATGTTAAGGAATAAAAGGAAACCATTATGGATAAATAAGAAAGTACAAAGTTTAATAAGACAAAAATAAAAGGGAATTCCTGAAGGCCAAGAAAACAGAAATAGCATTTCCGGAGTAAAAAGATCTATAAAGTTTTTTCCTGACATGCATCGCTACCGAGATCTGCCATAAGTGACATGGTTGGTGGCGGAGGCTCCGCCCTTATGAGCCCATCTAATTTAGCGTTCATCCTATACACCTGAAGTGACAGGTGCAATGTGTATATATAATCCACCTTATACTCACTCACAACATATAGGCCACCCGAGAAAGGCTACGCGAAATGCGTTTTGGGGCTTTTGAGACGCACAGATGCATTGCACTTTATGGATAAGCATTCATTTTGTGGCTATCATGTTACATTTCTTGTATACCATATGGCTCACGGGACGTCCTTGTGGTGCACAATAGCTCAGTTATATTGGATTTTCCATTATTATTACAGTTTGCGTGGAGCGCGTTTGAGCGCCGTCTGGCTCACATACATCACTATTACAATGCTTCGCAGAATTCCCTTCCTCTCAGTTTGTTCATGTCTGCCTATTATGACTAATGTTATGACTAACAAATTGTACATGTCCTTATGTATAGAGCTTCCCTTATACTAATATGTACTAACTGCCTGTTGTGCTGTCTCACAATTTGTGTCTTCACCGGCTTCATGGCCCACTAACATTTAAATTTATTATTTAAACCTACTTTTTAGAAATTCTAATAAAATATAAGCATTTCATATGATTTATGATTTTTTGTCATTTATTTAACTGTATTTATGGCTCCTTATTTTGTCCATTACTCTAGCAATCTTTGCATATCCACCCAATCTATTCTAGTTCTAGACTAAACCACATGGCCACATCTCAAGGCTACAGGATATGCAGTCCTCACTATAGTTGCTACAGGTCCACAGGAATGCTTGAAACCACTCAAGAACCGAAATACAGTCTCTCGTGGGTTTGAGTATACTACTTCACCCACCACTGGTTCCACAACTGGGCTGATTTCAGTAGGGACCCACACAGAATGCCTTATTGGCCTAAATTTTAATGGCCAGTCTCAGCTCCCAGACCACCAACATACTTTCTTAGCTTACAGTTCACCCTGTGACATGCACTCCAGGCAATGTTTTGTAGAGGAGCCACTCCAAAGGTCACTCACTCTTTATCAGGCAACCTTCCTCCTTAGCTCCATGCAAGCCTCAATGTCACAAATTCCAACCTCTAGTTCACCTCCTCAACAGCCACAGATTTTTGGTAACCATTGTCAAAAGACAGAGGTGCAAGTTTGGTCTTCACAGGTTTCAAAGAACCCTGCATAAATACTGCATAGACCTTTATTACCATGGTCTAGCACCTCACGTGGTAATTCTACAAGTTCCCAGAATGTTTCCAAAAACGTAAACACTATTTTGCTCCCGCATGCAATTTTGATGCAAGATTCCCTATCTTCTACCTGACCTGAAAAATTAAATATATACAGTACAGACCAAAAGTTTGGACACACCTTCTCATTTAAAGATTTTTCTATATTTTCATGACTATGAAAATTGTACATTCACACTGAAGGCATCAAAACTCTGAATTAACACATGTGGAATTATATACTTAACAAAAAAGTGTGAAACAACTGAAAATATGTCTTATATTCTAGGTTCTTCAAAGTAGCCACCTTTTACTTTGATGACTGCCTTGCACACTCTTGGCATTCTCTTGATGAGCTTCAAAAGGTAGTCACCAGGAATGGTCTTCCAGCAATCTTGAAGGAGTTCCCAGAGATGCTTAGCACTTGTTGGCCCTTTTGCCTTCACTTTGCTGTCCAGCTCACCCCAAACCATCTCGATTGGGTTCAGGTCTGGTGACTGTGGAGGCCAGGTCATCTGGCATAGCACCCCATCACTCTCCCTCTTGGTCAAATAGCCCTTACAGAGCCTGGAGGTGTGTTTGGTTTCATTGTCCTGTTGAAAAATAAATGATGGTCCAACTAAACGCAAACCGGATGGAATAGCATGCTCCTGCAAGATGCTGTGGTAGCCATGCTGGTTCAGTGTGCCCTCAATTTTGAATAAATCCCCAACAGTGTCACCAGCAAAGCACCCCCACACCATCACACCTCCTCCTCCATGCTTCACGGTGGGAACCAGGATGTAGAGTCCATCCGTTCTCCTTTTCTGCATCGCACAAAGACACGGTGGTTGGAACCAAAGATCTCAAATTTGGACTCATCAGACCAAAGCACAGATTTCCACTGGTCTATTGTCCATTCCTTGTGTTCTTTAGCCCAAACAACTCTCTTCTGCTTGTTGCCTGTCCTTAGCAGTGGTTTTCTAGCAGCTATTTTACCATGAAGGCCTGCTGCACAAAGTCTCCTCTTAACAGTTGTTGAAGAGATGTGCCTGCTGCTAGAACTCTGTGTGGCATTGACCTGGTCTTTAATTTGAGCTGCTGTTAACCTGCGATTTCTGAGGCTGGTGACTCGGATAAACTTATATTGCAACATAAAATATAAATAAATGAGAAAACAAATTCAACACTACTGGGACACCTCCTTGTTGGAGGACACATGCAGCAGCAGCTGGAAAATGTGGTGCTCAACTTGGCTCAGTGGCCAGAACTGGAAAATATGAGAATAAACAAGTGGCACCCTCCATCAATAAAATCTTAGTTTTATTTAAAAAAAATTAAAACAGCGTCATGGACGACGACCGTTTCGCGTATCAGAATGCTTTTACGGGTCCCAACCAACAGATCATACATAAAATAAATGTATCTAAATCAAAATATTAGACTTAAACTAAGACAATGAGCTAAAACAAACAATTTTTGATGAGCATGAATATACAGTGCCTTGCGA
This sequence comes from Ranitomeya variabilis, assembly GCF_051348905.1. Taxonomy (NCBI): domain Eukaryota; kingdom Metazoa; phylum Chordata; class Amphibia; order Anura; family Dendrobatidae; genus Ranitomeya; species Ranitomeya variabilis. The sequence goes on along the minus strand of NC_135232.1, from coordinate 388,049,900 downwards.
AAGTATTCAGCTCCCTGGAACTTTTCCACCTTTTCCCACATATCATGCTTCAAACATAAGATACCAAATGAATTTTTTGGGTGAAGAATCAACAAGTGGAACACAGTTTGAAGTTGAACAAAATTTTGGGGTTAATTTACATTTTTGTGGAAATTCAAAAAACTGAAAAGTGGGGCGTGCAATATTATTCGGCACCTTTAACTTAATACTTTGTTGCGCCACCTTTTGCTGCGATTACAGCTGCAAGTCGCTTGGGATATCTTGCTATCAGTTTTGTACATCGAGAGACTGAAATTCTTGCCCATTATTCCTTGGCAAACAGCACGAGCTCAGTGAGGTTTGATGGAGATCGTTTGTGAACAGCAGTTTTCAGCTCTTTCCACACATTCTCGATTGGATTGAGGTTTGGACTTTGACTTGGCCATTCTAACACCTGGATACGTTTATTTGTGTACCATTCCATTGTAGATTTTGCTTTATGTTTGGGATCATTGTCTTGTTGGAAGACAAATCTCTGTCCCAGTCTCAGGTCTTTTGCAGACTCCAACAGATTTTCTTCAAGAATGGTCCTGTATTTGGCTCCGTCCATCTTCCCAACAATTTTAACCATCTTCCTTGTTCCTGCTGAAGAAAAGCAGGCCCAAACCATGATGTTGCCACCACCATGTTTGACAGTGGGGATGGTGTGTTCAGGGTGATGAGCTGTGTTGCCTTTACGCCAAACATATCTTTTGGCATTGTTGCCAAAAAGTTCGATTTTGGTTTCATCTGACCAGAGCACCTTCTTCCACATGTTTGGACTGTCTCCCAGGTGGCTTGTTGCAAACTTTAAACAACACTTTTTATGGATATCTTTGAGAAATGGCTTTCTTCTTGCCACTCTTCCATAAAGGCCAGATTTGTTCAGTGTACGACTGATTGTTGTCCTATGGACAGACTATCCCACCTTAGCTGTAGATCTCTGCAGTTCATCCAGAGTGATCATGGGCCTCTTGGTTGCATCTCTGATCAGTCTTCTTTGAGATGAAAGTTTACAGGGACGGCTGGGTCTTGGTAGATTTGCAGTGGTATGATACTCTTTCCATTTCAATATGATCGCTTGCATAGTGCTCCATGGGATGTTTAACGTTTTGGAAATCATTTTGTATCCAAATCCGGCTTTAAACTTCTACACAACAGTATCGCGGATCTGCCTGTTGAGTTCCTTGGTCTTCATGATGCTCTCTGTGCTTCAAACAGAACCCTGAGACTATCACAGAGCAGTTGCATTTATACGGAGACTTGATTACACACAGGTGGATTATATTTATCATCATTAGGCATTTAGGACAACACTGGATCATTCAGACATCCACAATGAACTTCTGGAGTGAGTTTACTGCACTGAAAGTAAAAGGGCCGAATAATATTGCACTTTTCAGTTTTTGAATTTTCACAAACATTTAAAATAACAAGAAGATTTATTGAAAATATCTAAAAATTAACTCCCATGACTGGGGAGAATCATAACTCACAAAATGTTTGTTCCACTCAAATTAGATTATGCTTCTATGGAGCGTATTCCTTCAGTGTTTGCTGCGGATTGGACGCTGCGTACAGCCGCAGCATCCAATTCGCAGCGTCCAGATGTTACAGCATAGTGGAAGGGATTTTATGAAACCCCATCTCGACTAAGCATCAAACATGCAGGCGGCAGACCTTCTTAACTGGACATGCGGCGCGTCTTTGTAGACCGCAGCATGTCTATATATCTTGCGGAGACGCTCCGTCTCTGCAAGATAAATAACACAGTCTATGTATAGGATGCGGTGATTCTGCATGTGTTCAATGAACACATGCGGAATCACCATGCGTACAAAAGAGTGCAAGGCTTTGGGCGGAGCGGGGGATCCGCTGCGTCTAAAGCGCTGCCAATATGCCCCATGGAGGCATAGCCTTACAGTACGTCTTCAGAATGACTCCCCTTCTAATTAGTAAGGTATCTTTAAGTTTCAAACCCAGTTAGTGAAATTTGTGTGGAAAAATAAAAATCCACGTTTCCCTAGGAAAACCCTTCAGAAAAGAAAAAAAATGGGAGCCTGGGAGTGCCGAATATTTCTTTCTATTATTTACCATTCCTAATTAACCCCTTAATGACCACCCGATGCACCTTTTAAAGGTGGCAGTTAAGGGTACTTATTCCTCGGCATCGCTTTTTAAGATTTTATTTAGGAGATTTTTCCTATTGGTTCATTTTGATCACTGTGATAGACCCTATCACAGTGATCAAAATAAAAAAAAAAGTAAATCAATCCCCACTTTGTCACCTCCTTAGTTAGATAAAAAATAATAAATTATTATTTTTTATTTTTTCCCATTCTTTGCAGTTATGGTTGTGTTGGGCTTAGTGTTATGTTGGGGTTAGGGTTGGGATTAGGGTTAGGCAGGGGCGTAACTACCACGGTCGCAGGGGTCGCAGTTGTGACGGGGCCAGGAGTGCTTAGGGGCCCGGCCGGCAGTTAAACTAGCATAGCTCTGGGTGGGCCCCTCAGCTTCCCCCCCGTAGCTCCACTATACTGTACCATAAAAGATAGTATATGCCGCATTTGCTGATCGTGTGCCAGTCCAGAACAGTAATAAAACTGACATGGGACACGTGATTCTCCTGCAGCCAATAGCTGCCCGCCCTAGTAGCACTCTCCTCGGCGGCACACTAGTGACAAGCAAACATGAGGCCGGTTGGCAGTGAGCTTGTGCTGGTTGTACTCACACTTGTTCCTGCTACTCTGGAGTCACCAGCACTTAGGCCGTTGCCCGCCTTCCCCGCGCCTCTGTGCTGTGCTCAGGGCTGAGCTCTACTGTCTGCCTGGCATGGAGCTGAGGGAGGCAGTGCCCAGCAGGAAGGCTCAGCTGCTGCCCGGTGGAAGCTGGGTGCTGGTATGCTGCCCACATGTATCCTGTGAACGGCTTCTTCTCCAACCTCGGAGCCTTTTCTTACCCTGTACCTGCTGGGGCCAGATAAGATCCTCACAGAGAGGTAGGTGGGTGCTGGCTCATCATCCCCCCTGGTGTCATGATATAGACCCCGGAGATGTGTGCATAGAGGGGCCCCATGTGTAAGATGGTGGGGCAGAGAGGGGCGCCCCCTATGTGAAGTGGCAGGGCAGAGAGGGGCCCCCTGTATTAGGTGGTGGGGCAGAGTGGGGCCCCCTGTGTGAAGTGGCAGGGCAGAGAGGGGCCCTCTGTGTGAGCTGGCTGGGCAGAGAGGGGCTCCCTGTGTGAGGTGGCAGGGCAGAGAGGGGCAACCTCTGTGTGAGGTGGCGGGGCAGAGAGGGGCAACCTCTGTGTGAGGTGGCGGGGCAGAGAAGGGTGATCCCTGTGTGAAGTGGCAGGGAAGAGAGGGGCCCCCTCTGTGAGCTGGCAGGGCAGAGAGGGGCGCTCCCTGTGTGAGGTGGCGGGGCAGAGAGGGGCGCTTCCTGTGTGAGGTGGTGGGGCAGAGAGGGGCAACCCCTGTGTGAGGTGGCGGGGCAGAGAGAGGTGCTCCCTGTGTGAGGTGGCGGGGCAGAGAGGGGCAACCCCCTGTGTGGTGCTGAGATGTGGGCTGAGAGGGGCACCCCCTGCGTGTGTGGTGGTGGGGCAAAGAAGGGTGCCCCCTGCATGTGCGGTGCGAGGCAGAGAGCAGCCCCTGTAAGTAATACCAGGTAGAGAGGCTCACATTTAGTGTGTGCCACTGAGGAGTTCCCATTATACCAATCACCCCTATGCACCATGTGAACTAGAAAAAAATGCCACCATACTCAGTACCCGATAGTAACTGCCCCCATAGATTGCACCAGTCCATAGTGCTCTTATAAACATTGGTGGCCATCGTGTTCCTCTGTGCCTCAATGTTCTCCCTTTATTTTTTTGAGCTATATATATATATATATATATATATATATATATATATATATATATATATACACACACATGCATTTATTTTTTATACTGCTATTTTTTATTTCTGAGAAATTTAACATAGGAGCCTGTACTTATTAACCCCTTCACCCCCGGAGCTTTTTCCGTTTTCCGTTTTCGTTTTTCGCTCCCCTCCTTCCCAGAGCCATAACTTTTTTATTTTTCTGTCAATTTGGCCATGTGAGGGCTTATTTTTTGCGGGACGAGTTGTACTTTTGAACGACATCATTGGTTTTACCATGTCGTGTACTAGAAAACAGGAAAAAAATTCCAAGTGCAGTGAAATTGCAAAAAAAGTGCAATCCCACACTTGTTTTTTGCTTGCCTATTTTGCTAGGTTCACTAAATGCTAAAACTGACCTGCCATTATGATTCTCCAGGTCAGTACGAGTTCATAGACACCTAACATGACTAGGTTCTTTTTTACCTAAGTGGTGAAAAAAAATTCCAAACTTTGCAAAAAAATAAATAAATAAAATTGCGCCATTTTCCGATACCCGTAGCGTCTCCATTTTTCGTGATCTGGGGTCGGGTGAGGGCTTATTTTTTGCGTGCCGAGCTGGCATTTTTAATGATAGCATTTTGGTGCAGATACGTTCTTTTGATCGCCCGTTATTGCATTTTAATGCAATGTTGTGGCGACCAAAAAAACGTAAATCTGGCGTTTCGATTTTTTTTTTCATTACGCCGTTTAGCGATCAGGTTAATGCTTTTTTTTAATTGATAGATCGGGCGATTCTGAACGCGGCGATACCAAATATGTGTAGGTTGGGTTTTTTTTTTATTGATTTATTTTGATTGGGGCGAAAGGGGGGTGATTTAAACTTTTATATTTTTTTTATTTTTTTCACATTTTTTTTTACTTTTTTTTTTAACTTTTACCATGCTTCTATAGCCTCCATGGGAGGCTAGAAGCAGGCACAGCCCGATCGGCTCTGCTACATAACAGCGATCATCAGATCGCTGTTATGTAGCTAAAATGCAGGTGTGCTGTGAGCGCCGACCACAGGGGGGCGCTCACAGCCACCGGCGATCAGTAACCATAGAGGTCTCCAGGACCTCTATGGTTACAATGTACAAGCATCGCCGACCTCCGATCATGTGACGGGGGTCGGCGATGCGCTCATATCCGGCCGCACGGCCGGATGCGGTAGTTAAATGCCGCTGTCTGAGTTTGACAGCGGCATTTAACTAGTTAATAGCGGCGGGTGATCGCGATTTCACCCGCCGCTATTGCGCGCACATGTCAGCTGTAAAAAACAGCTGACATGTCGCGACTTTGATGTGCGCTCACCGCCGGAGCGCACATCAAAGCGGGGGTCCCGACATGTGACGTACTATTCCGTCACATGTCGGGAAGGGGTTAAATATTGCAATACAAAACATTGCAATAAAACTATAGTGTGCGAAATTAATAGGGAAAATATGAATTTGGGTGGAAAATATTTTTGCATGGGAGGGGCCCCATTTGAAAGTTCGCACCGGGGCCCATAACTTTGTAGTTACGCCACTGGGGTTAGGGGTTACGGTTGGGGTTAGGATTGTGTGTTGGTGTTAGGGTTGTGTTGGGATTAGGGTTAGGGGTGTGTTGGGTTTAGGGTTGGGTTTAGGGCTGTGTTAGGGTTGGAGTTAGAAATAGTTTTTCACTGTTTAGGCACATCAGGGGGTCTCCAAACGCGACATGGAGCCAATTTTGCGTTCAAAAAGTCAAATGGTGCTCCCTCTCTTCTAAGTCCTGCCATACGCCTAAACAGTGGATTTAAGGGTTAATAAACTTCTTGAATGTGATTTTGAGCACCTTGAGGGGTGCAGTTTTTAGAATGGTGTCACTTTTGGGTATTTTCTGTCATATTGACCCCTCAAAGTCACTTCAAATGTGATGTGGCCCTAACAAAAAAAAATTATGTTTCCAAAATTGTGCTGATGTAAAGTAGACATGTGGGAAATGTTAACTATTTTGTGTGACATGACTCTCTGATTTAAGGGCACAAAAATTACGTTTCAATTTTCAAAATTTTTGCCAATTTTCCATTTCCATTTTTTTCATAAATAAACACAAGTCTTATTTAAATTTTTTTACCACTCACATGAAGCACAATATGTCATGAAAAAACAGAATCAGTGGGATACGTTTAAGCGTTCCCGAGCTATAACCTCATAAAGGGACAGTGGTCAGAATTGTAAAAATTGTCTTGGTTATTAATGTCAAAATTGGCTCAGTCACTAAGGGGTTAATCCAAGTGGCCACATATAACGTGTTTGTGTTGTACCGAAAAACTGGGAAGCACGGTGTCACGACTCATTTTTGGAGTCGTGACAACTCTGGTTCTGCTTTAATTTAAAAGTGGTTTTTACTTTTGGGCCAGCAAGGGTTAATGCCATTTTCCTTGCTGGCAGCTGCTATGTTGCTGGTCAGCTGTTGTAGCTGGTGACTACTCCCACCATCCTTTAAATAGTCACATGAAGCATCAGCTGACTGTTGGTAATAGAGTGTGTCTCTGAACACCAGCCTATTAGTTTGGAGCTCTCTGGTGCCAGCAGTGTAAGAGCTGCTTCGGTGGAGTTTGAGGTCCTGGTTCTGTATACTCTGCTGTGTGGAGCTTTGCAGCAGAGGCTTGAGCTAAGCTTTTGTTGTTCCTTTCCTTGTCTGTCTCGTGCTTGTCACTACCCCTGTGTTTATACCATCTGCAGTGGTGAGGCTAGCGCCCTTGCCATCCAGTGAACTAGCCAGGGTATAGTGAGTATACAGCTAGGGACTAGGCACATGATGGCGGCGGGGGGAAGGACCCGCATAGGGCATAGGAGCTTAGAGATAGGCTTAGATTGTTGATAGGAGGTGCCCCATCCCTCGCTCCCTACTATTAGGGCCTTCCTCTCCCTTTTTCCATCCTGTTATTTGTGTGTGTTGTGCCGTCCACCGCACTTTCCCATCCCGAGTGTGACACAAGGATCTTACTTGGAGTTCCAGGAAAAAAAAAAAAAAAGGATTAATAGGCAGACCATAGGCTGGAAATAGAAGTCACATAGTTCTCTCCTTCCATCCTGATAGGCACTTGTGCAAATTTCTGTGAACAGGCAAAATATTCTTGCATGCAGAAGTACCAATACCAGCTAATTAATGATAGTACAGAGGTATCAAGTTAAAGGGAATCTGTCACATTGTACACGCAGTCCAATCTATGGACAACATGATAAAAAGGAGAAACTAAGCAAAATGATATATAGGTTTGTTTTTTTTCATAGAAATCCCTGATGTTTGTATTCTTATGAGCCCAGTGGGCGGTCCAACTCAGTGATTGACAGCTATCTCTGCATGCACAGTTCTACAATCACTGAAAGGGTGTTTTTTTTAATGCATAGAGCAGCAATGAAATGAAGATGACAATTGTAAAAGTTCCTCTATTAATCAATATAGATTAAAATGCATTAATTGACCAAAAGCAGAGGTTTCCTTTAAATGACTGTGTTTAGCAGGCCCTGCCAGTTACCCTTGTTATGGTGCTGTCTTTGGGATGGTGTTGTTGATCTTGTTTTACAGCAGCGATAGAAGCCTCAGCCCTGCCTCTTGTCATCAAGAACAGAATGTTCCCTTCCCTGAACTGAGACTGAACTTCTGCAACCTCACTGTGTCACAGGAACCACAGAGGTACAGCACAGCTCTTAGCAGGAGCAGGATTTAAAGACAAGGTTCAGCTGCCCTCCTGTGCACAGCCCCTTCACCCTGAACTATAGTTACCCAGGTCTTCTGCGTACTAGGAGGAACAGAATGGAAACATACAGAAGCGAGAGATTAATAGGTTTACGTCTGCGGTGATTTCTTATAGCACATGACTTCTCTGGAAAACAACCTTCTATACTTTTATACAATTAGCAACCAAGAAAGAACATAGAGTGAAAAACAGTGTTCTTCCAGGAAATGTTATGTTTCTGATAAAAGCTGCACATGTTGCTACATCCAGTCCTGCAGCAATACATATTAGTTTATGAAATCTTGTCAACAAGGAGTGCAGGGTGCACCCTTACCCTGGGCACAGATCATATAGCTTTACATACGGACGTTAGGCAAGGCCAGATTTTCTCATTAGACACAGTGGAGGTCCTCACAGTCAGGTCTGGATGATAGTTCTTGTTGTGGGAGTTGGTGCAGTGGTCTCAATACCTAAGGCCCCCGTACAAATTAGACTAATGTAGGCAGAACACACCGATATCGACGCGTTCCGCAGATACGGGAATTTCAGACTGTGAATCAAATTATTGGCCCTGAAGGTGGCTTTCTCATGGCCAAACAATTGTCTAATAGCCATCTAATATGTCTGGGGGTCTCTAAAGTACCGTATTTACAAATTTTCAACCTGTTTTCTATTCCTGCCAAGCCCAAGATATTTTCCTACAATGCTCGCTTGTAACTCCTCGGACTTCTTGGCATTTGACCAGATTTTCTAGAATCAGGAACATGATGAATTGTGGTATCTTGGTAATGGATTAGAATCCTGACAATATATTACAGACTGTTAGGATTCTGCAGCCTAGGTACTCATACTATGTATCACAATAAAATAAAATGGTCCAGACAATCATTTAAAGGGCATCTGTCACCCCTAAATGCATATTAAGCTAGCTGTACTGTGATGTATGTGATATTCAAAAGGTGAAATAAGTATTGAATATGTGACCAATTTTCTAAGTAAATATTAAGGTGCTATTGTCATGAATAATAATAATAATAATTTTATTTATATAGCGCCAACATATTCCGCAGCGCTTTACAACTTATAGAGGGGACTTGTACAGACAATAGACATTACAGCATAACAGAAATCACAGTTCAAAATAGATACCAGGAGGAATGAGGGCCCTGCTCGCAAGCTTACAAACTATGAGGAAAAGGGGAGACACGAGAGGTGGATGGTAACAATTGCTTTAGTTATTTGGACCAGCCATAGTGTAAGGCTCGGGTGTTCATGTAAAGCTGCATGAACCAGTTAACAGCCTAAGTATGTAGCCAGGGGCGTAACTACCGCGGTCGCAGCGGTCGCCATTGCGACCGGGCCCCGCAGGTCAGGGGCCCCGGACCGGCAGGTCTGAGCAGAAGAAGCCGATGCCAGTAGTGGGCCGCTGCACTGTTCCTCCCCCGGAACCCCCCCCCCAGTGCCGACGGCGCCGCCGCATTTAACTATACCGGCGTCTATGACACCGGTATAGTTCAATGCAATGATGGAGGAGAGAGCGTCACCTGACGCTCCCTCTCCCATCATTCCCCGCTCTGCCTCTGACAGTACACTGCGGGTGCGCGATGACGTCATATCATCGCGCACCTGCAGTGTCCTGGGCAGACTGCAGCCGCTGGGAGCAGCGCGGGCAAAAGGAAAGGTGAGGAGAGTTTTTTTTTTCTTTTTAACCGGACTGTGGGGCCATTATCGGGGGGGGGATGAGATGTGGGCTGTGCTCTATATATCCCTGTGCGGGCTCTGCTGTATATACCACTGTGCGGGCTGTGCTCTATATATCCCTGTGCGGGCTCTGCTGTATATACCACTGTGCGGGCTGTGCTGGATATACCACTGTGCGGGCTCTGCTGTATATACCACTGTGCGGGCTCTGCTGTATATACCACTGTGCGGGCTCTGCTGGATATACCACTGTGCGGGCTCTGCTGTATATAACACTGTGCGGGCTGTGCTGGATATACCACTGTGCGGGCTCTGCTGTATATACCACTGTGCGGGCTGTGCTGTATATACCACTGTGCGGGCTGTGCTCTATATACCACTGTGCGGGCTCTGCTGTATATACCACTGTGCGGGCTCTGCTGTATATACCACTGTGCGGGCTCTGCTGGATATACCACTGTGCGGGCTCTGCTGTATATAACACTGTGCGGGCTGTGCTGGATATACCACTGTGCGGGCTCTGCTGTATATACCACTGTGCGGGCTGTGCTGGTTATACCACTGTGCGGGCTGTGCTCTATATACCACTGTGCGGGCTGTGCTGGATATACCACTGTGCGGGCTCTGCTGGATATACCACTGTGCGGGCTCTGATGGATATACCACTGTGCGGGCTCTGCTGGATATACCACTGTGCGGGCTCTGCTGGATATACCACTGTGCGGGCTCTGATGGATATACCACTGTGCGGGCTCTGCTGTATATAACACTGTGCGGGCTGTGCTGGATATACCACTGTGCGGGCTCTGCTGGATATACCACTGTGCGGGCTCTGCTGGATATACCACTGTGCGGGCTCTGCTGTATATACCACTGTGCGGGCTGTGCTGTATATACCACTGTGCGGGCTGTGCTCTATATACCACTGTGCGGGCTGTGCTGTATATACCACTGTGTGGGCTGTGCTGTATATACCACTGTGCGGGCTGTGCTGTATATACCACTGTGCGGGCTGTGCTGTATATACCACTGTGCGGGCTGTGCTCAATATACCACTGTGCGGGCTCTGCTGTATATACCACTGTGCGGGCTGTGCTGGATATACCACTGTGCGGGCTCTGCTGTATATACCACTGTGCGGGCTCTGCTGGATATACCATTGTGCGGGCTCTGCTGTATATAACACTGTGCGGGCTGTGCTGGATATACCACTGTGCGGGCTCTGCTGTATATACCACTGTGCGGGCTGTGCTGTATATACCACTGTGCGGGCTGTGCTCTATATACCACTGTGCGGGCTCTGCTGTATATACCACTGTGCGGGCTGTGCTGGATATACCACTGTGCGGGCTCTGCTGTATATACCACTGTGCGGGCTCTGCTGGATAAACCACTGTGTGGGCTCTGCTGTATATAACACTGTGCGGGCTGTGCTGGATATACCACTGTGCGGGCTCTGCTGTATATACCACTGTGCGGGCTGTGCTGGATATACCACTGTGCGGGCTCTGCTGGATATACCACTGTGCGGGCTCTGCTGGATATACCACTGTGCGGGCTCTGCTGGATATACCACTGTGCGGGCTGTGCTGGATATACCACTGTGCGGGCTCTGCTGTATATAACACTGTGCGGGCTGTGCTGGATATACCACTGTGCGGGCTCTGCTGGATATACCACTGTGCGGGCTCTGCTGGATATACCACTGTGCGGGCTCTGCTGTATATACCACTGTGCGGGCTGTGCTGTATATACCACTGTGCGGGCTGTGCTGGATATACCAGTGTGCGGGCTGTGCTGTATATACCACTGTGCGGGCTGTGCTGGATATACCACTGTGCGGGCTGTGCTCTATATACCACTGTGCGGGCTGTGCTGTATATACCACTGTGCGGGCTGTGCTCTATATACCACTGTGCGGGCTGTGCTGTATATACCACTGTGCGGGCTGTGCTGTATATACCACTGTGCGGGCTGTGCTGTATATACCACTGTGCGGGCTGTGCTCTATATACCACTGTGCGGGCTCTGCTGTATATACCACTGTGCGGGCTGTGCTGGATATACCACTGTGCGGGCTCTGCTGTATATACCACTGTGCGGGCTGTGCTGGATATACCACTGTGCGGGCTCTGCTGTATATACCACTGTGCGGGCTCTGCTGTATATAACACTGTGCGGGCTGTGCTGGATATACCACTGTGCGGGCTCTGCTGTATATACCACTGTGCGGGCTGTTCTGTATATACCACTGTGCGGGCTGTGCTCTATATACCACTGTGCGGGCTGTGCTGGATATACCACTGTGCTGGCACCCAACACCATGTTGCAGTGCAGGAGATTCCTGCAACAGTCCGAGGCGTATCTAGGGGAAGGTGGGGGGGGTAGGGGGGGCCCCATTTGGAAGTTCGCACCGGGGCCCATAACTTTGTAGTTACGCCACTGTATGTAGCAGTACAGACACAGAGGCTATTGACTGCATAAAGTGTATGAGAACATGATGCGAGGAACCTGATTATGGTTTTGTTTATTTTTTATTTATTTATTTATTTAATGGGCCACACAGGGATAGTTAGGTTAGTGCGTTGAGGCAGTAGGCCAGTCTGAACAAATGAGTTTTTAGGGAACGCTTAAAACTGTGGGGATTGGGGATTAATTGTATTATACTAGGTAGTGCATTCCAAAGAATCAGCGCAGCACGTGTAAAGTCTTGGAGACGGGAGTGGGAGGTTCTGATTATTGAGGATGCTAACCTGAGGTCATTAGCGGAGCGGAGGGCACGGGTAGGGTGGTAGACTGAGACCAGAGAGGAGATGTAGGGTGGTGCTGAGCCATGGAGTGCTTTGTGGATGAGGGTAGTAGTTTTGTACTGGTGTAACGGTTGGTGAGGAATATGATCCTGGCTGCAGCATTCAGGACAGATTGGAGCGGGGAGAGTTTGGTAAGAGGGAGGCCGATTAGTAGAGAGTTACAATAGTCCAGACGAGAATGAATAAGTGAAATAGTAAGAGTTTTTGCAGAGTCGAAAGTAAGAAAAGGTCGAATTCTAGAAATGTTTTTGAGATGCAGATAAGAAGAGTGAGCCAGTGATCGGATGTGGGGGGTGAATGAGTGCTCGGAATCAAGGATGACCCCAAGGCAGCGGGCATATTGCTTTGGAGTAATGGTGGAACCGCACACGGAGATGGCAATGTCAGGCAAAGGTAGGTTAGAGGGAGAAAACACGAGGAGTTCAGTTTTTGACAGGTTCAGTTTCAGATAGAGGGAGGACATGATGTTAGAGACAGCGGTAAGACAATCACTGGTGTTTTCTATAAAGGTCGGCGTGATATGAGGAGAAGAAGTGTATAATTGGGTGTCGTCAGCATAGAGATGGTACTGGAAACCAAACCAAATCATGACAATTGTCATGATTAAGGGAGCTTAGTCTCCAGAAACGCGTTGAGATTCTTACCCATATGGTTTGTGCTGAAGTCTGTATCCTCTATGTTTAAAGTTTGCAAATAAAGAAAACTCTTTTTTACGGATTCGGTGAAGCTGGACATTCTCATCTTTTTTGCACATATATTGCTCCATACAGTATAATGACCCCACATGGTCCTCCATACAGTATAGTGGCCCCATATATTGATTTATGCAGAATAATGGCTCCACATAATGCTCCATACAGTATAATGGGCCCCATATATTGTTCCATACAGTATAATGGGCGCCATATAATGCTACGTACAGTATAATGGCCCCATATAATGCTGCTCCATACAGTATATATTAGACCCCATATAACGCTCCTCTATGCAGTGTATAATAGGCCCCATATAATGCTCCATACAGTATATAATGGGTCCTATAAAATATATAATGGGCCCCATTTAATTCTCCTCCATACAGCATATCATGGACCCCATATAATACTCCTCCTTACAGCATATCATGGACCCCATATAATGCTCTTTCATACAGCATATCATGGGCCCCATATAATGCTCCTCCATACAACATATCATGGGCCTCATATAATGGTCCCCTACATAATGCTCCATACATACCATATCATGGTCCCCAAATAATTGTCCTCCATTCAGCATGTCATGGGCCCCATAAAATGCTTCTCCGTACAGTATATAATATGCCCCATATAATACTCCTACATACAGTATATGATGGGCCCCATATACTGCTCCTCCATTCAGTATATAATGGGCCCCATATAATGCTCCACCATACAGTACATCATAGGCCCAATATAATGCTCCTCCATACAGTATATCATGGGCCCCATATAATCCCGCTCCGTACAGCATATCATGGGCCCCTTAAAATGGTTTTCCATACAATATAGCATGGGCCCCATATAATACTCCACCATACAGTTTATAATGGGCCCCATATAATGCTTCTCCATACAGCATTTCATGGGCACCATAAAATTCTCAATAGAAAAGCCGGTGTGTCCAGCGAGTGGTGAAGGTAAAAAATAACTTTTAATGAAAATAAATTAAAAATATATCCATATATATGGTATCCAGCACTCAGTACACACTGGCTATAGAACCTAATGACGATCTACGCGTTTCAACCTGGTGGTCTTAATCATGACTAAGACCACCAGGTCAAAACGCGTAGATCGTCATTAGGTTCTATAGCTGAGTGCTGGATACCATATATATGGATATACTTTTAATTTATTTTCATTAAAAGTTATCTTTTACCTTCACCACTCGCTGGACACACCGGCTTTTCTGTTGGATTCATTGCGGCTACTTCACCCTCGTCCGTGCGAGGTGTTTGGAGATCACACAGGAGGTCAAGATAAAAGACATGGTGAGCTGATTTTTTTTTTCTCTACCCATAAAATACTTCTCCACACAGTACATCATAGGCCCCATATAATGCTCCTCTATACCGCATTTCATGGGCCCTATGTAATGCTCCTCCATACAGCATATCATGGACCCCTTAAAATGCTCCTCCATACAATATATGATGGGCCCCATATAATATTCCATACATAAAAAAATAAAATACCTCTCCCGTTTCCTTCGCAAGTTCAGTATACTCAGCGTCTCTTCTGACTGTACAGTAATCAGGACAGAGAGGCTGAGCTTACTGTGATGATGAAGTGTCCGAGGGCAAGGCCGCCCATGCATATCCATGATCTGGCCCAGCAAAACCTCCACACTCAGATTCCATCTTAACAAACGTATCTTTACTGTTATACATTTTTCTTAACACAGCAGAACACAGTAATAGACAGTACAAAGTATGCTTATTCACAGAAATAACGTGTAATAACAAACTATCCCTCACTGTCCCTATCCACACGTTACCAGTTCCTTTGCTCCAAGAGGTTATCTTCCTACGTCGCAGGCCTGTCTGTCACTGCAGGGAGACGCTCCGGCCGAAGAGAAAAACAACAGGGATTGAACAAACTCTGTCTCTCAGGTCCAGACTGTAGTCCTTGGGGTTCAGCAGGTAAGGGTGGAATGTTCGGCCTCTCAACAGAGGACCCGCTTACAGTTCATGGGCTCCAGGATCTGTGAAGATGTCACCGCTGAGTGCTCCGCAGTGTGGAAGCTGGGAACAATCTGGATGTCAGCTTCCAAGAGAGAGAGGTCATCCAGGCAATCTTTTATATCGCATCTACAGGAGGACGCCAGCACACACAGACTTCTCTCTGCACCCAAAAGTTTCCCGGGCTCTCTCTTTTCCTCCCCTTCCTGTTCACATGACACAACAGGGGGGAGTTTAGCCAATACAGTTTGTTTCTCTGTAATCACATTCGGCATAGGTATAACTTCTGGCCACACGGGGGCAGTGTCTGTCACAGATTCTATGTCAATGATAACAGAACAGTCACAGCCGGCCAGCTCACTACATGCCCCCCCACTCAAAGGTTGGCAGTCCCTGTCAATGACTGACTCCAGGGCGGCGATGGCTGTGGAGGTTGTAGGACCCGGCTGTGAAGAGGGCCACACATATTGGTCTCTGTAGGACTGTCCCGGGGGCACTCCTGCGGTGGTCCTTGCCGTCTGCCTAACGGGTGCTAGTCTCTCTCCCCGATCGGTCACCCCACTCTCTACCCCAGTCGGTAAGTCAGTCAGGCGAGCAGGGGTAGGGATGTCTTTCACCTCTCCATCCCCGGTATTGGTGTCTCCCACAGTATTAGTGATATCCGTCTCTCTAAGCATTATAGGAGGGGAGTCAGGCTGAGAACGACAGGGGCGCAACATGTTACGGTGCAGGGTGCGGAGGCTGCCGCTGTCTTCGCCTTGTACTTGGTAGATGGGGCCACCAGGGTACGGGTGTCCAATTATTCGATAGACTTCGGTCTCCCACTTGGGCCGGAGTTTTCCTTGCGGTTTCTTTATACGAACTAGGACTAGTTGACCCACACTCAGTAGGTCTTCTTGTACTGGAAGTGGATCAGCGTGGACCTGGTCCTGGATCTGCTGTTCCACCAGCCGGTAGACAGTTTCCATCCTTTGACGGTGTGCTTGTAGCCAGGAAGGATAGGTACCACAGGTGTCTTCATCAGAGCTAGACAGGTGTAGCTCATGGATGCCTTTGCCTGAGCGGCCAAAAAGGAGGGTGTAAGGCGTGTATCCGGTGACAGAATGGACTTGATTGTTATAGGCCCACAGCAGTTCTGGGAGGAATCAAGGCCAGTCGGGCTTTTTGTCTTCTGCTAAGGTTCGGATCAGTTGTAAGAGGGTCCGGTTGAAACGTTCACACGCGCCATTCCCTTGTGGATGATACGGGGTGGTCCTGGACTTCTTGATTCCATACATCTGCTGAAGTTCTTCAATGACTCGCCCTTCGAAACACGCCCCCTGATCAGAGTGCAGCCGCTCCGGACACCCGTAGACCCGAACGAAGTGTTGACAGATGGCCTGTGCAGCTGATTCGTCAGTCTGATCTTTGGTAGCAACAGCTACGGCGAATTTCGTGAAGTGGTCCACCATCACCAGACAGTACTGGTAGCCACTATTCGCCGTTCCGATCAACAGATAGTCCACCATCAACAATTCGAGGGGCCTGGATGTGCAAATAGTCTGGACGGGTGCACGCTGCTCAGTAGACTTGTGGAGTTCACATGTACGACATCTTAGGCAGACGTTTTCAACCAGCTTACGGAGTCCTGGGCAAAAAATGAATTGCTGGGTCCACCAGAGGGTCTTGTCTATGCCGAAGTGGCCGTTCCTTCTGTGGGCTTCAGCCACCATCTCATGGGCTAGCTGCACCGGGACGACAATCTGCAAACATTCTTCCAGCATATGGGATAAAAGGGCCCTGCGATACAAGACTCCATCCTTCATGATCAGCCGATCCCATTGGGCAAGTAGGGCAGAGGCCCTGGTTGATAGTCGGGCTCTTACTTCGGAGGGTGGTTTCTCTTGTGTCTTCACGTACTGTTTCAGTAAGACGTGTTCAGGGTCTCGATCTTGAAGCTTGGCCCATTCTTGTTGGGACAGGGGGGACCCCACTACGGCTTCGATCCCGCCTACAGCATACTGGCGGCTATCTTCTATTTGTTTAGCTAGCCGGGCAAAGTCGGGCAGTTCATCTTCCTCCAACTCTTCATCCCGGTCCCCCCACTGGCGGGGATGATGTCACTCTGGAAAGGCTGTCAGCATTCTGATTCTCCGTCCCCGCTCTGTATTTAATTTTATATTGGAATCTAGAGAGCTTTGCCATCCAGCGCTGTTCCATTGCCCCTAGCTTGGCATTTTCTAGGTGGGCAAGAGGATTGTTGTCTGTCACGACCAGCACCTCCGCCCCTGTCAGGTAGCCAGCAAATTTCTCTGTCATAGCCCAGGTCAGGGCCAGGAGTTCCAGGCGGAAAGAGCTGTAGTTGACGGGGTTCTTTTCGGTGTCACGGAGGGATCTACTGGCATAGGCTATTACGCGTTCCTTGTTATCTTGGACTTGGGAGAGGACCGCCCCGAGACCTTGAAGGCTGGCGTCGGTGTATAACTGGAACGGCAAGGTGTAGTCTGCAAATGCCAGAATAGGGGGTGATGTCAGAGCAGCTTGAAGCGCCCGGAAGGATTTTTCTTGGTCGGGCCCCCAGCTGATGCGTCGTCCTCTGGGACTGTTCGCGGTCCCTCGGAGGGTCTCATGCAGTGGTTCCGCAAGCTGGGCAAAGTCTTTGCAAATCGGCGGTAATAGCCCGCTAGCCCCAGGAAAGCCTGGACTTCTTTGATGGTAGTTGGTTGTGGCCACTCTCGGACAGCTGCTATCTTCTCTGGAGAGGGTTGGACACCTTCGGCCAAGATCCGGTGTCCCAGGTAATCGATCTCCTGCTGGAATAGACGGCACTTGCTGGGCTTCAACTTCAAGCCGTGTCTCTTCAAGCGCTGGAACACTTTGCCAAGCTTGTGAAGATGATCCTCAAAGGTGGCGGAGTATACCACGATGTCATCAAGGTATATCATCTTGAATTCGAAGTTGAAATCTCCCAGACAGCGTTCCATCAGTCTCTGAAAGGTCCCTGGTGCGTTACTCAAGCCGAATGGCATCCGGTCAAACTCGTACAGGCCCATGGGAAGGATGAAGGCGGTCTTTTCTCTGTCCTTCTCACTCATGGGGACCTGCCAATATCCACTGGCCAAGTCTAGAGACGAAAAATATTTGGCCTTTTTCAGGGCGGTCAGTGACTCTTCGATCCGGGGGAGTGGATAGGAGTCCCGGATCGTGCAAGCGTTCAGCCAACGGTAGTCTACGCAAAATCTCAGGGATCCATCTTTCTTTTTGACTATCACCACGGGTGCAGCCCATGGGCTCTGGCTTTCCCGCACCACTCCGGCGTGTAGCATAGATTCTAAGAGGCTTTTCACCTCCTGGTATTGTTGAGGTGGTATTTGTCGGTACCTCTCGCGAATAGGGGCAGCATCGCCCGTGGGAATCTCGTGTTGGATACTGGTGGTGTACCCGAAGTCGGTGTCATGCTTTGCAAAGGAGTCTTGGTGTTCTCGCAGTAGTTTCTCCATTTGAGACACTTCCTGTTTGGTTACTGGGACGGGTCCAGTTGAACTTTTTCCAGTAGTTTTCGCCCAATGTCTTCATCATCTGCTTGAGCATTTATGGATGAGACAGTTACCGTCCAGCCATCTTCTGTAGACGGGGTGAATTGTAAGGGTCCCATGGGGTTCACTTCTGTGGGTAGAGCATATACTCTGGCAAGTTGCATGCCAGCCTCAAGGGCTACACCTACGTCTGCGGTGTTGTTCAGCCTGACAGGGACTCTTCCGTTCCTCACGACGGCTAGGGTGCGGGCGACTAGTGGGTTTAGCTTACTCCCACTTGGAGCCCTCGGCTCGATTAACACTTCAACTCCTTCAAGCTGTCGGTTGGTGTTAAGAGGCAGGGAAATGACTGTCTCTTTTTCAGCAGGCAAAGTAATCCGGGTACAGCGGGGCACTTTAATGGCTGCTAGGGGTAGTTGTTCCTTTGCCATCTGTTGAAGTCCAACGGTCCGGATTACGCGCTGGAACGCCAGACGAGTCGGTTTATGTTTGGTAACTTTCTGCCAGTACTTGGGCCCTTTCCTTGTCAACAGCATAAGATCCAGGTCTTTCAAGATATTCATTCCGATTATTACTGGGGTCTCGGAGCCGAAGCCTTCCTTGACAATGACGATTCCTCGTTTCCCTAGGTCTTGTCCGCAGGCCTTCATATTCATCCAGGCGACTCCGGTTACTGGAATGGGTAGGTTATTAGCCGCAATTATCTTAATGGTGGTATCTGGATCACAAGCAGTTCTTGGTTTTAGGTACTTTTCATAAAACTGTTCAGAGATCGTGGTCACTTGCGACCCAGTGTCCATCAATCCTTGCACTGCAACTCCCTCCAGAATAACTTCAAGTGTAGGACTACTCGAGGCAAGAGTACTCCGTTGCTGGCTCTGTTTTTCTACACCCCATTCTCTGTCCCCCCCTGCTGCTCGAGCCTCAGCTGCAGGGGTGTCTAGTTTAATGGCGGCCATTGTGGTGAGACCTGGCGTGGCGGCTCTGCTCGTGGATGTAGCTGATATTCTGTTCGTCATGGTAACTGATGGTTTGTTCGTTGAGGACAACGATTCGCCCTATGACGAGGGTCACCACATGACCAACACGGTCCCGCGGGACGGCTAGGTTGTATCCGCTGGTCTCTCTGTCGTTCTAGTGTTAACTGTGACACCTGTTGCTGTAAATCTGCTACCATCTGTTTCAGCTCCTCGGTGTCACTGTTGGGCTGTTTAATGCCTAATATGGATCTGCACGCAGCGCTTTGAGTCCCCACATCCATGACGGGTCCCCTAGAACGTTCTATGGCTTCCTGCTTGACTTCAGCGAAGGTGAGAGTCGGCGTCATCCGAATCAAGTCCTGTAGCGTACGGTTAAGATACTGGTCTCTCAGCCCTATAACGAATTGGTCTCTCAGTACCAGGTCACGAGGCGCTATATTAGCCAGTTGTTCCCCTTTTGCACAGACTTGTTCAAGGAGTACCTGAAGGGCATTTGCATATTGGGGAATGTCCTCCCATTCAAGCTGTGTCCGTCTAAAGAACAGGTATCGCAGTGTTCCCTGGTACGTAGTAGGCCCATAGGTCTTTTCCAGCACCCGCACCAAATCCTCCAACGCACGCTGCCCCCTGACCGTCTCCAGTCTGACTGTCGTCCATGCCTCCCCCTCTAGCGTCAGTACCGCCATTTCTGCCAAGGTCTTAGGGTCAATATTATACATTTCTCCCAGTATCCGCACTTGTTCCGCCCACTCTGGTACGGGGTAGTTTCGCCCGCCAAACTTCCTGACCTGGTTTACAATGGACACCGGCGGCGGTTTCTGACTGTACACTGGGCCTGGGTGGGAATCTTGCTGGGCACAGATCCTGCCGACTACTCCAGATGAAGTGTCCGAGGGCAAGGCCGCCCATGCATATTCATGATCTGGCCCAGCAAAACCTCCACACTCAGATTCCATCTTAACAAACGTATCTTTACTGTTATACATTTTTCTTAACACAGCAGAACACAATAATAGACAGTACAAAGTATGCTTATTCACAGAAATAACGTGTAATAACAAACTATCCCTCACTGTCCCTATCCACACGTTACCAGTTCCTTTGCTCCAAGAGGTTATCTTCCCACGTCGTAGGCCTGTCTGTCACTGCAGGGAGACGCTCCGGCCGAAGAGAAAAACAACAGGGATTGAACAAACTCTGTCTCTCAGGACCAGACTGTAGTCCTTGGGGTTCAACAGGTAAGGGTGGAATGTTCGGCCTCTCAACAGAGGACCCGCTTACAGTTCATGGGCTCCAGGATCTGTGAAGATGTCACCGCTGAGTGCTCCGCAGCGTGGAAGCTGGGAACAATCTGGATGTCAGCTTCCAAGAGAGAGAGGTCATCCAGGCAATCTTTTATATCGCATCTACAGGAGGACGCCAGCACACACAGACTTCTCTCTGCACCCAAAAGTTTCCCGGGCTCTCTCTTTTCCTCCCCTTCCTGTTCACATGACACAACAGGGGGGAGTTTAGCCAATACAGTTTGTTTCTCTGTAATCACATTCAGCATAGGTATAACTTCTGGCCACACGGGGGCAGTGTCTGTCACAGATTCTATGTCAATGATAACAGAACAGTCACAGCCGGCCAGCTCACTACAATGACGTCATTACACCCTCTGCCCTGAGACGTCGGTCGCAGAGTCAGAGGGCGCTGAAGGCACTTCAGCTGCCGGGATTGAGGAGTGGTGAATATTTGTGGGGGCCCAATGCCAACCTGGCACCAAGTTCCCCCGACTCATTGGCCCCATAGTGTGTGCTAACCCCTTGCCCGTTCGCCCAGGGCCCTAGCACTTACCTGAGTTTGTCATTTGATGTTGCCGGCCCTGATCGAGGTGGTGGGTCAGGTCAGGGTGTGGATGCCCACCTCTGCCTCTAGGACTTTTAAAGGGCCCACGTCCCTAAAATTTTATTTATTTATTTTTTCCTTCTTTCTTTGGGGCCCAACGGGTATTTCATCGGTGTCCCGGTGAGCCAGTCCAACCCTGGAACTGTGAGTTAGTTAGCAATAACCCAGTGATTCTGCCCTGCATCTGCTGGGAAACCACAATCAGCTTCTGTGTCTGCTGAGGTCCTGTAGCTGCAAGGTTCATATATCAGTAGGCAGTGAGATAGAGTACTGCCCTTGTATTTCCACATTCCTCCTGCCTTTCCTGTGGTAAAGCCCTGCTTCATGACCTTGATGTGGGCTTCCTTTTCCGACCTTGCACACACCATCCAGCATTGATGAAAAGATCTTCTGAAGACTCCTGCAGTCTGCCATAGTACTGACTGTGCCCCTCCCCCATTGTCACAGCAAGCAGAGTGAGAGGAAAGAAATATAGGCAAGAGAAACTACTGTAAGACGATATGTGTCAGACAAGTGATGTTTTATTTATTTCTTGTATCTGTATATGGTCATTGTATGTGTAATTGTAAGTGTGTATACATGTGTGAAATGTTTGCATGTATGTGTAAAATTATACATAAGTGTATAGTGTATATGAGAGCTGTATGTAAACATGTATGAAGTGTGACACTTGCTTCATTTTTGGCCAAGAGATATAAATGTACGTTTTTATATCTTGATATGGGTAATACATGCTGTGTTTACTCTGTAGGACTTTTCTCTGGCTTTACACACTTTATATATTGACCCCTTTATATACACTTTGTAATGCCTGCTGCAGCACAGTAGCACCCAACCTCCACCAGGGGGTGTGGGTGAAGGAAAACAGGTACACTCACAGTGAAATCACAGAGCACCAGAAGCCACTAGGTGGCGAAAGAGTAGTCAGAAAAAGTCGGGCCAGTAACAGAGAGGGAATGAAGTACCAGAGGTTACAGTAATACAGGTGGTGAGAAACAAGCCAAAGAAGTCATAGCCGATCAGGAGCAGGATAGCCAGAGACACAAGACAGTCAAACAGGTCAGAGGACAAGCCGAGTCAAATATCAAGGGGTCACAACACAGAGAGCAAGTACTACAACAAGCGAAGTCACAGGGGAACACAGGAACGGGACCTAGGTAAACGGGCAGAGGACAAATCAGGGTATAACGAGTCAGCTGCTTAAGCCAGAGACAGAAGCTATAACTGACACTGCTTGCAGGTAACAGTGGACTGAAATAGCCAGACAGATCCTAAAGCGAGGCTAGGAAGATTAACCCCCGTATGACCATCCCGGGGAGTGAATAATCAGAATCAAAGCCTGGACTGGATCATGCCAGTACCCCCCTCTCAATGGGGGCCACTGGACCCCCAGGTTTCCCTGGATACTGAGCATGAAAGGCCCGAACCAACCGATCCGCATGGACCGAGCAAGCCGGTACCCAAGATCTTTCCAATGGACCAGATATTGAAGTGAACGGCGGAACATCTGAGAATCCACAATCCGTTCCACCTCATACTCGGTCTGATCATCCACCAGAACATCCGGATGAGACGGAGAGTGCCCTGAGAAGGATACCCATGGCTTCAAAAGAGCCTTATGGAATACATTGGGGATCCGCAACGACGGGGGCAAGCGCAGGTGAAAGGCAGCAGGATTAAATACCTCCAAAATTTTGTAAGGTCCAATAAACTTGGGACCCCACTTAGCAGAAGGAATCCTCAACCCTATATTCTTAGTGGATAACCATACCTTATCCCCACCTGGAAATATGGCCCCACCGACCGTCGTTTATCAGTAAAAAATGTATACTTGCCCTGAGCCCCCCCAATGTTCCTTTGGACCTCCTCCCAGACCTCCCCCAACCAATGAATTGCCACATCAGCACCAGGACACCCTGAAATCCAGCTGAGAAAATTCACCAAAATGGGGGTGGAAACCATAATTGCAAAAGAACGGGGAAGTACCAGTGGACTGACTAATACGATTATTAAATGCGAATTCTGCGTGGGCACAGTAGCAAAAGACTGGGCCTCCCGAATCTCCCACTCTAACGCCGAGGAATCTCCAGCCACAACCACCCTGTGCTGAAGAATGGAGGAAGGAGGTTCAGGAGGAGATATTGGATCCAAGCTGCAGGATAAGGCATCCGCCTTCACATTCTTGGATCCAGGCCTAAAAGTGATGGAAAACTGAAATAGAGAAATAAAAAGTGACCACCTCGCCAGGTTCTTGTGGTCCATGATGACCGTTATTCGATGGACAGCCCCCTCCAAAAAATGCCTCCATTCTTCAAAAGCCAATTTAATGGCTAGTAACTCCCGGTTACCCACATCATAATTCCTTTCCGCAGTGGAAAACTTTTTTAGAAAGGAGGCACAGGGTCTTAAATTGATTAACATGGTGGTCCCTTGAGACAACACCGACTCCCACCTCTGAGGCATCCACCTCCACGATAAATGGCTTAGACAGATCAGGTTGAATCAGTACAGGGGCAGACATAAAATATTCTTTTAAAGAAGAAAATGCCGCTAAAGCTGGAGATGACCAATTTTTTATATCAGCCCCCTTGCAAGTTAAATAAGTGAGGGGTTTAACCACCTGTGAAAATTCCTTGATGAATTTTCTATAGTAATTGGCAAAACCCCAAAATCTCTGAAGACCCTTGAAATCTTTGGGTTGCACCCAATCAACAATAGCCTGTGCCTTTCCAGGGTCCATGCGAAACCCCTCAGCAGACAAAATAAACCTCAGAAAGGACAATTCTTGTGCAAAAAAATGAGCACTTCTCCAGTTTAGCAAAGAGAGAGTTATCCCTGAGCGTCTGGCGGACAGCACTGAGATGACCCATATGTTTAATTAAATCAGCAGAATATACAGTATAAGGATATCATCCAGATACATCACCATGAAGCGCCCAATGAAATCTGAAAAAACATGACTAATGAAATTATGAAATACTGCATTAGTCAGACCAAAGGGCATAACCAGATTCTCAAATAATCCCTCAGAGGTGAGGAAAGCCATTTTCCACTCATCCCCCTCCCGCATACGGATGAGATTATATGCTCCCCTGAGGTCTAACTTAGAGAACCACCTGGCCCCGGACAATTGATTGTACAAATCAGGAATAAGTGGGAAGGGGTAAGTATTCCTCACGGTGATCTTGTTTAATACTCAAAAATCGAGGAATGGATGTAAACCACCATCTTTTTTCTTCACAAAAAAGAATCCTGCCACCACAGGAGACACAGAGGGGCGAACGAGCCCTTTACAAAAACTATTGGAGATATACTCCTTCATGGCTGACCGCTCAGGGCTGGAGAGATTGTATAAACGGGCCTTGGGCAGTTTGGCACCAGGGACGATATTAACAACACAATCGAATTGGCGGTGTGGTGGTAGAACCTCAGCCTCCTTTTCGGAGAATACATCCTCAAAATCCTTCAGGTACTCCGGAATACCCTCCAAACTGACGAATGACACAGACACATTAACAAGGCAATTTTTAGAACAATTAGGACCCCATTTAACAATGCCCCAAGATTCCCAATCAATGATTGGGTTATGTAACAGTAACCAGGGAAACCCCAACGCCAGTTCCACAGGTAGATTGTCCATAATAAAACATGTAATACGTTCTTGATGAAAGGACACCACCTTAAGGATAAACTCCTCAGAGATAAACTTAACAACATTCTTAGTGAAGGGTGTTTTATCAATGACCACAATATTAATGGGAGTTTCCAACCTGACTGTCCCTATCTTACATTTGGCCACCAAATCAGAGTCAATCAAGTTCAAAGATGAACCACAATCCATAAAAGTGGAGGTACAACCGTTCTTGACACAAAGTTTTCCTTCCAACAGTAGTTTAAGAGACGAGGACAAAGGTACCTGAGAGTCTGGGCATCCTCCTCGACAGTTACACAGACTTAGTAATTTCCCGTCACCTTGGGAGTCGGGGGACAGGAGGGACAGTCCTTCTTACAGTGTCCCGGACTACCACAGTAGAAGCAGAGTCTCCCATCACATCGTCATCTCCTCTCCCTTTCCTTGACAGTGGTGACCCCCACCTCCATGGGTTCGGACTGAGGCGTAGCATCAGGGTTACTCGGAAGCAAAGGGCCTTCTCGCTGCATGACACCCCTCTCCCTTAGTCTCCGATCCATCCAGATGGCCTGAGTCATAGCCTCCCCTAAAGATTAAGTGGTGGATGGAGAGCCAGGGCATCCCACAAATGGTCAGACTGTCCCCTCCAGAACTGGCACCTGAGTGCAGAGTCGTTCCATTAGACCTCTGGGGACCATCGTCTAAACTCCGAGCAATACCACATGGCTGAGAGCTTTCCCTGAGAAAGACCCATGATAGTATCCTCTGCCACCCTAACATAGTCTGGTTCATCATAGATAAGTCCTAGGGCCTCAAAAGACCTATCCACCGACATCTGTTCAGGGATGCGTGGATTTCTATTCGGTAACATCATTACATCTCAAAACCGGGTGTACACTTCCCAGCTTCAAAAGCGCACTGCACATGAATTGAAGTACATCTTCTGCACTTGCTGTCATGTGCAGTGCGCCTCTGAAGCTGGGAAGTATACACCTGGCTTCACATGCGCAATGACGCTGCTAAATAGAGTCATGCGCGAGATTTGGAGGGGCAGGCGATGACGTAGGTTCTTGCAAACCTGAGTGATAGCATACAAAGAGGGAGGACTAGTCTGGGGTAACTAACACCCTATCGATTAGTCAAAGCCCTAATTAACATAAGAAAAATGGCCCTTACATATACAACTCTGGCAAAAATTAAGAGACAACTCAAAATGTTCAGTTTGTTTGATTTTTCTGTTTATAGGTATATTTTTGAGTAAAATGTAAATTTTTTTCTTAAAAGGAGAAATGGTCAAAATTAAAAAAAAAAACAACCTCAGTGCTTTCAGACCTCAAATAATGCAAAGAAAACAAGTTCATAATCATTTAGAAACAACAATACTAATGTTTTAACTCCGGAAGAGTTCAGAAATCAATATTTTGTGGAATAACCATGATTTATAATCACAGCTTTCATGCGTCTTGGTATGCTTTCCATTAGTCTTTCACACTGTTTCTGGCATAAATGTAGCGCCCCCACTGCCGCAGGGCCGAGGGGAACCCGTACCGGGCCTCTGAGTCTCTGCTCTGGGGTTGTCATGGTGGCTAGACCCGGTCCGTGACCCTGCTGAGGGGCGTACAGTAATAGATGTGGATGGTGGTAGTGGTGCGGTGTAGTGCCAGTCGCAGTTAATAACGAGGACGCAAGGTTGCAGTCTCTTTACCTCTTTACTGAAGGCTTCTGGGTCCTCAGTCCGGAATACGGTTAACCGGGCTGCGCAAGTCCGGCCGGTCCGATGGCACCTCCAGAGTTCCCGTTGCAGGTGGAAATCTGTGCCTTCCTTCTAGCGCTTGTATGTTGTGGTCCTCCCCTGCTGTGCTTACGGGATAGTCCCCACAATTGTTGTGTCTGTTCCTCGTGTTCCCTCACAACAACTCGATTCTGATGTTCTTCTTATTCTCGTCCCCCAGATCTTATGGTAGGATGTACCCGTATGACGGGAAGGCTCGGAGCTCTTCCGGGACCCTAGAGTCGCCCCTCTCCAAAGGTTGCCCCCTATGTCTGCGTAGGTGATGTAGGTGAGACAGCCAGCCTATAGCTCTCTGTCCTGCCGTTGGTTTGAAGTAATGCCTAGAGCTCTGTACTTCCTCGGCGTTCCGGCCACCGGTTATTTACGCCTCAGTAGGATGTTGCCTCGGTCTAACAGCACGACTCCTACTGGTATTTCTCCCTGTTGCGTTGATCTCGTTTCTCACTCAGCACAATAAATCTCGCTTCTTGTCCTTTCTTAGGGCACCGCCGCTATGAAGTGCAGGCGCGGTCCCGTAGCTTTCTCTCTGATTGCCAGGCCTCTGTCAGGATCCCACCCCTGACAGGGACCCTACCGAATCTTCCCCTACAACACCCTCTGCCACAAGGTGTTGCCTGGTTCCAACCCAGTCAGCGTTCTCCCTAACTTCCTGCCTAACCCCCAGTTTTACCAGACTGTGAGGAGTGGCCTAATGAATAGTACCCTTAGCTCCCCCTGGAGGCCAGACTGTGAAATGTATTGGTGTATGTGATACCTAGTCAGATGAACTCCTTCAGTGCCATCAGATGTACCATAGCCCCCCTTAGCGGCAGAGCCACAGTACTGCAACGACCAGGACTCTGGGGCGCTGCATAAACATTTAAGCAGTTCTTCTTTGTTTCATCCTCTTGATTACATTCCAGAGGTTTTCAATGGGGTTCAGGTCTGGAGATTGGGTTGTCCATGACAGGGTTTTGATGTGGTGGTCTCTTAATTTTTGCCAGAGCTGTATACACATATACCTTATGTAAATATGGATTTAAGTGACTAAGTATATAAAGGCATGGTTAGGCTGGTATTTTGTAATATATATGTGAATGCTGCTGGGTTGGAGGGAATGGAGGACCTGACAGGTTCCCTTTACAGGAATTTTCTACTCTACGGAAAGATGTTAACAAATTTTATTATATACCTGAAATAAGAAACAGAGCCGGTACTCACCCTGTCTAGATCCTGCGCCAGCTCCTCACATGTGCTTGGTTTCTGTACTTTGGAAGCAGCGATGTCATCACATCGACAATGCGCAACTTTGATGAAGTCTGTCACTGAGCTCAGTAGTACTTGACATTACTTCGACTGAGCTGCTGAGCTAAGTTATTAGCTAATATAGTGATGTATCTGCAGCGCTCCAGGGTTCTGGTCATTGCAGTAATGTAATTTTCCTCTGGGGAGAGTGATGTTACGTTTGGAGGCAAAGAAGGATAACTGCATCCAGGTATCACAAACATGCAACACATTTCACACTCCAGGCCACCAGGGGGAGTTCTGCTCCTATTTATTAGGTCACTCCCCACATTGGTAAAACTGGTGACCTGTAGGGAAAGTTAGTGAGTTGCTGGCTGAGCTTCGCTCAGGTAGTTGGTCCCTGGCAAGGGTGGGATCCTGTCAGAGTTCGAGGAAGAAGGACACGGAGCTGTGCATGCCCTTAGAGCTGCAGCTCCCAGAAAGAGACATTGAAGGAGAACTGTATTGCAGAGAGGGTGAAAGAAGTTGTAGCAAAGGAGTGGATACCAGAAGGGGACCGGCCCTACACAGGCTGCCTCCTTCTGAGACTCCGGATCCCGGTAGCCGGAAAACCGAGGGAGCAATGACCCTTTATGCCTTGCTCCAGAGACCGGCAGGACAGCTAATTTCACGTTACCCGTCTGCCCTACACCCAGGAGGCAAGGTGGCACCCCTTAGAAGCTGGGGCATGATAAAGTCCCTATAAACCGCCTCAAGCCACTGGTCATACGGGTTTGCCCTATCCTATCCGGGGGACAGACAGATAGAGACATAACATCTACAACATCTGTGAGGATCTTATGAAAAGCTTAGCAGTAAGGGACTACAACACTGCAGTGCTAGAGGAAGTCTACTGATTTCCACCTGGACAAGGGACTATGGACTTACCTCCAAACCGGCCGGACTCTGCCTGCCCTGTGATCTGGTGCTCTGGACTGTGGATGCTGAAGCCCTCAGTAAAGGTAAAGAGACTGCAGCCTTGTGTCCTCGTTCTTCACTGCGCCTCTCACAATCCACCATCTACACACTGGGAAGCCCTGGGGATACACTTCACCTGTGGGAAGGTATACCATCTAGCTGCCATAACATCACCCCAGCGGACCCCTTAAAGCAGCGTCAGTCACGAACATTTCCCCTTTAAAGACCTTTCCCCTTTTACACGGATGTCCCAGGGCCATGGACCGGATCAGCCACCGTGACATCCCCCTGTGAACCGCAGGACTCGGTACCGAGTACCCCACTGCCCTGACGGGGTGATCCATATGCTGTCGACATAACATCATACCTACCAATCATCCCTGATAGAGCAGGACATTCCCAAATCTGGGGTATATAGCTTCTACTATATCTGTGTTCTTAGGACACAGATTTTTCTCAATATAATGTTGAGGCAAGGAACCACAAGTCCTTGCTTCACCATTCTTTTTAGGTGGCACATGAAAGAGAATATCACGTGACCTGAAGGCAGGAAATGCTTAAACCAGTTCAGTAACCCAGGAGCAGTCAGCAGGGATGTGACAGACGTGTGTGCTTGTATGTGTGTGGACTGAAGGAAAATCATACTGTGTGATAGGGTCTGTGGGGCCATCATACTCTATGGGGACTTTTGGGGGCATCATACTGTGTGGAGAATGGGGTGGGGGCATCATACTGCGTAAGGGTGGCTATGTGAACATCATACTGTTAGAAGGCATCATACGATGTGGGAGACTGTAGAGCATCATACGTGGGGGGGCTGATGGGGTATCATCCTGTAGGATGGTGGGGAATGTGGAGGCATCATACTGAAGAGACATATTGTTTGAGGCTGGCACTGTGGGGACATCATACATTGTGGGAGGAATGTATTGTAGGAGCATCATAGTGTATAGGGGTAATGTACTGAGGGGGGTTGTACTATGTGTGGGTTAATGCATTGTGAGGAGATCATACTGTGTGTAGGGTGAACTGTGCGGGGCATCATTCTTTGTGGAATAACAGTTTAAATTGCTCAACTACTAAAACAAGTTGTTTCTCCAAGCTCAACACAAAATACCACTGTTAATGACTTTTGCAATTTCAGAATAATTCAACTCCTTCATGACAAGTGCATGGAGTATTTAGTAGAACACCCTTTGGCTATTATGACATGCTGCAATTATGATGCATAAAAAGACACGAGATTCTGGCTGTTTTCCTACAGGGAGTTGTAGTCCATCCCTCATGGGCTATGGCCTCCAATTCACAAATATTTTTGGATTTGCATACTACAACCATCTTCTTCAATTCCCACCAAAGAGTTTAAATGGGATTATAGAAATTATATAAATGACTGTGATTGCCACTCCAAAATCTTCAAGGATTTCTGAAAATGTAATGTTCCTAGAGAAACATTTGGAAGCGTAGTTCAAAGTTAAAAGAACACTGGCTGCATTCGCTGGATGTGGCAGGAAAAGGAAGCAGCACTGGCTGCCTTCAGATTCTTGAGGCAGCAGGTGGTCAACATCCTTGAATAAAAGCAAAAGGCCTGCAACAAGATAGGGTCAGTATGTACTAAGGCTTTTGTTTGCACAGTAAGGTGCAAACTAAATGCAGAAGGTGTTCATACCCAAACTCCGAGACAAACACCTACACTGACTTTAAATCACAAGAAAATTTTGGTCCAATATGCTGAAAACCATATAAATAAGCCACAGACATTTTGGGATTCTGTTATGTAGGTCGATTAAAAAAATGGAACTTTTCAGGCCTTCTGAGCTGTGGTATGTCTAGAGTGGGAAGAATGAAGCATACGCTGAAAAGAACACAGAGCCTACAGAGAAACATGAGGGTTGAATAATTCTAATTGGAATTGTAAGTGATGGGTTTCAACTTACACAAAGCACCTAGGGCATATGAGTAGTTATATCTATACAATTTATTGTAGAAAAGACCACTACGCCCTAGGTAAAGATTACACTGAAAATGGTACATGGAGCTCTGGACCAGTTGGGTAATTAGTACTGAATAAGCTACCAGTTAGTGCTCTTCAGTGGCATAATATCCTTGTAAATTGGATATCTTTTAATCTTCAATCCAGATAATCTACAGATTTATCATCAAACTGAAAGCAGGAAACATATATTCAACTTTACAAATATTGTCCTTACATCAATCCCTGTCCATCCTCAGTGGGTCTCACAATATAAATTCACTGAAATCTCAAAAATACACAAGGATCAATTTGATAGGAAGCCATGGTTAACTTCTAGGTATTATTTATGGATTGAGAAAGGAAACTGGAGGAAACCGTCACAAACATGGGGAGAAGATACAAACTCCTTGCAGATGATTCCATTGGTTACTATAAATCCAAGACCCCAACTATATGACGCCACTGTGCTGTCCCCATGATAACATCTGATCTTATCTTTGCAATAAACATAAAGATACAAAGCAGAGTTGTCTGGCAGCTGTGTTTACAGGCTAAAGAGAACCCGTTGGCATGATTTGGTAATGTAAAGTAAAGACATGGCTGTAATGGCGCTATAATACTGATTACATTGATACTTTTGGTGAAGAAATTAAATCGTGGTTCTTCTTTAACCCCTTCACCCCCAAGGGTGGTTTGCACGTTAATGACCAGGCCAATTTTTACAATTCTGACCACTGTCCCTTTATGAGGTTATAACTCTGGAACGCTTCAACGGATCCTGGTGATTCTGACAATGTTTTCTCGTGACATATTGTACGTCATGATAGTGGTAAATTTCTTTGATATTACCTGCGTTTATTTGTGAAAAAAATGGAAATTTGGCGAAAATTTTGAAAATTTCGCAATTTTCCAACTTTGAATTTTTATGCAATTAAATCACAGTGATATGTCACACAAAATACTCAATAAGTAACATTTCCCACATGTCTACTTTACATCAGCACCATTTTGGAACCAAAATTTTTTTTTGTTAGGGAGTTATAAGGGTTAAAAGTTGACCAGCAATTTCTCATTTTTACAACACCATTTTTTTTTAGGGACCACATCACATTTGAAGTCACTTTGAGGGGTCTATATGATAGAAAATACCCAAGTGTGACACCATTCTAAAAACTGCACCCCTCAAGGTGCTCAAAACCACATTCAAAAAGTTTATTAACCCTTCAGGTGTTTCACAGGAATTTTTGGAATGTTTAAATAAAAATGAACATTTAACTTTTTTTCACACAAAATTTAATTCAGCTCCAATTTGTTTTATTTTACCAAGGGTAACAGGAGAAAATGGACCCCAAAAAAATGTTGTACAATTTGTCCTGAGTACGCCGATACCCCATATGTGGTGCTAAACCACTGTTTGGGCGCATGACAGAGCTCGGAAGCGAAGGAGCGCCATTTGACTTTTCAATGCAAAATTGACTGGAATTGAGATGGGACGCCATGTTGCGTTTGGAGAGCCACTGATGTGCCTAAACATTGAAACCCCCCACAAGTGACACCATTTTGGAAAGTAGACCCCCTAAGGAACTTATCTGGAGGTGTGGTGAGCACTTTGACCCACCAAGAGCTTCACAGAAGTTTATAATGCAGAACCGTAAAAATAAAAAATCATATTTTTTCACAAAAATTATCTTTTCGCCCCCAATTTTTTATTTTCCCAAGGGAAAGAGAAGAAATTGGACCCCAAAAGTTGTTGTACAATTTGTCCTGAGTACGCTGATACCCCATATGTGGGGGTAAACCACTGTTTGGGCGCATGGGAGAGCTCGGAAGGGAAGGAGCGCCGTTTGACTTTTCACTGCAAAATTGACAGGAATTGAGATGGGACGCCATGTTGCGTTTGGAGAGCCACTGATGTGCCTAAACATTGAAACCCCCCACAAGTGACACCATTTTGGAAACTAGACCCCCTAAGGAACTTATCTAGATGTGTGGTGAGCACTTTGACCCACCAAGTGCTTCACAGAAGTTTATAATGCAGAACCGTAAAAATAAAAAATCATATTATTTCACAAAAATGATCTTTTCACCCCCAATTTTTTATTTACCCAAGGGTAAGAGAAGAAATTGGACTGCAAAAGTTGTTGTCCAATTTGTCCTGAGTACGCTGATACCCCATATGTGGGGGGGAACCACCGTTTGGGCGCATGGGAGGGCTCGGAAGGGATGGAGCGCCATTTGGAATGCAGACTTAGATGGAATGGTCTGCAGGCGTCACGTTGCGTTTGTAGAGCCCCTAATGTACTTAAACAGTAAAAAAAACCACAAGTGACACCATTTTGGAAAGTAGACCCCCTAAGGAACTCATCTAGATGTGTTGTGAGAGCTTTGAACCCCCAAGTGTTTCACTACAGTTTATAACGCAGAGCCGTGCAAATAATTTTTTTTTTTTTCCACAAAAATTATTTTTTAGCCCCCAGTTTTGTATTTTTCCAAGTGTAACAGGAGAAATTGGACCCTATATATTGTTGTCCAATTTGTCCTGAGTACGCTGATACCTGATATCTGGGTGGAACCACCGTTTGAGCGCATGGCAGAGCTCGGAAGGGAAGGAGCATCATTTGCAATGCAGACTTAGATGGATTTGTCTGCAGGCGTCACATTGCGTTTGCAGAGCCCCTAATGTACCTAAACAGTAGAAACCCCCCACAAGTGACCCAATATTGGAAAATAGACCCCCCAAGGAACTTATCTAGTTGTGTTGTGAGAACTTTGAACCCCCAAGTGTTTCACTACAGTTTAAACCGCAGAGCCGTGAAAAAAAAAAAAAATTCCCCCCAAAATTATTTTTTAGCCCCCAGTTTTGTATTTTCCCAATGGTAACAGGAGAAATTGGACACCAAGAGTTGTTGTCCAATTTGTCTTGAGTACGCTGATACCCCATATGTGGGGGGGAACCACCGTTTGGGCGCATGGGAGGGCTCGGAAGGGAAGGAGCGCCATTTGGAATGCAGACTTAGATGGAATGATCTGCAGGCGTCACATTGCGTTTGCAGAGCCCCTAATGTACCTAAACAGTAGCAACCCCCCACAAGTGACACCATTTTGGAAAGTAGACTCCCTGAGGAACTCATCTAGATGTGCTGTGAGAGCTTTGAACCCCCAAGTGTTTCACTACAGTTTATAACGCAGAGCCATGCAAATAAAAAATAATTTTTTTTTCCACAAAAATTATTTTTTAGCCCCTAGTTTTGTATTTTCCCAAGGGTAACAGGAGAAATTGGACCCCAAAAGTTGTTCTCCAATGTGTTCCGAGTACGCTGATACCCCATATGTTGGGGTAAACCCCTGTTTGGGCACACGGGAGAACT
Source organism: Ranitomeya variabilis (assembly GCF_051348905.1). Lineage (NCBI taxonomy): Eukaryota > Metazoa > Chordata > Amphibia > Anura > Dendrobatidae > Ranitomeya > Ranitomeya variabilis. Next base: position 388,015,728 of record NC_135232.1, on the reverse strand, counting down.
TGGAAGGGAAGGAGCACTGTTTTACTTTTTCAACGCAGAATTGGCTGGAATTGAAATCGGACGCCATGTCGCGTTTGGAGAGCCCCTGATGTGTCTAAACAGTGGAAACCCCCCAATTATAACTGAAACCCTAATCCAAACACACCCCTAACCATAATCCCAACGGTAACCCTAACCACACCTCTAACCCAGACACACCCCTAACCCTAATCCCAACCCTATTCCCAACTGTAAATGTAATCCAAACCCTAACCCTAACTTTAGCCCCAACCCTAACCCTAACTTTAGCCCCAACCCTAAATGTAGCCTTAACCCTAGCCCCAACCCTAGCCCCAACCCTAACCCTAGCCCTAACCCTAACCATAGCCCTAAGCCTAGCCCTAACCCTAACCCTAACCCTAGCCCTAACCCTAGCCCTAACCCTAGCCCTAACCCTAGCCCTAACCCTAGCCCTAACCCTAGCCCTAACCCTAATGGGAAAATGGAAATAAATACATTTTTTAATTTTTTTTAATTTTTCCCTAACTAAGCGGGTGATGAAGGGGGGTTTGATTTACTTTTATAGTGGGTTTTTTTAGCGGATTTTTATGATTGGCAGCCGTCACACACTGAAAGACGCTTTTTATTGCAAAAAATATTTTTTGCGTTACCACATTTTGAGAGCTATAATTTTTCCATATTTGAGTCCACAGAGTCATGTGAGGTCTTGTTTTTTGCGGGACGAGTTGATGTTTTTTTTGGTAACATGTTTGGGCATGGGAGATTTTTTGATCGCTTTTTATTCTGATTTTTGTGAGGCAGAATGACCAAAAACTAGCTATTCATTAATTTCTTTTGGGGGAGGAGTTTATACTGTTCCGCGTTTGGTAAAATTGATAAGGCAGTTTTATTCTTCGGGTTAGTGCGATTACAGCGATACCTCATTTATATCATTTTTTTATGTTTTGGCGCTTTTATACGATAAAAGCTATTTTATAGAAAAAATAATTATTTTGGCATCGCTTTATTCTGAGGACTATAACTTTTTTTATTTTTTTGCTGATGATGGTGTTTGGCAGCTCGTTTTTTGCGGGACAAGATTACGTTTTCAGCGGTACCATGGTTATTTATATCCGTCTTTTTGATCGCGTGTTATTCCACTTTTTGTTTGGCGGTATGAGAATAAAGCGTTGTTTTTTGGCTCGTTTTTTTTTTTTTTACGGTGTTCACTGAAGGGGTTAACTAGTGATATAGTTTTATAGGTGGGGTCGTTACGGACGTGGCGATACTAAATATGTGTACTTTTATTGTGTGATTTTTTTTTTATTTAGATAAAGAAATGTATTTATGGGAATATTTTTTATTTTTTATTTATTTATTTAGGAATTTTTTTTAACTTTTTTACTTTGTCCCAGGGGGGGACATCACAGATCGGTGATCTGACAGTTTGCATAGCACTCTGTCAGATCACCGATCTGACTTAGAGCACTGCAGGCTTACCAGCGCCTGCTCTGAGCAGGCACTCGGTAAGCCACCTCCCTCCCTGCAGGACCCGGATGCCGTGGCCATCTTGGATCCGGGACCTGCAGCGAGGAAGGAGGTAGGAGACCCTCGGAGCAATGCGATCACATCGGGTCTCAGGGAAGCACGCAGGGAGCCCCCTCCCTGCGCGATGCTTCCCTGTACCGCTGGCACACGGCGATCATGTTTGATCGCGGTGTGCCGGGGGTTAATGTGCTGGGGGCGGTCCGTGACCGCTCCTGGCACATAGTGCCGGATGTCAGCTGCGATAGGCAGCTGACACCCAGCCGCGATCGGCCGCGCTCCCCCCGTGAGCGCGGCTGATCGTGCTGGACGTACTATTCCGTCCTTGGGAAGTAGGGCCCACCCCACATGGACGGAATAGTACGTCCAATGGCAGAAAGGGGTTAATCACCATTTAAATTTTTTTTAGATTTTGTTGCATAGGGGCCGGACTATACGGTGGGTCTTCACCTCCCTGTCCTCTTATATGTAAATGAGCTGTTAAGAACTATGAGCCAAACACTGATGTGCATGAGATTCTGCCTCCAGTAATTATCTAATATATAATTGCCTAGAATACTACTTCCTGCAATTTGTGCCAACTTCCGTGGCTTTGTCCGGAGCTATTGTCCGGAGCTATTGTCCGGAGCTATTGTCCGGAGCTAATGTCCGGAGCTAATGTCCGGAGATAAGTGACGTCACCAGTGTCCTACACCCAGGCAGAGCACAGTGGCCCCAGGCAGAGCACAGGGGCCCCAGGCAGAACATGGGGCCCCAGGCAGAGCACAGGGGCCCCAGGCAGAGCAGAGGGGCCCCAGGCAGCATATGGGGCCCCAGGCAGAGCACAGTGGCCCCAGGCAGAGCACACACCAAATCGGAGGCCGAGGGGCCCCGCCAACCAAATCGGAGGCCGATGGAGCCCCGCCCACCAAATCGAAGGCCGAGCGGCCCCGCCCACCAAAGCGGAGGCCGAGGGGCCCGGCCCCGCCCACCAAAGCGGAGGCCGAGTGGCCCCGCCCACCACATCGGAGGCCGAGGGTCCCCGCCCACCAAATCGGAGGCCGAGGGTCCACACCATCCAAATCGGAGGCCGAGGGGCCCCGCCCACCAAATCGGAGGCCGAGAGTCCCCGCCCACCAAATCGGAGGATAAGGGGCCCCGCCAACCAAATCGGAGGCCGAGCGTCCCCGCCAAACAAATCGAAGGCCGAGCGGCCCCGCCCACCAAAGCGGAGGCCGAGGGGGCCCGGCCCCGCCCACCAAAGCGGAGGCCGAGCGGCCCCGCCCACCAAAGCGGAGGCCGAGGGGCCCGGCCCCGCCCACCAAAGCGGAGGCCGAGGGGCCCCGCCCACCACATCGGAGGCCGAGGGTCCCCGCCCACCAAATCGGAGGCCGAGGGTCCCCGCCCACCAAATCGGAGGCCGAGGGTCCCCGCCCACCAAATCGGAGGCCGAGGGTCCACACCATCCAAATCGGAGGCCGAGGGGCCCCGCCCACCACATCGGAGGCCGAGGGGCCCCGCCCACCAAATCGGAGGCCGAGGGTCCCCGCCCACCAAATCGGAGGCCGAGGGTCCACACCATCCAAATCGGAGGCCGAGGGTCCCCGCCCACCAAATCGGAGGCCGAGGGGCCCCGCCCACCAAATCGGAGGCCGAGGGTCCCCGCCCACCAAATCAAAGGCCGAGGGTCCCCGCCCACCAAATTGGAGGCCGAGGGTCCCCGCCCACCAAATCGGAGGCCGAGGGTCCCCGCCCACCAAATCGGAGGCCGAGGGTCCACACCATCCAAATCGGAGGCCGAGGGGCCCCGCCCACCAAATCGGAGGCCGAGAGTCCCCGCCCACCAAATCGGAGGATAAGGGGCCCCGCCAACCAAATCGGAGGCCGAGGGGCCCCGCCAAACAAATCGAAGGCCGAGCGGTCCCGCCCACCAAAGCGGAGGCCGAGGGGGCCCGGCCCCGCCCACCAAAGCGGAGGCCGAGGGGCCCCGACCACCACATCGGAGGCCGAGGGGCCCCGCCCACCAAATCGGAGGCCGAGGGGCCCCGCCCACCAAATGGGAGGCCGAGGGGCCCCGCCCACCAAATCAAAGGCCGAGGGTCCCCGCCCACCAAATTGGAGGCCGAGGGTCCCCGCCCACCAAATCGGAGGCCGAGGGGCCCCGCCCACCAAATCGGAGGCCGAGGGTCCCCGCCCACCAAATCAAAGGCCGAGGGTCCCCGCCCACCAAATAGGAGGCCGAGGGTCCCCGCCCACCAAATCGGAGGCCGAGGGTCCCCGCCCACCAAATCGGAGGCCGAGGGTCCCCGCCCACCAAATCGGAGGCCGAGGGTCCCCGCCCACCAAATTGGAGGCTGGGGGTCCCCGCCCACCAAATCGGAGGCCGAGGGGCCCCGCCCACCAAATCGGAGGCCGAGGGTCCCCGCCCACCAAATCAAAGGCCGAGGGTCCCCGCCCACCAAATAGGAGGCCGAGGGTCCCCGCCCACCAAATCGGAGGCCGAGGGTCCCCGCCCACCAAATTGGAGGCCGAGGGTCCCCGCCCACCAAATCGGAGGCCGAGGGTCCCCGCCCACCAAATTGGAGGCTGGGGTCCCCGCCCACCAAATCGGAGGCCGAGGGGCCCCGCCCACCAAATCGGAGGCCGAGGGGCCCCGCCCACCACATCGGAGGCCGATGGGCCCCGCCCACCACATCGGAGGCCGAGGGTCCCCGCCCACGAAATCGGAGGCCGAGGGTCCACACCAACCAAATCGGAGGCCGAGGGGCCCCGCCCACCAAAGCGAAGGCCGAGGGGCCCCGCCCACCAAAGCGGAGGCCGAGGGGCCCCGCACACCAAATCGGAGGCAGAGGGATCCCGCCCACCAAATCGGAGGCCGAGGGGCCCCGCCCACCAAAGCGGAGGCCGAGGGTCCCCGACCACCAAATCGGAGGCCGAGGGTCCCTGCCCACCAAATCGGAGGCCGAGGGTCCCCGCCCACCAAATCGGAGGCCGAGGGTCCCCGCCCACCAAATTGGAGGCCGAGGGTCCCCGCCCATGAAATCGGAGGCCGAGGGTCCCCGCCCACCAAATCGGAGGCCGAGGGGCCCCACCAACCAAATCGGAGGCCGAGGGGCCCCGCCCACCAAATCGAAGGCCGAGGTGCCCCTGCCCACCAAAGCGGAGGCCGAGGGTCCCCGCACACCAAATCGGAGGCAGAGGGACCCCTCCCACCAAATCGGAGGCCGAGGGGCCCCGCCCACCAAAGCGGAGGCCGAGGGTCCCCGACCACCAAATCGGAGGCCGAGGGTCCCTGCCCACCAAATCGGAGGCCGAGGGTCCCCGCCCACCAAAGCGGAGGCCGAGGGGCCCCGCCCACCACATCGGAGGCCGAGGGGCCCCGCCCACCAAATCGGAGGCCGAGGGTCCCCGCCCATGAAATCGGAGGCCGAGGGTCCCCGCCCACCAAATCGGAGGCCGAGGGGCCCCACCAACCAAATCGGAGGCCGAGGGGCCCCGCCCACCAAATCGGAGGTCGAGGGTCCCCGCCCACCAAATCGGAGGCCGAGGGTCCCCGCCCACCAAATCGGAGGCCTGTCCCCGCCCACCAAATCGGAGGCCGAGGGTCCCCACCCACCAAATCGGAGGATGAGGGGCCCCACCAACCAAATCGGAGGCCGAGGAGCCCCGCCCACCAAAAGTAAGTGCGGCCCCAAAAGTAAGTGCGCCCCCGGGTGCAAAAGTAAGTGCGCCCCCGGGTGCAAAAGTAAGTGCGCCCCCGGGTGCAAAAGTAAGTGCGCCCCCGGGTGCAAAAGTAAGTGCGCCCCCGGGTGCAAAAGTGCGCCCCCGGGTGCAAAAGTAAGTGCGCCTCCGGGTGCAAAAGTAAGTGCGCCCCCGGGTGCAAAAGTAAGCGCGCCCCCGGCCCCGGGTGCAAAAGTAAGCGCGCCCCCCAGTCCCGTGTGTGAAAAGTGCTGCTGTAAAGCTGGTAGCGCTGTTCAAGCACCATGTATTTCCTTCAGGAAATGCCCATCTAATATATAATTGCCTAGAATACTACTTCCTGCAATTTGTGCCAACTTCCGTGGCTTTGTCCGGAGCTAATGTCCGGAGATAATGTCCGGAGCTAATGTCCGGAGATAATGTCCGGAGCTAATGTCCGGAGCTAATGTCCGGAGATAAGTGACGTCACCAGTGTCCTACACCCAGGCAGAGCACAGGGGCCCCAGGCAGCATATGGGGCCCCAGACAGAGCACAGTGGCCCCAGGCAGAGCACAGGGGCCCCAGGCAGCATATGGGGCCCCAGGCAGAGCACAGTGGTCCCAGGCAGAGCACAGGGGCCCCAGGCAGCCTATGGGGCCCCAGGCAGAGCACAGTGGCCCCAGACAGCATATGGGGCCCCAGGCAGAGCACAGGGGCCCCAGGCAGCATATGGGGCCCCAGGCAGAGCACAGTGGCCCCAGGCAGAGCACAGGGGCCCCAGGCAGAACATGGGGCCCCAGGCAGAGCACAGGGGCCCCAGGCAGAGCACAGGGGCCCCAGGCAGCATATGGGGCCCCAGGCAGAGCACAGGGGCCTCAGGCAGAGCACAGGGGCCCCAGGCAGCATATGGGGCCCCAGGCAGAGCACAGGGGCCCCAGGCAGCATATGGGGCCCCAGGCAGAGCACAGTGGCCCCAGGCAGAGCACAGGGGCCCCAGGCAGAACATGGGGCCCCAGGCAGAGCACAGGGGCCCCAGGCAGAGCACAGGGGCCCCAGGCAGCATATGGGGCCCCAGGCAGAGCACAGGGGCCCCACGCAGCATATGGGGCCCCAGGCAGAGCACAGTGGCCCCAGGCAGCATATGGGGCCCCAGGCAGAGCACAGTGGCCCCAGGCAGAGCAAAGGGGCCCCAGGCAGCATATGGGGCCCCAGGCAGAGCACAGTGGTCCCAGGCAGAGCACAGGGGCCCCAGGCAGCTTATGGGGCCCCAGGCAGAGCACAGTGGCCCCAGGCAGAACATGGGGCCCCAGGCAGAGCACAGTGGCCCCAGGCAGAGCACAGGGGCCCCAGGCAGCATATGGGGCCCCAGGCAGAGCACAGGGGCCCCAGGCAGAGCACAGGGGCCCCAGGCAGCATATGGGGCCCCAGGCAGAGCACAGGGGCCCCAGGCAGCATATGGGGCCCCAGGCAGAGCACAGTGGCCCCAGGCAGAGCACAGGGGCCCCAGGCAGCATATGGGGCCCCAGGCAGAGCACAGTGGTCCCAGGCAGAGCACAGGGGCCCCAGGCAGCCTATGGGGCCCCAGGCAGAGCACAGTGGCCCCAGGCAGAACATGGGGCCCCAGGCAGAGCACAGGGGCCCCAGGCAGAGCACAGGGGCCCCAGGCAGCATATGGGGCCCCAGGCAGAGCACAGTGGTCCCAGGTAGAGCACAGGGGCCCCAGGCAGCCTATGGGGCCCCAGGCAGAGCACAGGGGCCCCAGGCAGCATATGGGGCCCCAGGCAGAGCACAGTGGCCCCAGGCAGAGCACAGGGGCCCCAGGCAGAACATGGGGCCCCAGGCAGAGCACAGGGGCCCCAGGCAGAGCACAGGGGCCCCAGGCAGCATATGGGGCCCCAGGCAGAGCACAGTGGCCCCAGGCAGAGCACAGGGGCCCCAGGCAGCATATGGGGCCCCAGGCAGAGCACAGTGGTCCCAGGCAGAGCACAGGGGCCCCAGGCAGCCTATGGGGCCCCAGGCAGATCACAGTGGCCCCAGGCAGAGCACAGGGGCCCCAGGCAGCATATGGGGCCCCAGGCAGAGCACAGGGGCCCCAGGCAGCATATGGGGCCCCAGGCAGAGCACAGTGGCCCCAGGCAGAGCACAGGGGCCCCAGGCAGAACATGGGGCCCCAGGCAGAGCACAGGGGCACCAGGCAGAGCACAGGGGCCCCAGGCAGCATATGGGGCCCCAGGCAGAGCACAGGGGCCTCAGGCAGAGCACAGGGGCCCCAGGCAGCATATGGGGCCCCAGGCAGAGCACAGGGGCCCCAGGCAGCATATGGGGTCCCAGGCAGAGCACAGTGGCCCCAGGCAGAGCACAGGGGCCCCAGGCAGAACATGGGGCCCAAGGCAGAACACAGGGGCCCCAGGCAGAGCACAGGGGCCCCAGGCAGCATATGGGGCCCCAGGCAGAGCACAGTGGCCCCAGGCAGCATATGGGGCCCCAGGCAGAGCACAGTGGCCCCAGGCAGAGCACAGGGGCCCCAGGCAGCATATGGGGCCCCAGGCAGAGCACAGTGGTCCCAGGCAGAGCACAGGGGCCCCAGGCAGCTTATGGGGCCCCAGGCAGAGCACAGTGGCCCCAGGCAGAACATGGGGCCCCAGACAGAGCACAGTGGCCCCAGGCAGAGCACAGGGGCCCCAGGCAGAACATGGGGCCCCAGGCAGAGCACAGGGGCCCCAGGCAGAGCACAGGGGCCCCAGGCAGCATATGGGGCCCCAGGCAGAGCACAGGGGCCCCAGGCAGCATATGGGGCCCCAGGCAGAGCACAGTGGTCCCAGGCAGAGCACAGGGGCCCCAGGCAGCATATGGGGCCCCAGGCAGAGCACAGTGGTCCCAGGCAGAGCACAGGGGCCCCAGGCAGCCTATGGGGCCCCAGGCAGAGCATAGTGGCCCCAGGCAGAACATGGGGCCCCAGGCAGAGCACAGGGGCCCCAGGCAGAGCACAGGGGCCCCAGGCAGCATATGGGGCCCCAGGCAGAGCACAGTGGTCCCAGGTAGAGCACAGGGGCCCCAGGCAGCCTATGGGGCCCCAGGCAGAGCACAGGGGCCCCAGGCAGCATATGGGGCCCCAGGCAGAGCACAGGGGCCCCAGGCAGCATATGGGGCCCCAGGCAGAGCACAGTGGCCCCAGGCGGAGCACAGGGGCCCCAGGCAGAACATGGGGCCCCAGGCAGAGCACAGGGGCCCCAGGCAGCATATGGGGCCCCAGGCAGAGCACAGCGATATTTTGGACCACTGTGCGGTGTTTCAGACCCCCTGTGTGATGTCTGGGGCCCTGTTCTTAAGTATATTAAAGATTAAAGTAACGTATATTAAAGTATATTATAGATCAAATTTGACACGTTTATGAGCACCATTGAGTGATATACTCAAGAATGACATAATTTTTCAACATTTTATGGTTTCAAACTGTAAACACTCAGAGTTTTTTTTACTTCAACCAGAAAACCTTAACGGTTCATAAAAAACTTGACTGTTCAGGATATGATAAAAGTCATAGTATTCTGAATCTTTAACTTATAAAGATACCTTTACATGGGGTGATTATTGGTTCCAGAGAGGCTTTCGGCCGATAATCGTACACATGGCTGGTGACAGGACAATACAATATAAACGTTCAAAGGTAAACACTGATAACATTAAAATCTAATATATAATTGCCTAGAATACTACTTCCGGCAATTTGTGCCAACTTCCGTGGCTTTGTCCGGAGATAATGTCCGGAGATAAGTGACGTCACCAGCGTCCTACACCCGCTCAGGGTGGACAAAGATATATGCCTTCGTGGTGCGCGGCACTTTTCTGATTGGTTGCCGCCTGCCGCGAGCGACCAATCAGAAATGTGCCGTACTGTCAAGAATTGTCAAGAGCTGGTGAGTGCAGCCATTTTTTGTTCTTTCTTACTATTATTTATTAATTGTATTATTCTTACATTTGAATAAATAAAGTATATATGGATTCTAGACTCCCGATTCTTTAGAATCGGGCTGCCATCTAGTTATAAATAAAAGTGGGCACTACCATTGTGAGACATGTAACACTTTGCTCTTATAATGACAAACAGCTCTAGACAGTACAGTATAGTTGAACCTTGTCTCATTATAAACACATTTGCAGTTGTCTTATCACAAAGCTGTCACCTCTGTTGTATTGCCCTTCCCCCACACTACCTGCCTGTGAGTTGGATCCTGAAGCACTGCTAAAATCAGGCCAAACTCTGTGGCAGTGTTAACATCACTATGCAAGGACAAGTGGTGCTCCAAATGCTTTTAGTAATAAGACAAACTTTACATTTGCCATACTGTGTTAGCTCTGATCTCACTTCAGAGCCTTGTGTCATTATTTGATCATTTAAAATAAGCTGTGGAGGCAGATTCTTATGCAGATCCATGTCCGGCACATAGATCTTAACAGCTCATTTACATACAGTGGCATGTACAAGTTTGGGCACCACTGGTCAAAATTACTGTTATTGTGAACAGTTAAGCAAGTTGAAGATGAAATGATCTCTAAAAGTCCTAAAATTAAAGATGACACATTTGTATTTTAGGCAAAAAAACCCAAATATATTCCCATCATTTACATTTTAAAAATTACAAAAAGGAAAATGGGCCGATGCAAAAGTTTGGGCACCCTACATGGTTAGTACCTACAAATAACTAAAGACTGACTGGCACTTCCAAGCTAGTGTGAACAGGTGCATACTAGGAGCAGCCACCTCCATATACAATAAACAGAAGAAGCTGCACTCTGCAATGGAATATATATGAAATATGGATAGCAATACTGCTCTGGATAATAATAAAAAATTGAGACACTTAGCACATAATTCGGCCAATTCATGCATGCCCAGCAACCAACGACAAGGTGGTCTCAAATTGCTGAGACCCTATGTGTCTATTGTGAATACCTCTTTTAGGCTTCTTTCACATTTCCATCTTCTGCTGTGCGTCGTTGTGCAGTAAAATGACGTATCGACGGACGTTATGAAAATAGTGAAAACCGTTTGTGACGCATCCAGTGTAATGACGGATGCGTTGTTTGTGTTGTTGCCACAATTTCAGGGAATCAAATGTCGAGAGAGAGAGAGAGAGAGACTTTTTTACGGATTTGAAAATCTTTCCGGGCATGCTCAGAGGGGAAAAACGTGATACGTCGCTGAATTCCTGTGTGTGATGGTCAGCGACTGATCCTGCGTCTATAGGCTTTCATTATAGCCAATGACGGGTAGCGCAGGATGCGTCACTGACCGATTTTCTAAAGTGCAGAAAAAATGTTCCTCTGAATGTTTTCTCCGCACGACGCAGCACTATTTTCCGACGGATCCAGTGCACGACTGATGAAACAGATGGCCATACGTCACAATCCGTCGCTAATACAAGTCTATGAGAAAATGCCAGATCCTGCAAATTGGAGCTGAAAGACGGAAGTTTGAAAGAGGCCTTAGGCTGAAGTCTGACTACCTGGGTAAATATGGATACCTTTCAAAGCCTGTGTTTATGGGTAGGTAGGACCCTGCTGTAATTAAAACCCCCACATGCTGAAGGGGCAGAGTGCTCAGTCAGAGAGCTAACATACAAATAACAAAAGACTGTCTGGCACTTCCAAGCTAGTGTGAATAGATGCATACTAGGAGCAGCCACCTCCATATTCAATATACAAAAGAAGTTGCCCTCTGCAGTGCTAAAGCATGTAGACATGGAATATAAGAAATATGAATAGCAATACTGCTCTCGATAATAAGAAAAAATTGAGAGGCTTAGCACATAATTTGGCTAATTCATGCATGGCCAGCAACCAACGACAAGGTGATCTCACGCTGCTGGGACCCTACATGTCTAGTGTGAATACCTCTCTTAGGCCGAAGTCTGAATTCCTGGGTAAATGTGGATACCTCTCTTTAAAGCCTGTATTTATGTATGTATGGATGGTTAGTACCTAGCAGCATCCCCTTTTGCAAGTATCACAGCTTGTAAACGCTTTTCGTAACCAGCTAAGAGTCTTTCAATTCTTTTTTGAGAGATTTTCATCCATATTTCTTTAGAAAATTCTTCAAGTTCTGTAAGATTCCTGGCTAGTCTTGCATGAACTACAATTTTGAGGTCTAGCCACAGATTTTCAATGATGTTAAGATCAGGGGACTCTAAAGGCCCCGTCTCACTAAGCGATTTACCAACGATCACGACCAGCGATATGACCTGGCCGTGATCGTTGGTAAGTCGCTGTGTGGTCGCTGGGGAGCTGTCACACAGACAGCTCTCTCCAGCGACCAACGATCAGGGGAACGACTTCGGCATCGTTGAAACTGTCTTCAACGATGCCGAAGTCCCCCTGAAGCACCCGGGTAACCAGGGTAAACATCGGGTTACTAAGCGCAGGGCCGCGCTTAGTAACCCGATGTTTACCCTGGTTACCAAAAAAAACAAACACTACATACTCGCCTTTCGGTGTCCAGGTCCCTTGCCGTCTGCTTCCTGCTCTGACTGAGCCTACAGTGAGAGCAGAGCGCAGCGGTGACGTCACTGCTGTGCTCTCACTTCTCACTGTACGGCCGGGAGTCAGTGAGAGCAGGAAGCAGACGCCAAGGGACCTGACGGACATCAGAAGGCGAGTATGTACTGTTTTTTTTTTTTTACATTTACGCTGGTAACCAGGGTAAACATCGGGTTACTAAGCGCGGCCCTGCGCTTAGTAACCCGATGTTTACCCTGGTTACCAGTGAAGACATCGCTGGATCGGTGTCACACACACCGATTCAGCGATGTCAGCGGGGCCTCAACGACCAAAAAAAGGTCCAGGCCATTCCGACACGACCAGCGATCTCGCAGCAGGGGCCTGGTCGCTGGTACGTGTCACACATAGCGAGATCGCTATGGAGGTCGCTGTTGCGTCACAAAACTTGTGACTCAGCAGCGATCTCGCTAGCGATCTCGCTATGTGAGACGGGGCCTTTAGGGCCATTGTAAAACCTTCTGCTTGTTTGGATGTGCTGTAAGTATGCAATTTGCAGAAGCGCAGTCATGTTATGACCTCTCATGCAGCTTAAGATGTGTACAAGAGAGGGGTGCCAAACTAAATTTTTGCCTGGGGTGCAGGAAAACCTAGATTCGCCTCTGCCCATAGTTTGCAGCCTCTAGCTTAAACTCAAAGGGCAAGACTGAGATTTCGCAAGCAGCTAATGACAGGGTGAAAAGCAGACATAAACAAAGACGCTCTCAGTAATCACCTCACATACTTCTGTTACCAAACATTACATAGGATATTTGTAGTGTTTATGTCACTGAATGCCGGACACAAAGTGACTCAGCGTTCAGCATTGTCCGCATCCTGTACCTGGTGTGACGGGTGCTGTGAGGACTTTATGTCTGCAGTGTTTTCTGAGGCTATGTCACTGGGAAGGTTTGAGGACAGCCAAGAGGCAGATAGCAGTAGTTTTCCAGTTAATGTTGATCCTGTAACGTGATGTTACTCAGACCAAGGAAAAGCTCTGTAAATCATTAGCTTGACCTGAACTCATCTCTATATACAAACATGCATACATTCTTTCTATTACAAAATGTTTAGTTTAATAGTGTAACATTTCACATTCTTCCATGTTTTACACACAACTCTGAGGCGCTGCCAAATAATAAATGCTCTAATATAAAAGGGTGAACAATATCGTGAAGGGTCACAGTCTCACAGTATGTTCCTGAAGGACAGCTGCTCACAGCAAACAGACTACTACAAATGATAAATGTCTGCTCAACAACCTGCCATCATCTACTCTTATTATATAACCTTGTAATAAAAAACCCATGAACGGTCATTATTGGCCTGAGAAAAAACTCATATAGCAATCAACTACAGAATGGCCTCAAATGGCATGAGGAAGATGTTAGTCAACCTATAGAAATGGGTGGATCACCTTGGCCTAGTATGTAATCTTCAATAACACAAAAATGTATCATACTCTTCACTTATATGGCAAAAATTAACTCATTACTGTAGGCTGAACATAATTTAGTGTCGAAATGGAAGTGTCCTTCTAATAAGGGGCATGTGGTGCCTCTGATGTCATAAGTCAGTAGGGGCATGACCTGATGATGTAATGTTACATTGAGAATATTCCTTTTATGAGTCCATCCATCTATATAGCTTTTAATGCTTGATGTCATATGACCATTGTGGACTTACGTTTTTGGACTGTAGAAGAGTATGGTAGACTGATTAAATTGGAGTACATTCAGAGTTGTTTCAATGGATGTCTAGAAGGTTAGTCAGTGGATGGTGATGTTTTTGGACTGCGTTCTGTACATTATTCTATTAGGAGGTTTTTTCATTGGTGTAAACTGGAAGCATTTTCCATCCCATTGCAAATTCTCCAGCTGATCCTCCAACTATTACAGGTTTCAAAGGGAATCTGTCACCAGGTTTTTGTCACCTATTTTAGAACAGCATAATGTAGAAATAGAGGCCCTGATTCCAGCACTGAGGGGCAGCTTGCTGTAGATTTAATAAAATCACTGTTGTATCAGCAACACTTTTTCTCTAGAGTACTAGTAAATCTGCTACCCTCCAGTCCTCCATGTTCTTGAGCTCTGTATAACCCCACCCCAAATACTGATGGGTAGATTTCTGCCAATCAGTGGTGTGGGCGGGGTTTTACAGACCTCAGTATTCAGAGAACTGGTAGATCTGCAGCAGATAAAAGTTATTTTATTTTTAAAAAAAATCACATAGCCCAGTAAGTAATACATCGCTGGAATTTAGATCTCTTCCCAAATATCATGTTGCTGTGAGATGGGATAACAAAATTCTGGTGATAGGCTCCCTTTAAATGAAATTGGTGTTCTCATATGGCCAAAGGGACATTTTGAGTCCTCAACATCTTCAGGGCCCAAGTGCTATTGCAACCCCTAAACCCAGGGACATAACTATAGTGGGCGCCGGGGGTGCAGTTGCATCTGGGTAGACCTTGACATGGCGGAATGGGTTTAACACTCTTTTGATCAAAATATTCTTACTATTTATTTAACCAATGCTGTTGATGTCCTGTGACAGTTTAAGACCATTTTGAATATTATGCATTGGAGGTCACAAGTTATGCCACTTCCTCCACCCACAAGGCCCCTGGATCTCTCTGTGTTTGATGGTGACTGTTATGGAAAATCATTTATAATAGTAATCTGTTAATGGATGGTAAACTCAAAGAGAAAGCTTAATTTTAGTCTATTCTAGTCTATATAGCTTGCTAACCTTTGGATGATGACAACACAATATGGGTGCTGTATATGTAAACCATGATTTTTGTATAATTAATATGCAAATAATGAGGCTTCAGAAATATTGGAAGGATTCTTTGATGTTATGCTACTGAAAAATTACAGATTTATTCCGTACATCTCAATGGTGTTGTCCCACCCATAAAATTTAAATGTTCATAATAAATTAGATGATTTCCTTAGTATTATCTGACAAGATTTAGCCTCTGTCGCTGTTTTGTCAACTCACTGGTCTATAGAGCACAATAGGAGAATCATTTTACATATTTTTTTTTATTTTTCTCATACCTATAATGATGATTTAATTCAGCAATCATTCCCAAAGGGCAGCGAACTAGCAAAAAGTAAAGCAGGTGTAAATTCCCTTTCTACCAGGAGCCAGAATGTTACCTCAAACTGAATATTGTTATTTATCAGCCATGTAATAAGATGTCACATGTTTATTCTGTATCCAAACTGAAGAAAAGGACAGCGCCACACCGGATAGTGAAAAGCTGCTCACATATTTATTCTGCCTCCTGTGGCAACGTTTCGGTCCGAAGACCTTTATGTTTATTCTGTAGCCCAGATAAAGGAGGAGCAAAAGGCTAATTTGCAAGAGGAGGACATACCTACAATACTCTGAAAAGAAGGCTGTGACAGGATTTACCTCATTTTCTGCTTTACCTTCCACCTGCTGCTCCATAGTACACAGGCATCCATCTTACAGCTCTTATACGCAGCATGAAGCAGGGTGGGTTGCAAACCTACTCTCAATTTTTTTTCTGAACAAGTGAACCAGAACTCATGCACAGTCAGAGACGTAATGATCGCTATCATAAGGGGGTGCCTGGGGGTGTTGGGGGGGCTCGTCCTGTACATATATATATGTATATGTGTCCCTATTACTGCACCTGATACCCCAATACTGAGCCGCTGCTGCCATATGTCCCTATTACTGCACCTGCTGTGTGGTTCTCAGTGCCTTCTAAATTCTAAAGCACCCCTCTATAACATAGTAATGCCGGGTGCAAGTGCCCTAGAAAACAGTGCGCACATTTTACTCGCTAGAAAGTAATATTGCCATGTGTGCCCCTTTGATAGTCACAGTAACCTGAGATCCCCTATAACAAGAAGTGCCCACTTTACATTTAATAATGTCCCAAGACTGCCCCCCCTGTACAGCTCCCCTATACAGTATAATGCCCCCTCACTGTATACTATCATCCACACAGTATACTGACCCCTTAGTAGCCCCCAAACTGTTTGATGGCTCCAACACTGTATGATGGCCCCTTCACTGTAATCTCCACACTGTATTATGGCCCACTAGATGGCCTCCATATAGTATAATGCACCAGATCATCCTAAATATAGTATAATGCACTCCCCATAGGTCTCCATATAGTATAATGCACTCCCCATAAGCCTCTATATAGTATAATGCACTCCCCATAGGACTCCATATAGTATAATGCACTCCCCATAGACCTAATCTATAGCACAAGGCAGCACCCATAGGCAGACTCTATAGCACAAGAGAGCATCTCCATAGGCAGACCCTGTAGTAAAAGACAGCACCCCATAGGTAGACCCTGTAGTATAAGACAGCACCTCATAGGCAGATCCTGCAGTATAAGGCAGCACCCCAAAGGCAGATTCTGAAGTATAAGGCAGCACCCATATAGGCAGACCCTGTAGTATAAGGCAGCCCCCATAGGCAGACTCTAGTAAAAGGCAGCACCCCATAGGCAGACCCTGTAGTATAAAGTAGCACCCCATAGGCAGACTCTAGTAAAAGGCAGCACCCCATAGGCAGACCCTGCAGTATGAGACAGCACCCCATAGGCAGAACCTGTAGTAAAAGGCAGTACCCCCATAGGCAGATTCTGAAGTATAAGTCAGCACCCCTATAGGCAGATCCTGAAGTATAAGGCAGCCTCCCTTTAGGCAGATCCTGCAGTATAAGGCAGCCCCCCTATAGGCAGATCCTGAAGTATAAGTCAGCCCCCTGTAGGCAGATCCTGAAATATAAGGCAGCACCCCTATAGGCAGATCCTGAAGTATAAGGCAGCATCTCTATAGGCAGATCTTGAAGTATAAGGCAGCACCCCTATAGGCAGATCCTGAAGTATAAGGCAGCATCTCTATAGGCAGATCTTGAAGTATAAGGCAGCCCCCCCTATAGGCAGATCCTGAAGTATAAGGCAGCCCCTCTATAGGCAGATCCTGAAGTATAAGGCAGCCCCCCTATAGGCAGATCCTGAAGTATAAGGCAGCCTCCCTATAGGCAGATCCTGAAGTATAAGGCAACCCCCTATAGGCAGATCCTGAAGTATAAGGCAGCACTCCTATAGGCAGATCCTGATGTATAAGGCAGCCTCCCTTTAGGCAGATCCTGAAGTATAAGGCAGCCCCCTATAGGCAGATCTTGAAGTGTAAGGCAGCCCCCATAAAAAAGCAACAAATAAACACTCACCTCTCTTCCTCCTTGTTCCAGCGGAGCTTCCGACCTCCCGTTCATCTTCTGACAGCGGGCGCCGGGTGGTGACGTCATCGCGCCCACTGTCAGTGTCGGCGTCAGTGACGACAGACGCTGACGGGGATGATGGGAGAAGGAGCGCAGCGCTCCTTCCCTCATCAGTGCGGTGATGGGCGGGGGGCCTACTACTGGCATCGGGCCCCCCTGGCCTGCTCAGGGGCCCCATGGCGGGTGGCAGAGCAGGGAGATCGATTCTCCCTGCTCTGCCGCAGAAGGTAACTGTATCGGTGCATTTTGAAACTGAGCATGCGTGGAAGAATTTTGAGTCAGGGAAATTCTCTCTTGCTCTCTCTCTTTTTACTATTGATGCTGCTTATGCAGCATCAATAGTAACAAGCTATAATGTTAAAAATAAAAAATAAAATAAAAAATTGCAATATTCTCACCTTCCAGTGTCCCGCGACATCATCAAAGGTCATTGCATGCAAGGTATTACTGGGAACAGCAGCTTCCGGGAGCATCGCGAGCTTCGGTAACGCTGCGCGGGACGCCGGAGGGTAAAAATATTGCGATTTTTTATTTTTTTAATTATTTTAACCTGGGTTGTGTTGTGTATGCGTTTTTGCAGTGGAAAACCGCTGCGAAGACGTATACACAACAGGTGCACATAGCCTTGACGGGTCCATCAGAAAAACGGGCCCAGTGCACCCGTTTTTTACAATCTGCACAGGATCCGTCTTTTCAATATTTTGACGGATCCTGTGCAGATTGTAAAAACAGAAGTGTGAAAGAGGCCTATCCTGTCTTACACAATCGGTGCAGAAATGGTGCAGAAAATCTGCAACATCAAAAACTCATCAAAAAGCTCATTGTGGAAACATAGCCTTGGACTTATTACTGAGAATCGCAGTCAGTATCTCAGACTGCACTGCTAGCTGCTTTTTCAGTAATAAATCTTAGGGCGCAGACAGACGGCCATATAACTCATGCGAGGATCAAGAAAGGCCGTACTGGGCCCCGGGCCATCAAGGGAGGCCGCCATGACGGGGTCACGTGCGAATACAGGAGCCTTAGGAAGGAATGGGGTATTACGGGGTTAAATCTCTGCAGCTATTTTTGAAATGGGGGGCGGGATCAAAGGGAATGTTAGGAGTAGGAGGGGGAAGTGGGTGTAGGGACGGTTAACAAGAAACCGCCATTTTGCGGTACACTGCCCTAGTACTCACTCACTTGTCCATGAGCGAGCGAAGCTTTAATGGTCTGAAGCTATGGAGGTTGATGCTTTGCTTCAGAGCCTCCGAGAAGCGGCGAGTACGCAGGGCACTGCATGGCTGCAACAGTCTGTGAGAAGCCTTTTAAGCGGGGTAGCGTTGGGACCTGCACATGTTCCACAAGAGGGGTGCCGGCCGCGGAGGTCCAGGCCTCTGGCACGCCTGAGCCCCGAAGTTACCCCCCGGGCTCGGCGCCATCTTAGGAGCCCCTCCAGGGACCCTCCAGCTGGCGGTGCGCGCCGCGGGACAGCTGTGTCACGTGGCAGAGCTGGGAGGAATCCGGCTAATCGGTGGGGTCTGCGTCAGGGAGAGGCATCGGTCTCTTCCTCCTCATCCAGCACACGTGAGGTATCCGGAGCAGGAGCGGCTGGCGGCACCAGTTCTGGTGAGCCGGCTCAGCGATTGATGGCAGGGAAATCCACGAGACAGGGGCTTGTTCTCCAGGCCCCTCAGAGGGGAGCACAGCACGGGCGGCGTCACGCCGGCCTAGACAGCAGCGCTTTGCCTAGGACAGAGCAGGGCAGCTCTGGGACAACTTTGGTGCAGATGCAGAGACCAGCAGTGAGTGCAGCATGTGCAACATCCCCCCCTCAGTGCGGCAGCGATTCCCAGCACGGGCAACCTTCGGCCGGCCCAGTTTTCTGGACCCCAGAAGCGGCGATTACGGGGCCTTTCGTTCCGATGGTGGAGGTGATGCAAGACAGCATTCGTCTGGCTCAAGGATCCAATGAGCAACAAGGAAGAATGACAGAGGAGGACATAAGACGCCAGGCTACAGGACCGTCGGCTGCCGGGTCCACAGCGCTCGGGCAGCTTGGTGAGAATAACCCCTTTTTCTCTTATCCCCCTTTGTTAACCTCTCCTGGGGGTGGTGGTCATGATATGCTCACAGGGGGGGTTAGCAGAGGGTTGAGCTTACTTGTGCATGGGCTTAGAGATTTAGCGACTTTGTGGGGGTCTGGGGGTGGGCAAGTAGGGGCGAACCCCTCTGCTGCGTGGCTGGGGAATTCTGGGAGGATTCCCGGGATTGGGGGTACGTTGGGAGAGGGCTACGATGTGACTGTGAGGGACGTCTTACCAGGAAGCTCAAGGAATGAGAGTGTGGGGGCAGGTGTCGCCGCTCCCTCGGCTTCGGCATCAGTGGCTAGTCAGGCAGGAGATGGGGAAAAAGAAAAAGAGGATTTGATGACATTGGATGACGCAGCATGGGGTGAAGTATATGTCTGTTTTGAGGGCCCGTTATTGGCGCATCTCAAAAATGAGACTAGGGAAAAAATATGGAAAGGGGAATACGTTGAGATATTTTCCTTATTACCCCTGGAGCGATTTCATTTGGATAGATTAAGGAAAGACGATTCAAAAAAGGAGGATGAGGAGAAGAGGAGGTATAGATTAATTCCGAGAACTTTCGCGAATTGGCTACAGGCTTTCGCCATTCTGGACAGTGTCATCGGAGAAAAGGCTCCTGAGAATTGTTCAGGCCTTTTCTGTTATATGGACGCTATAGGAGAAGCTTATCGAGTGTACGGGGGCCAAGGGTGGTTGAGATATGATGAGCAATTTCGCTAGAGGAAAGCGATTAGGCCTAGCATTAGATGGGATCACAAAGATATAGCTCTCTGGATGTGGGTGATGGTCCCATCATGGATAGGGTATGGAAATCAGTCCTTTCCTGAGAGCGCCGGAGGTTCAAACCAGTCGGGACATTCATCGGCGATACAGAGAGGACTGTGTTTTGCATTCAACGAGGGGTCTTGTAAATTTGGAGCAAAATGCAAATTTAAGCATGAGTGTGCAACGTGTGGAGGCACGCATGGATCATCAAAATGTTTTAGGGGAAGCCGGCATAAATGGGGCGAAGGAGTTGAAAAAAAGGAATGACACCAATTCGGCTGGAAGAGATGGTGCATTTTCTAAATAGGTACCCAGATAGGTCGGCTGCTGTTTTGCTGGAAGAAGGTTTTAGGGATGGCTTTCAAATCCCATCAGTTGGAACGGCAGTTAACTTTATTAGGAAAAATCTAAAATCGGCTTTGCAGTTTCCTGAGGTAGTAACTGAGAAATTGGAGAAGGAAGTTAACCTGGGCAGGATGTCTGGCCCGTTCGCATTTCTTCTCATGCACAATTTGAGGGTGTCTCTGTTAGGGATAGTCCCAAAAAAGAACCCAATAAATTTAGGATGATACATCACTTGTCTTTTCCAAAGAGTCATCGGTAAATGACGGTATTGATCCTCAGTTATGTTCTGTAGTTTATACTTCTTTTGATGCAGCCATGAATTGGGTTCGTTTTTGCGGGCAGGGTGCCATGTTGGCTAAGACGGATATCGAAGCGGCGTTTAAGGCTTCTACCTGTCCATCCAGATAGTATGCATTTGTTGGGATGTTATTGGAACGGAGGATATTTTGTTGACCGTTGTCTTCCCATGGGTTGTTCACTCTCTTGTGCGTATTTTGAAACCTTTAGCACATTTTTGGAATGGGTGGTAAAAGATGTGTCAGGTGTAAAATCATGTATCCATTATCTTGATTATTTTTTGTTTATAGGTCCGGCTAAGAACGCGGATTGTTCTTTGTTATTGCATTCAATGGAAAGGGTGGCTAAGAGTTTCGGAGTTCCGTTAGCAGAAGATAAGCTGGTTGGACCAGTTACTGTTTTGAGTTTTTTAGGTATCGAAATTGATACGGTTGAAATGGTTTGCAGATTACCTGATGAAAAAGTTAGCGCCTTGCGCGAGGAGGTGTTGAAAGCATGTGTTGCAAAGAAATTGAGATTACATGAGGTACAATCTCTGTTGGGAAAATTGAATTTCACTTGTCGGATCATGCCAATGGGCCGGGCATTTTGCAGGAGGTTATCGTTGGCAACAGCAGATGTTAAATCTCCTGTTCATTTCATCAGGTTGAAGAAAGAGTTAAGGGAAGATTTGGCAGTTTGGTCACAATTTTTGCAGGATTACAATGGTACATCCATATGGATTGATCCGGTGGTGGATGCGGATGCTTTAGGTTTGCTTCTTTCAGTGGTAGACGAACGCGGTTTCGGTTTGTTTTTTCAGGGCACGTGGTTGTTGGCGGAGTGGCCTCATTTCTGGAGAGAACAGGTTAGTTGATGAATCGGGTGCTAATTCATCTGTTCCCTATTGTGGTGGCTCTATCTTTGTGGGCCAGGAAATTTCGAATAAAAAAATCCGCTTTCCATGCCCGTCGGAGGGAGTGGCAGCGGTGATAAATTCCTTGTCAGCAGATTCCCCAGTGGTGATAAAAATATTGCAGCGTCTGGTTCTCTTGGAGTTATCATTTAACTTGTGGATTGTGGCTGAAGTCAGGTCAATGGCATGTAAGCCGGTCATTGTTGCTCTTTCTCATTTCCAGGAGGACCGTTTTCGAGAGCTGGTGCCTCAAGTGGATTCAGCAGGCCTGGACTGCCCGGCGGAATTGTGGAATCTTCCTGGCGGGCAGTAGATCATTTGTTGGTGAACTCTTTGACCGTTAGGTCCTGGAAGCAGTATGATCAAGCATGGGGTGTTTGGGAGGATTGGAAGGTGTCTCTAGGTGAGGGATTGCAGGATGAACCGAGATTGTTATTGCTGATCGGACACCTTAAGGGTACCGTCACACAGTGCCATTTTCATCGCTTCGACGGCACGATTCGTGACGTTGCAGCGTCATATGATTATCGCTCCAGCGTCGTAGACTGCGGTCACACGTTGCAATACACGGCGCTGGAGCGATAATTTCATGACGTATTTGCGATGTAGAAGCCGTTGGTTACTGTGCGCACATCGTATACAACCTGTGTCACACGATGCAATCATGCCGCCACAGCGGGACACTAGACGACGAAAGAAAGTTTCAAACGATCTGCTACGACGTACGATTCTCAGCGGGGTTCCGGATCGCAGTAGCGTGTCAGACACTACATATCGTAACGATATCGCTAGAATGTCACGAATTGTGCCGTCGTAGCGATGAAAATGGCACTGTGTGACGGTACCCTTAGGAAAGGGTTGGTCCGTGTCGAAATTGAACAAGATGTTAGTGGGGTTGGCCTTTGGATTTAAGGCCCGGGGTAACAGAGATGTAACAAAGGCCTTTTTGGTGGTTCAAGCAGTAAAAGGTTGGAGAAAAGGGTGGAAAGTCAAGGACATGAGACGCCCAGTTTCTTATGAGGTGTTATTAATTATAGGTACGCAGTTAACAACGGTATGTTTATCACAGTGGGAGGTCGACCTCTTCCAGGCAGCTTTTGCGCTAGCTTTCTTCAGTGCATTTCGCTTAGGGGAATTGGTTAGCCCTTCTAAACTGAAAAAAGGGGGTGTACGGAGGGAGGATTGTCATGATTCCCCAATGGCATGGGAACATCAGAAACACAAAATAACAGACTAGCCCTCGGGTGATGGAAACTCAAGCTGACCGTGACCTAAATCTACCACACAACTAACAGTAGCCAGGAAGCATTCCTACGGCTGCCTAGATGCCATGCGCCAGCCGGAGAACTAACTACGCCTGGAAGAGGAAGGAACAGACCTGGCTTACCTCTAGTGAAATTCCCCAAAGATGATAGTAGCCCCCACATATATTAACGGTGAGTTCAGAGGAAAAGACATACACAGTATGAAGGTAGATTTAGCAAAGCGAGGTCCACTTACTAGATAGAGAAAGGATAAAAAAGAGGACTTCACGGTCAGCTGAAAAACCCTTTCAAAAACCCATCCTGAAATTACTTTAAGACTCCTGTGTCAACTCATGACACAGGAGTGGCAATTTCAGTCCACAAGAGCTTCCAGTAACAGGAAATGACAAACTGTAAACTGGACAAAAAATACAAAACAAAAAGGACAAGAGTCCACTTAGCTGATCAGCAGACTGGTAGCAGGAACATGCAACTGAAAGACTCAGGTTACAATGATGACCGGCAAGGAAGTGACTGGAGAGCAAGGCTAAATAGGGAACTCCCAAAACTGATGGAAGCAGGTGAGCTGAGGCAGAAAAGAACACACAAGTCTCCAGTACCACCAGCCACCACTAGGGGAGCCCAAAAAGCGGATCACAACAGTACCCCCCCTTAAGGAGGGGGCACCGAACCCTCACAAGAACCGCCAGGGCGACCTGGATGAGCCCTATGAAAGGCACGAACCAAATCTGAGGCATGAACATCAGAGGCAGTTACCCAAGAATTATCTTCCTGACCATAGCCCTTCCATTTAACCAGATACTGGAGTCTCCGCCTGGAAATACGGGAGTCCAAGATCTTCTCTCTAACGTACTCCAATTCACCCTCAACCAGCACAGGAGCAGGAGGCTCAGCAGAAGGAACCACCGGCACCTCGTATCTCCGCAACAACGACCGATGGAACACATTATGGATAGCGAAAGATGCCGGGAGGTCCAAACGAAAGGAAACAGGGTTAATAATCTCCAAAATCCTATAGGGACCGATGAACCGAGGCTTAAATTTAGGAGAAGAAACCCTCATTGGGACAAAACGGGAAGACAACCACACCAAGTCCCCAACACGAAGGTGAGGACCAACCCGACGCTGGCGGTTAGCAAACCGCTGAGTCCTCTCCTGGGACAAATTCAAATTGTCCACCACTTGTTCCCAAATCCGATACAACCGATCCACCACAGCATCTACTCCAGGACAATCCGAAGACTCCGCCTGACCAGAAGAAAAACGGGGATGAAACCCCGAATTGCAAAAGAAAGGGGAAACCAAAGTGGCCGAACTAGCCCGATTATTAAGAGCAAACTCCGCCAACGGCAAAAAGGCAACCCAATCATCCTGATCCGCAGACACAAAACACCTCAAATACGTCTCCAAAGTCTGATTAGTTCGCTCCGTCTGGCCATTAGTCTGAGGATGGAAGGCAGACAAAAAGACAAATCAATGCCCAACCTGGCACAGAATGCCCGCCAAAATCTAGAAACGAACTGGGTACCCCTATCAGAAACGATATTTTCAGGAATACCATGCAAGCGAACCACATTTTGAAAAAACAAAGGAACCAACTCAGACGAGGAAGGCAACTTCGGCAATGGCACCAAATGAACCATCTTAGAAAAACGGTCACACACCACCCAGATAACAGACATCCTCTGAGAGACAGGAAGATCAGAAATAAAGTCCATCGAGATGTGCGTCCAAGGCCTCTTCGGAATAGGCAAGGGCAACAACAACCCGCTAGCCCTAGAACAACAAGACTTGGCCCGAGCACACACATCACAAGACTGCACAAAAACACGCACATCTCGAGACAGAGATGGCCACCAGAAGGATCTAGCCACCAAATCCCTGGTACCAAAAATTCCAGGATGACCCGCCAGCGTAGAAGAATGAACCTCCGAGATGACTCTACTGGTCCAATCATCAGGAACAAACAGTCTACCAGGTGGACAGCGATCAGGTCTATCCGCCTGAAACTCTTGCAAAGCACGTCGCAGATCTGGGGAAATAGCGGATAATATCACCCCATCCTTAAGGATACCTGTAGGTTCCGAATCACCAGGGGAATCAGGCTCAAAACTCCTAGAAAGGGCATCTGCCTTCACATTCTTAGAACCTGGTAGATATGAGACCACAAAATTAAACCGAGAGAAAAACAACGACCAGCGCGCCTGTCTAGGATTCAGGCGCCTGGCAGACTCAAGATAAATCAGATTCTTGTGATCAGTCAAAACCACCACCTGATGTCTAGCACCCTCAAGCCAATGACGCCACTCCTCAAATGCCCACTTCATGGCCAAAAGCTCCCGATTACCGACATCATAATTTCTTTCGGCGGCAGAAAATTTTCGAGAAAAGAATGCACAAGGTCTCATCACTGAGCAATCGGAACTTTTCTGCGACAAAACCGCCCCCGCTCCGATCTCGGAAGCATCGACCTCAACCTGAAAGGGGAGAGAGACATCAGGCTGGCGCAACACAGGGGCAGACGAAAAGCGGCGCTTAAGTTCCCGAAAGGCCTCCACAGCGGCAGAGGACCAATTGGCAACATCAGCACCCTTCTTAGTCAAATCCGTAAGAGGCTTAGCAACACCAGAAAAACCAGTTATAAATCGACGGTAAAAATTAGCAAAGCCCAAGAACTTCTGAAGACCCTTTAGAGAAGTAGGCTGCGTCCAGTCACAAATAGCCCGAACCTTGACAGGGTCCATCTCAACAGAAGAAGGGGAAAAAATGTACCCCAAAAAGGAAATCTTTTGAACCCCAAAAACACACTTAGAACCCTTTACACACAGAGAATTCTCCCGCAAGACCTGAAAAACCCTCCTGACCTGCTGAACATGAGACTCCCAGTCCTCAGAAAAAATCAAAATATCGTCCAAATACACAATCATAAATTTATCCAGATATTCACGGAAAATATCATGCATAAAGGACTGAAAAACTGAAGGTGCATTAGAAAGGCCGAAAGGCATTACTAAATACTCAAAGTGGCCCTCAGGCGTATTAAATGCGGTTTTCCACTCATCCCCTTGCTTAATTCGCACCAAATTATACGCCCCACGGAGATCAATCTTAGAGAACCACTTAGCCCCCCTTATGCGAGCAAACAAATCAGTAAGCAGCGGCAACGGATACTGATATTTGACAGTAATTTTATTCAGGAGTCGATAATCAATACAAGGCCTCAGCGAGCCATCCTTTTTAGAGACAAAGAAAAACCCAGCTCCTAAAGGTGATGAAGAAGGACGAATATGTCCCTTTTCCAGGGACTCCTTAACATACTCTCGCATGGCAGCATGCTCAGGTACAGATAGGTTAAACAAACGACCCTTTGGAAATTTACTGCCTGGAATCAGATCTATGGCGCAATCACACTCTCTGTGGGGAGGGAGAGAACCAATTTTAGGCTCTTCAAAAATATCCCCAAAATCCGACAAAAATGCCGGAACCTCAGAGGGAATAGATGACGAGATAGAAACCAAAGGTATGTCCCCATGAGCCCCCCGACATCCCCAGCTTAACACAGACATAGTTTTCCAGTCCAGTACTGGGTTATGAGATTGCAACCATGGTAATCCAAGCACTAACACATCATGTAAATTATGCAACACGAGGAAGCGAATCATCTCCTGATGGTCTGGAGTCATACGCATAGTCACTTGCGTCCAGAACTGTGGTCTATTACAAGCCAGAGGTGTAGAATCAATACCCTTCAGAGGTATAGGAACTTCCAGAGGCACCAATCCATGAGACTCAGAGCGGCGCCAGAGTCCACATAGGCATCCACGGTAATAACTGATAATGAACAAATCAGAGTTACAGACAGAAGAAATTTAGACTGTAAAGTGCCAATAGAAACAGACTTGTCAACCTTCCTAGTACGTTTAGAGCATGCTGATATAACATGCGCGGAATCACCACAGTAGAAGCACAAGCCATTTTTGCGCCTATAATTCTGCTGCTCGCTTCTTGACAGAATTCTGTCACATTGCATTTTCTCTGGCGTCCCTTCAGAAGATACCGCCAAATGGTACACGGGTTTGCGCTCCCGCAAACGCCGATCAATCTGAATCGCCATTGTGATGGACTCATTCAGACCTGTGGGCGTAGGAAACCCCACCATGACATCCTTAACGGCATCAGAAAGGCCTTCTCTGAAAATTGCCGCTAGGGCACACTCATTCCACTGAGTAAGCACAGACCATTTACGAAATTTTTGGCAGTATATCTCAGCTTCATCTTGCCCTTGAGACAGGGCTATTAAAGCTTTTTCAGCTTGAATCTCCAAATTAGGTTCCTCATACAGCAACCCTAAAGCCAGAAAAAACACATCCACATTGAGCAACGCAGGATCCCCTGGTGTCAATGAAAATGCCCAATTTTGAGGGTCACCTCGCAGCAAAGAAATCACAATCTTAACCTGCTGAACAGGATCTCCAGAGGAGTGAGGTCTGAGAGAAAGGAATAATTTACAATTACATTTGAAACTCAGAAACCGAGATCTATCTCCGGAAAATACCTCTGGTGTGGGAATCTTAGGTTCAGAAATAGGAGTACGTATAACATAATCTTGTAAATTCTGAACCTTCGTAGCAAGATTATTTAAACCTGCAGCCAAACTCTGAGAGTCCATCCTTAAACCGGAGAGATC
Source organism: Ranitomeya variabilis (assembly GCF_051348905.1). Taxonomy (NCBI): domain Eukaryota; kingdom Metazoa; phylum Chordata; class Amphibia; order Anura; family Dendrobatidae; genus Ranitomeya; species Ranitomeya variabilis. The sequence continues at coordinate 387,988,403 of NC_135232.1, read as the reverse complement.
AGAGCCATTCAAGGATTAGAAGGAGAGAAAGGCAAGGCTGTAAATAGAGCAGAAATACAACTGAGCCAACTAAGTAGCAAAAATGTGAGGAAAAAAAAAAAAAAAAAATCTACAGACTTCTTTTACTCTCCTTTCTTCTGCCAATTACTTTAACAGTGGCCGGTCATACTGTCATGATTCCCCAATGGCATGGGAACATCAGAAACACAAAATAACAGACTAGCCCTCGGGTGATGGAAACTCAAGCTGACCGTGACCTAAATCTACCACACAACTAACAGTAGCCAGGAAGCATTCCTACGGCTGCCTAGATGCCATGCGCCAGCCGGAGAACTAACTACGCCTGGAAGAGGAAGGAACAGACCTGGCTTACCTCTAGTGAAATTCCCCAAAGATGATAGTAGCCCCCACATATATTAACGGTGAGTTCAGAGGAAAAGACATACACAGTATGAAGGTAGATTTAGCAAAGCGAGGTCCACTTACTAGATAGAGAAAGGATACAAAAGAGGACTTCACGGTCAGCTGAAAAACCCTTTCAAAAACCCATCCTGAAATTACTTTAAGACTCCTGTGTCAACTCATGACACAGGAGTGGCAATTTCAGTCCACAAGAGCTTCCAGTAACAGGAAATGACAAACTGTAAACTGGACAAAAAATACAAAACAAAAAGGACAAGAGTCCACTTAGCTGATCAGCAGACTGGTAGCAGGAACATGCAACTGAAAGACTCAGGTTACAATGATGACCGGCAAGGAAGTGACTGGAGAGCAAGGCTAAATAGGGAACTCCCAAAACTGATGGAAGCAGGTGAGCTGAGGCAGAAAAGAACACACAAGTCTCCAGTACCACCAGCCACCACTAGGGGAGCCCAAAAAGCGGATCACAACAGAGGATGTCGATGTGTTTGGGGATAGGGTGGAGGATTTTATACGATCCTCTAAGACTGATGTTCAAGATAAAGGTTGCAAGGTGGCCTTGTTTTCAGTAACGGGTTCCCCCATGTGTCCAGTTTTGTGCGAATAATTTCATGAGGTGCGGTGGCATTTTTTCTAACCCCTTTTTGGTTCATGAAGACGGCTCATTTTTATCCCGTTTTCAATTCATCGCGGTATTCAAACGGTGTTTGGTATCGGGAGGAATTTCACCCGTGGATTACAGCGGGCATTCTTTCAGGATTGGTGCTGCGACGGAAGCAGCTAAGAGGGGTTTGGGCAAAGATGTGGTCAAGAGGATTGTGCAGTGGGAATCGATCAGATTTAAATCTTACATCCGCCCGAATCTAGTTTAATAAAAGTTGGTTAGTGAAAATTTTTGTCTTACCGATTTTATTATTCGTTTCAGGCGGCAAACACCGGCTGGTCTGGATTATGGGGCATTTCTTAGTTTTTTGGGCGGCATTGAGGGCAGCGGTTCGACGGACGGGTGGCAGCTGGGTTTCTCGAGAGATACTGCGATCTTGCGGTGGATCGGAGAGCGCGGGATGGTCTGGAGTCAATTTTTGCCGGAGTTTCACTGATTCATACGTTTAGATCGGGCTCCGGACGTGGTGGTGGTTCACTTGGGGGGAACGATCTGGGTAAGAGGCCTTGCCGAGAATTGATAAAGGATGTGAAATTTGATATGTTAGGCTGTGGGTTTTGTTTCCAAAAGTGCTAGTTATTTGGTCCGACATTATCCCTAGGAAAGTATGGAGAGGAGCACGCTCTATTGAGGGCATAAACAAGGCAAGAATAAAAGTGAATAGGGCGGTTTCGTGCTTTATGTCACGAAACGGAGCAGTGACGGTGCACCATGGAAATTTAGAATCGGGAAAAGGTGAATATTGGAGATCAGATGGTGTGCACTTGAACGCGATCGGGACTGACATGTGGTGTTTGGCCATTCAAGAGGGTATCGAAACAGGCTTGAGAGTGTGACAGGACATAAATGTTTGAGGCGTCAGAACATTTATGTTTGTGGCAGGGGAGGGAGGTCCTCGAAGTTGGTAGAAAGGGGGACTGGGGATTGGAGGGGGGATCTTTATTGGTCCTGGACTCCCCCTAAGTGGATCCCGTGTGGTTGTGGTGGATCATTCCATGGAACGGATGATTAAGGGACTTGGATTCGGTTGTTTGGCCGGGTTGGTCACTTTCTGTCTCCGAGCTGGTGCTTAGCGGTTGGGGGTAAGACTAAGCCTGGAGGCCAAGGAAAAAAAGAAATTTGCATATCAGCAGTGCTTAATTTGTGGCTTCGAGGACCACCCCCTTCCTAGGTTGGGATATTGTTAATTTGTTGTAATTGTATGTTAATAAAAGGCTGCTGTGGTTATTTAATCCAAATTTGGTCTAATGTCATTCTTTGGGATTTTTAGATCAATCTCTTTTAGGCCAGGTAGGCTGTTCTAAAGAAGGGAATGTTAAAACGTCGAAAGGCGGTTATGAGTCAAGTGTACCCCTCACGTCATATCACAATCCTCATACTAGCTGTCTGCTCTCATGACCTGAGCTTGACAGCTGCATAGAAATCCATCACGCTGTCATGCTCGGGTCAGGAGAGGTGCCGGGCCAGTCCGTGCAGTGCGATGCCATCATCTCACGCTTTATACGTCCGCCTGTCTGCGCCCTTTGTGTTAAACTCTTATAAGCCTGATGACAGCTAACAGGGCAGGTCAGCAGAAGGTGAGGGTTGCCCCAGTTTGTTAGTTTGTTGGGATGGCCTAGCAGGCATACGACGATGAGAGTAGCACACTCTATATCAGCCGACGCCTGTGACTTGTGGAGCGCCCCCACACCACCGCAGGGCCGAGGGGTACCCGGAGCCGGGCCTCTGGGTCTCTGCTCTGGGGTTGTCACGGTGGCTAGACCCGGTCCGTGGCCCTGTCTGTCAGTGGGGGACGTCCGGTGCAATAAGTGGTGTTGTAACGGTGCAGTTGTGGAGTGCAGGTCGCGGTAAATAACGAGGACACCAGGTTGCAGTCTCTTTACCTCTTTACTGGAGATCTCTGAGTCCTCAGTCCAGAATACGGTTCACCAGGCTGCGCAAGTCCGGCCGGTCCAATGGCACCTCCAGAGTTCACTTCACAGGTGGAAATCGGTGCCTTCCTTCTTAGCGCTATGTGTTGTAGTCCTTCCCTGCTGTGCTTACGGAAAGTACCCCACAACCGTTGTGTCTGTTTCTTAAGTTCCCTCACAACTCGATTAAATGATGTTCTTCTAATCTTCCGTCCCTTCCTGATGTTACAGTTAGAACGGCACCCGTTTGTCGGATAGGCCTGGAGTTCTTCCGGGACCCTAGAGACGCCCCTCTCCCGCAATTGCCTCCCAAGACTTCATAGGTGATATGTGTTAGACAGCCCGCCTTAAACTGACTGTCCTGCCGCTGTTTAGAGTATCGCTTGAAGCTGAATGTTATAATACTCCCTCGGCGTTCCGGCCACCGGTAGTGCGCCTCAGTAGGGTGTTGCTCCGGTCTTACAGCACGACCCCTACTGGAATTCTCCTATTGCTTGATCTCGTTTCTCACTCAGCACAATCTATCTCGCTTCTAGTCCTTTCTTGGGTCCCGCCGCTTCCCGGAGCTGGCGCGGACCCGTTACGTTCTTTTCAATGCCAAGCCTCTGTCAGGATCCCACCCCTGACAGAGACCCTACTGTCTCTTCCTCCACAACACCCTCTGCCACTAGGTGTTGCTTCGTCCAATCCAGTCAGCTTTCTGATCTAACTTCCTGCCTGACCCCCAGTTTACCCACTATGGTGGGGAGTGGCCTAATGAATAGAACCCTTAGCTCCCCCCGGAGGCCCGGCTGTGAAATGTATTGGTGTCTGTGATACCTGATCAGATGAACTCCTTCAGTGCCATCGGACGCACCATGGCTCCCCATAGTGGCGGAGCCACAGTACTGCAACGACCAGGACTCTGGGGCGCTGCACTCCCCCCTGGTTAAACACAGTACTCCGGGACTGGGAAGAAAACAACAATACAAGTTAGCAAAAAGACATACAATTTTGTTGAGCGCAATGACAATAAATATACTTGAACAGGCTTCCCTTTATGGGAGGTAAGGACACTTGAACGTTACAAACATGGCAAAAATATCATAGCAACATGCTATAATTTACTTCTGTTACCCAACCGGGCATTCTACTTAAGTGCAAAATTGTTGAACAATAATTTAACATTGCCTTTAAGGACTCACACTCTAAATCCACTAAAGACCTTCCTATAATCACATTATAAGGCACTTTAACTTTTTCATTCTCCTACTTTGGATCTGCAGGACCGCCTGTCCTATCGGCACCAGACCTACTGCCTCTCCTTTCTGTTACAGGACCGCCCCGTTCAGCCAGGGCCTACTGCCTTTTCAACTACTATACACAGTATAGAACATAACTTTTCTTTCAGTTTGAGAACACTGAGCCGGCTCTACTTGGCTCCTATAAGGACTCACCCACTAACCCTTACGGGTTCACTTTCTGTCCTTAGTAACACATTACTAACTTTCGATGGGGAACGCAGGGTTTACCTTCTATCCCCCCCCTTTTCTTATCAACATTATCAACTATCTTCTTTTCACAACATTAAACTTTCTCATTACTTCCTTTTACTTTTTCTTTCAGAGAACATTATCAGCATTCCTTTACAATTAACTAATGGCATACATATAACTTTTACATGTAAATATTATCAGCATTTTCTTCCATTGACATTATTGCTACCGGTCTTAAAGCAATATCACCATTTACATGCAAAAAATGAACATCCCCTTTAAGAGGGGACCAAATCTCTGTGAGGTAGCACATCTTCTCAAGCTACCAGTCCATACTCATCAAAGGTTCCAGTGCGGTATCTTCGCAAAGAGTCCTTGTTTAAGTAAAACCAGTAGGGAGCGCCTTTAATAAGGTGCAAACTATATACAAAAGAGTTCGGATCATGCACTGTTCTTGATTCAGCAGTTTTTAAAACTTGTGCAAAACTTTTGGTAACAAAAACAAACAATAGGGATCCCGGGTCAACAAAGGGATCCCTTTAAGAGTTTACCCTGAACGGGTTTAGCAGCCCAACAGAAAACAGTAACTATTTACAGATTCATGGTATCAAGGTTTATTCTTTTAAGTCTGGGGGCGGTCCCTGTCCCCCAGCCAACGTGGCACCCGTACTGGTAGTTGGTCTCTCAGATGCCATCAGATCAGCCGGTGCCTGGATTTGAAGGCTAATCCTGCCTGCGAGTTCGGTAGCCGCTACAAGACGTACCGTGGTGATGGGAACGAGGTCCGGCAAATCGGGATCAGTCATGATCGGGACACCAGGGGGCGCTCTCTCAGGCTCACACCGTCGAACGTTCCGGGCACACCATCCTTGTGCACTCCGATGGCGGGTGTAAGTCACCTGATCCCCTCTTTGTAACGGGTCACCATTTCGACTGCAGCAGGGGGTCTTCACATTATAGCTAGTGACAAAGACATCAGTTGGTAGCCCCGGTTCCTGTATGGAGCCCCATCCCCTCTTCGGGTGGTAGGCCAGTACAGTTCCCCGCTTTACCACGTCTTTCCTGCCGGGAGCAGACTTCTTACGTGGCGTGTCAGGTGGTTCGGTCTCGTCCCGATCTTTCCAGTGTTGGATCAGACATTGCTTATACTGCTCCCAGGGAAGTACCGCAAGGGTGAGGCCATCCTCCTGGGTCCCATCCGGCCCTGTCCAGGGGGTGTCCCACCGAAGGATCACCCCGTCTAGGCCCACACCTATGGGTTCTCCCATCTTGGTTGGTAGCGGAGGCACTAGCTTCCCCATCGCGTTGGAGGTGAGGATAACCCGCTCCACCAAGAAGGAACGATCATTGCCGGGGTGGGGAGCGGTCACGGGAGTGGGATCGATCAAGGGAGCCGGATCGGTCGGGAGAGCAGAATCGGCCAGGGGAGTAGGGATGTCGTCCATACCTGCACCTGATGTGATTCCACCGATGTCGCTCCGGTCCGTTGACAAGGACACTGGAATCGGCTGCGGCCCGGACCACGGCTCCTCCGGAGTCATCTCTTGACGTAACTCCGCCCTCCATGATTCCGTGACTAGGATAGGCAGGCTCGGCTCCTCCACTGGTGTCTCCAAGGAGTCCAGGTCCCTCACCGGCGGTGGACGCGAGTCCTCTTCTGATGGGTGAGGACAAACCGGGATCACCTCGCCGTTGTTCGGGCACCTGCTGTTCATCGTCGCTGTCCGGCATTCGGCGGCAATGCATGCATCTGACCCTGCCATTTCTCCAAGGTTGAGCTCCTCCTTCACCTCGTTCCCGCCATCGCAAGTCAGGGGGCGGTTCTCTGCTTTGAGGCAGGTCATCGCTTTGCAACAAGAGGCGCAGGGGGCGATCACCGCTTCTGGCGCCACTTTGGTAGTCTCCTCCCATGGCACGCCCTCCTGCTTCTCTGGCATAGCAATGGCGGCGGTTTTTGGCGGGAACTTTTGGCGGTAAATGGCGCAGCACAGTCTTTGCAATAAAGTACAATCCAAGCACAATAAATCACAGTTCCAAGGCACACATGACCTGATTCTTCAGGTTTAAGTAGATCCTGTTCGTGACGCCAAGTTTGGAGCGCCCCCACACCGCCGCAGGGCCGAGGGGTACCCGGAGCCGGGCCTCTGGGTCTCTGCTCTGGGGTTGTCACGGTGGCTAGACCCGGTCCGTGGCCCTGTCTGTCAGTGGGGGACGTCCGGTGCAATAAGTGGTGTTGTAACGGTGCAGTTGTGGAGTGCAGGTCGCGGTAAATAATGAGGACACCAGGTTGCAGTCTCTTTACCTCTTTACTGGAGATCTCTGAGTCCTCAGTCCAGAATACGGTTCACCAGGCTGCGCAAGTCCGGCCGGTCCAATGGCACCTCCAGAGTTCACTTCACAGGTGGAAATCGGTGCCTTCCTTCTTAGCGCTATGTGTTGTAGTCCTTCCCTGCTGTGCTTACGGAAAGTACCCCACAACCGTTGTGTCTGTTTCTTAAGTTCCCTCACAACTCGATTAAATGATGTTCTTCTAATCTTCCGTCCCTTCCTGATGTTACAGTTAGAACGGCACCCGTTTGTCGGATAGGCCTGGAGTTCTTCCGGGACCCTAGAGACGCCCCTCTCCCGCAATTGCCTCCCAAGACTTCATAGGTGATATGTGTTAGACAGCCCGCCTTAAACTGACTGTCCTGCCGCTGTTTAGAGTATCGCTTGAAGCTGAATGTTATAATACTCCCTCGGCGTTCCGGCCACCGGTAGTGCGCCTCAGTAGGGTGTTGCTCCGGTCTTACAGCACGACCCCTACTGGAATTCTCCTATTGCTTGATCTCGTTTCTCACTCAGCACAATCTATCTCGCTTCTAGTCCTTTCTTGGGTCCCGCCGCTTCCCGGAGCTGGCGCGGACCCGTTACGTTCTTTTCAATGCCAAGCCTCTGTCAGGATCCCACCCCTGACAGAGACCCTACTGTCTCTTCCTCCACAACACCCTCTGCCACTAGGTGTTGCTTCGTCCAATCCAGTCAGCTTTCTGATCTAACTTCCTGCCTGACCCCCAGTTTACCCACTATGGTGGGGAGTGGCCTAATGAATAGAACCCTTAGCTCCCCCCGGAGGCCCGGCTGTGAAATGTATTGGTGTCTGTGATACCTGATCAGATGAACTCCTTCAGTGCCATCGGACGCACCATGGCTCCCCATAGTGGCGGAGCCACAGTACTGCAACGACCAGGACTCTGGGGCGCTGCACTTGCAGTAATCTTTTCACCAGCGGTCACCACTGCTGGCTGACACTCTGTCACCTGAAAGCATGGGAACCGCAGATCTATGATCAGAGCCACTGGTGTATCCGCGCTGTCACACAGATGTACGCAGGAGCATTGGGCTGTATGGCAGTACACAGGAACATTGGGAGAATTTTGGTACACAGAAACATTGGGCAATATGGCAGTACACAGGAACATTGAACAATATAGCAGTACATTACAACATTGGGCAGGAACATTAGGTAGTTTAGCAGAACGCAGAATCATTGGGTAATATGGCAGAACACAGGAGCACAGGACAGTATGGTAATACACAGGAATATTGGACAGTATGGCAGTACACAGGAACATTGGCAGTGTTGTGGTACACAGGAACATTGGGCAGTATTGCAGTACACAGGAACATTGGGCAGTATGGCAGTACATGGGAGCACAGAGCACTATAGCAGTGTAGAGAGCAGAACAATTTGGGGTGTATGTTAACATAACTAAGAACTAAGTACTTCAGTCACTGGACTCTTCTTTCCAGGAATGCAGTGGATTAAACTGTATTAGATCAGTCACTACTTCGGTATATGCATATTTACTCTGCAATGTAATGACAGGTTGCTTACCTATAGTGTAATGCTAGGCTGTTGTATGTACTACTGTATATAAACTGAAAGGTAGCACAGTGTCATGCAGGACAAGATGCTTGTGAATGATTCACTAATTGGGAACTGATCTCATCTGGCGTCTGGAGAGAAAGGTGAACACTCAAAGGACAGGGTGTGAGTCTGAAAATGAAAGAAGGGGCAGGGAAATGAAGACCACCTAAAGCTTTGTCTGTCAATACTCCTCTAACTTGCCTCCTTTGTCTCCTTCTTATGCCGATATGTTAATTTTAGTCTGGCTGTGTTGGTGTGCCTGTACTGTACTCCTCAGAGAAAACGTGAGAAAAAGGCATTTTTCCACTGTCTATACTGTTTTTGTTGACTTGTGAATTTATGGATGGATGCCAACCCTGGCATGAAGTAAGACATGCTTTATCCTTCCAGTCTCTCCCCACCCAGTGGCATCTCCAGGCTTAGAAGCAGGAAGTCTCACATAATTGTTAGAATAGTGAGACAACCCAAACCCTGACTTTATCCAACTCCTGTCCCTCTTCTTTAAATGGCCAGAAATTCTATCACTAAATTAGACTGAATCTTTCTAGTATTTGTCAGTAAATATAGTTGAGATTTGTTTTGTATTTTGGTCTCTTTTCCTTAATGGAGTTTTCCAGGTGATTTTAGTCTTTCTTTAGGTTAGTTAGTAGTTGGTTTGTTATTTTATGGTGATATTAAAAATTATTTCCCAAAACAAAAAGTCCAGAGGAAATCTACCACTGTATATTCTCTGTGAAAATTCAGTTTATCGAGTTTTTATATATTCTGAATATTTCTGGTTTAAAGTATCAATTTTTGTTTTCCGTTAGGAAGCTATATAATGATTGCAGATGGTCAAGACCAATATTTTAGAATCTAAGCACTGGTCACTTGTTATAATATGGCATAAGAAAGTAGTTGCTTGTCTTGTTTTCCTCGCTCATTAGCAACCTGAAGAATCTATTTCTTTTCGAAGCATATGACCATAATTGATAGCACAATATTAAAAGCTACCTCTTCCCCAGACTTTCCTTATAATTAATACTATCCCTTCTGGGCAGTATATCAGACTTGTTCCTCCTTAGAAGAATATAAATTATATGCTAAATACTTAACCTATAAACTGAGTTTATGAGGTTATAAAGAATAAAATGAGAAAAGAGTATGAAACACCCGTATGCAGGAAACGATTTGAGTTCATTCATGGTAAACGCCATTGGAGAAGTCATAATAATAAATGTCACCCCATTACCTTAGTCCTTGGGTGATCACAAGCTGTAATGGATTAAAAGGAAACAGTGACGCACTCTTTCAGGTAATCCTTTTTTTAAATGTTTTAAAAAAAGGAATCTTGAGGCAAGCTATAACTGAAAATAGACAAACTCAACAAACATTAATATGTAGATTTATTCTGCTACCATTATGTGATTAAATTAGATGTGTGCCCTATACTTGTTGCTCCACTAGAGGGCATTAATATTTATTAGATAAAAGTGACTTATTGGGCAGGTTCATACTGGGTGATAGAGGTTCAGCTGATGCACTCTGAAATTCAATTAATAAGAATAAATAATAAAAAATGGTTTCTGTTTAAAAAATCAGAGCACTTATACTGTAAAGTGCATACAATGCATGTTATTAAATCCATTGCAACAAAGCTTTTGAAAAAGAATGCATTTAACATGTATTAGGCCACATTCACCTGCTCAGTATTTTACATCAGTATCTATAAAGGTACCTTCACACTATACGATATCGCTAGCGATCCGTGACGTTGCAGCGTCCTGGATAGCGATATCGTTGTGTTTGACAGGCAGCAGCGATCAGGATCCTGCTGTGATATCGCTGGTCGTTAGTTAAAGTTCAGAACTTTATTTGGTCGTCAGATCGCCGTGTATCGCTGTGTTTGACAGCAAAAGCAACGATACCAGCGATGTTTTACAATGGTAACCAGGGTAAATATCGGGTTACTAAGTGCAGGGCCGCGCTTAGTAACCCGATGTTTACCCTGGTTACCAGCGTAAAAGTAAAAAAAACAAACAGTACATACTCACCTTCGCGTCTCCCGGCGTCCGCTTCCTGCACTGACGTCACCGCTCTGCTGTTAGGGCCAGCACTCAGTCAGTGCAGGAAGCGGACGCCGGGGGACGCGAAGGTGAGTATGTACTGTTTGTTTTTTTTACTTTTACGCTGGTAACCAGGGTAAACATCGGGTTACTAAGCGCGGCCCTGAGCTTAGTAACCCGATGTTTACCCTGGTTACCCGGGGACCTCGGCATCGTTGGTCGCTGGAGAGCTGTCTGTGAGACAGCTCTCCAGCGACCAAACAGCGACGCTGCAGCGATCGGCATCGTTGTCTGTATCGCTGCAGCGTCGCTTAGTGTGAAGGTACCTTAAGTCAAAACCAGGAGTGGGTGATAAATACAGAAGTGGTGATGTGTTTCTATTATACTTTTCCTCTGACTGTTCCACTCCTGTTCCTGCTCAACATGTGAACGTGGCCTCAATATAAAGAAGTGTAAGGCTAGGTTTCCAACAATGAGTTTTTGGGGAGTTTTTTACTATGCGTATTTTCAAAAAAATGCAGTAACTTATTTTATTTAATGGGTGCAGAAATGGTGCATTAAATCTGCAACATCAAAGACTCACCAAAAGCTCATCATGGTAATGTAGCCCAACAGTCAATCAGAGTTAAGTTGCTCTTTTATTTTCATGTGTTGAATTCAATAAATATCATTCTAGAGTATTGATTTACCCTTAGTGTAGTTAAAAGGTTTGTAAAGGTACTCCTGGTGAGATGGACCTACTAAAGGATGAACACACATGGACTGAGGGAGATGCCACAACAGAGAGAACCTGGACAAAACCTGAAGGGCAAGAAAGTGGAGTGGGACACATCCAAAGCCAGAGAGCCAGGGATGTCGATCACATGAGAGCACATGCATTGTCAGTGGAGTGTCTGAACTAAGGCAGTCTGCAGAAATCACAGGAGATGACTGCAGTGATATTTGCAATGTAATGTGAACAGTCTCTAAAAATCAGTGCAGCAGACGATCGATTAATATTCAGGTCTCCGAAGCATTAGATGCAGACAGTAGAACCCAGAGGAAGTCACAAAGATGAGCAACATGTAATGTAGACAGTCAATAAGAAGCAGTTCGTAATGCATATGTGATGGAGGGCCAGGGCCATAGTCGTGGCTGAGATTAGCAGATCTTGTGTGCCCTGGTCTCCCATCACATGCAGATAATGTCCCATGGTCAATGTACTTGCCTCTTTGTTGTTTTTACTGTCTGGGCCTTCTCTCCATTGTCTAAGGTCCCCTCCAGTCCTTTACATACAGAGACACAGTCCAGTTGCAACTTGAAACATAAAACTTTACTTTCTTCTTTGCACAGCACATCCTTAACAGACACAGCATTCTTTCCTTGGCTCTTCAGTACATGCCCAGGTCGTACCACCTCTTGCGGTAATGCAGCGTCCTCCCTGTCCAGATTCTCTGCACTTGGCAGTTCCCTCATCCGTTTCGAACGGGATCAGAGGGAATCAACCCATGCGATGATCTGCCACATATTGAGCGAACTGTGTCCCCGTACTGCTATGGGCTCTCTGCTTCCCCTGCTGCACCACTGCTGTACCTTGTGCTGATCTGGCTGCACTTATGTATATATATATATATATATATATATATATATATATATATATATATACACACCGTTTTACGGAAAGGTAACATTACATAGAGGAAGGGAGTAGAGTATTACACAGTCCCGGTATACCCCTTACACATATAGTAAACAATGGGTTAACCACTAGGTTTTGAGGAGCAGTAGGTGGAAATTCTAGAAATCACAGGGGTCTGATGGGATAGTAGTGACTAGTGACAGAAGATACTGTATAGCTTCAACTTCTAAGCAAACAGTCGCTGAACACATTACGGTGTCAATACTCAGATGCAGGGATATGTCTAAGTGATCCCTAAAATCACTTGGGAGATGGTGTCACTGAGAAATACATGGTCATTTGTAAGGCCCAATGTGGAGCACAGCCAAAGGTGGTGACCATAGGGAAGGGAGCAGAACTTGGCCTATAAGAAGAGACATGTGCGTAACAGGGTTATTCCCACAATGGCATTATTTTTCACAAGGTACTGTAAGTGTATAATTTTTATTAATATATTGACTAAGCCAAAAATAAAGATTCTTTCATGTGCCTTTGTGTCATTCTGCTTATCCATCTGTCCCTCTGTGCACCTTGCTTCACGGAGATTAAAGGATGGTCCTATTCTTATGTGCTAAAACTGCATTTTCCCAACAGTAACCTGCCTCTCCTCAGTGCTACAGACACCTCTCTCCCTCTTTCCCTCTCTTGTGTGCACCAACTATTTTGTTGCACCACCTCTGGCTTTTATAACAGCTTGCAGTCTCTGAGGCATGTACTTAATGAGTGTCAGACAGTACTCTTCATCAATCTGGCTCCAGCTTTCTCTTAGTGTTGTTGCTAGATCAGCTTTGTAGGTTGGAGCCTTGCCATGGACCGTTTTCTTCAACTTCCACCAAAGATTTTCAATTGGATTGAGTTCCGGTCTATTTGCAGGCCATGACATTGACCTTATGTGTCTTTTTTCAAGGAATGTTTTCACAGTTTTTGCTCTATGGCACGATGCATTATGATCTTGAAAAATAATTTCATCATCCCAAAACATCCTTTCAAGCCAGAGGTGGTGCAACAAAATACTAGTGATGTGTTGGAGTGTTTTTTTATTTGTTTGTTTTTCATGATTCCATAATTTTTTTACTCAGAAGTGAGTGATTCCAGAATTTTTTCCCTAAGCTTGGTTTAAAATAGTAACCATTGCTGACTACCATATTTTTTTATCTTGATTTCTTTTAGTGTTTATTAAAGCCAGAAAGTTGCCATTTGAAATGACTTTAGTTTTGTGCCATGTCTGTGATCTGCTTTTTTTCTACAAAACTAAACAACTGAATGAACATCCTCCAAGGCCGGTGATTACATAATTTTTGCCAGGGGTTGTATAAACTGCAAATACAGCTCTATTGATGCTATGGTGGAGGATTAAATGGTTTTATCTTCTGGCATTTGCAGTTTTACTTCCTTAATTTGTTAGCTAGCTTTCAGCACAGCTCTACTGTGTTGCGGTCAGCTATGCTGTGTTTTCGTAATGGTTATTTCAAGCTTCAATGTAAAGGCAAAATGCATAACAACTTAGCTTAGCTGGAAGCCGGATAACAAATTATTGATCATTGTAAAAACACACATTCAGCTATATTGTTGTATATAGCACAAGACAAAATCGGTCTGGCAGGGTAGTGAGCAAGGTAAAAATAGAAAATATGATCGGCGTACGTATCAGTGAGTGCACAGGATCCCAATTCCAAAGGGGAAGCAATCCACAAACAGAGATTGATCTAGCACTTCAATAAAATATAAGACTTTTTATTTCTTCATTTTAAAAGCTTGTGTCCCAAAAATGTATGGACATCATCGGTATATTTCTAAAAACATTCAAGGAAAAAGTCCCAGGAAGACTATACTTCAGGTTGCCCCCCATAGTGCTTCATACAGTATATTGGCCTCACATAGTCCTCAATACAGTATAATGGCACAAAAAGTGCTCTGTACAGTATAATGCGTCTTACATAGTCCTCCACACAGTTTAAAGGGGTGCTGTCTTGCCTTCCATATATTATATAATGGCCCCACATAGTGCTCCAAACAGTATAATGGCCCCACATAGAGCTCCATACAGTATATTGGCCATACATAGTCCTCCATGAAATATAATGGACCCCACATAGTGCTCCATACAGTGTAGCAGGGCCCTGCATTGTCCTCAAATACAGAATAATGGGCTCCACATAGTGCTCCATCTATAATATAACGCTGGGAGCGTCACTCTGTCCGAAGCCTCTATAGACTGCGCAAGCGCAAGCGCCGGCGCAGTCTCGACCCCACAGAGCGACGCTCCCAGGAGATCGCGGTATGCGTAAGCGCTGAACGCACACCGCGATCTCCAACGGAGAAACAGGGACGAGCCAGGAGGCGGAGGGTGAGTATACTTACCTGTCCCGTTCCACCGACGCCATTCCGGGCCATGAATATCCCCCTGCTCCCGGAATCGGTGCCTGCGCAGTCCGCGCTTTCCGGCGCCATTTTCTTGAAGTCACATTGCAGTGTGTCTTCAAGAAAATGGCGCCGGAAAGCGCAGACTGCGCAGGCGCCGATTCCGGCACCAGGAGGACACAGAAAATGGCGCCGGAAATGAATAAGGTACCGCAAGTAACAAATTGCTGTGCCATGAGGCTGTGGCACTTCATGCCACAGCTATTTGTTACTTACGCCACTTATGTCCACAGCCGCCGCACCCACCACAGCCACCGCACCCAGCACAGCCACGCACAGCCGCCGCACCCAGCACAGCCGCCGCACCGAGCACAGCCGCCCACAGCCACCGCACCCAGCACAGCCACGCACAGCCGCCCACAGCCACGCACAGCCGCCGCACCCAGCACAGCCGCCGCACCCAGCACAGCCACGCACAGCCACCCACAGCCGCCGCACCCACCACAGCCACCGCACCCAGCACAGCCACGCACAGCCGCTGCACCCAGCACAGCCACCCACAGCCACGCACAGGCGCCTACAGCCACGCACAGCCGCCGCACCCAGCACAGCCGCCGCACCCAGCACAGCCACGCACAGCCACCCACAGCCGCCGCACCCACCACAGCCACCGCACCCAGCACAGCCACGCACAGCCGCCGCACCCAGCACAGCCGCCACACCCAGCACAGCTGCCGCACCCAGCACAGCCGCCGCACCCAGCACAGCCACGCACAGCTGCCCACAGCCGCCCACAGCCACGCACAGCCGCCGCACCCAGCACAGCCGCCGCACCCAGCACAGCCGCTGCACCCAGCACAGCCACGCACAGCCCCCACAGCCACGCACAGCCGCTGCACCCAGCACAGCCGTCCACAGCCGCCGCACCCAGCACAGCCACGCACAGCCGCCCACAGCCACGCACAGCCGCCGCACCCAGCACAGCCGCAGCACCCAGCACAGCCGCCGCACCCAGCACAGCCACGCACAGCCGCCCACAGCCATGCACAGCTGCCCACAGCCACGCACAGCCGCTGCACCCAGCACAGCCACCGCACCCAGCACAGCCATCCACAGCCGCCGCACCCAGCACAGCCACGCACAGCCACCCACAGCCACGCACAGCCGCCGCACCCAGCACAGCCGCCGCACCCAGCACAGCCACGCACAGCCGCCCACAGCCACGCACAGCCGCCTACAGCCACGCACAGCCGCCGCACCCAGCACAGCCGCCGCACCCAGCACAGCCGCCGCACCCAGCACAGCCACGCACAGCCGCCCACAGCCACGCACAGCCGCCCACAGCCGCTGCACCCAGCACAGCCACCGCACCCAGCACAGCCGTCCACAGCCGCAGCACCCAGCACAGCCACGCACAGCCGCTGCACCCACCACAGCCACCGCACACAGCACAGCCACGCACAGCCGCCGCACCCAGCACAGCTGCTGCACCCAGCACAGCTGCCCACAGCCGCTGCCCACAGCCACGCACAGCCGCCGCACCCAGCACAGCCGCCGCACCCAGCACAGTCGCCGCACCCAGCACAGCCACGCACAGCTGCCCACAGCCGCCCACAGCCACGCACAGCCGCCGCACCCAGCACAGCCGCCGCACCCAGCCCAGCCACGCACAGCCCCCACAGCCACGCACAGCCGCCGCACCCAGCACAGCCGCCGCACCCAGCACAGCCACACACAGCCCCCACAGCCACGCACAGCCGCCCACAGCCACGCACAGCCGCCTACAGCCACGCACAGCCGCTGCACCCAGCACAGCCACCGCACCCAGCACAGCCGTCCACAGCCGCCGCACCCAGCACAGCCACGCACAGCCGCCGCACCCACCACAGCCACCGCACACAGCACAGCCACGCACAGCCGCCGCACCCAGCACAGCCGCCCACAGCTGCTGCCCACAGCCACGCACAGCCGCCGCACCCAGCACAGCCACCGCACCCAGCACAGCCGTCCACAGCCGCCGCACCCAGCACAGCCACCCACAGCCGCCCGCACCCAGCACAGCCACGCACAGCCGCGCCACATACAGCCGCCCGCACTCAGCACAGCCGCCGCACCCAGCACAGCCACGCACAGCCGCCCACAGCCACGCACAGCCGCCTACAGCCACGCACAGTCGCCGCACCCAGCACAGCCGCCGCACCCAGCACAGCCGCCGCACCCAGCACAGCCACCCACAGCCATGCACAGCCGCCCACAGCCACGCACAGCCGCCCACAGCCACGCACAGCCGCCGCACCCAGCACAGCCACCGCACCCAGCACAGCCGTCCACAGCCGCCGCACCCAGCACAGCCACGCACAGCCGCCCACAGCCACGCACAGCCACCTAGAGCCACGCACAGCCGCTGCACCCAGCACAGCCGTCCACAGCCGCCGCACCCAGCACAGCCATGCACAGCCACCCACAGCCGCCGCACCCACCACAGCCACGCACAGCTGCCGCACCCAGCACAGCCGCCGCACCCAGCACAGCCGCCCACAGCCGCCGCCCACAGCCACGCACAGCCGCCCACAGCCACGCACAGCTGCCGCACCCAGCACAGCCGCCGCACCCAGCACAGCCACCCACAGCCGCCCGCACCCAGCACAGCCACGCACAGCCGCCCGCACTCAGCACAGCCGCCCGCACTCAGCACAGCCGCCCGCACTCAGCACAGCCGCCCACACTCAGCACAGCCGCCCGCACTCAGCACAGCCGCCCCCACTCAGCACAGCCGCCCGCACTCCGCACAGCCGCCCGCACTCCGCACAGCCGCCCGCACTCCGCACAGCTGCCCGCACTGATGGGGGCGCAGGATGGAGCAGCACGTGATAGGATGGGGACGCAGGATGGGAGCACATGACAGGATGGGGATGCAGGATGGAGCAGCACATGACACAGTGGAGCAGCACATGACAGGATGGGGGCGCAGGATGGAGCAGCACATGACACGGTGGAGCAGCACATGACAGGATGGGGATGCAGGATGGAGCAGCACATGACACGGTGGAGCAGCACATGACAGGATGGGGGCGCAGGATGGAGCAGCACATGACAGGATGGGAGAGCAAGATGGGAGCAGCACATACCAGGATGGAGACCATATACCAATATAAATGCTCGCCACCCGGGCGTAGAACGGGTTCAATAGCTAGTACAATATAATGGGCCAGACATTAAAAATTATAAATAAAAACTCACCTCCCCCAGCTTACCCCCTGCTCCAGTCTATGCAGTGCATCTTCTGATCCTCTGCAGGTCTTGACACAGCGGGCGTGTTGTAATGATGTCATCGTACCCGCTGCACCGAGACGTCAGAGGAAGAAGAGGAATGATGGGAGAGGGCTCCCTCCTCCATTATTGCCTCAACTGTTTTAGCATCCAAAATGACGATACACTTGAAAGTGTGATGCCAGGCAAAATATATTCACCCTGCAGGCCAGATTTGACCCTCAGGCCAAAGTTCCTCAGGCAAAAGTTTGAAATATGTGATGTAGACCATCTAAACAAACCATTACAAATATATCCTCCCTACAAAAGATATTCCAAGCATGTGCATGGGTGTCTCTAGACACTCCTCTGACATTCATCTGACAGAGTGTCTGACAAAGAAAAAGAGCAGTCAAGTGTCTGCCAGTGGATGGATCAGCATTCATATGTATGGGGAAGGTCAAAGAAATGTCAAGTGAGCCCATCTCATCATTGACATCCAGTTTCAAGGACTGTCAATGTGAAGTTGAAAAAGCACATGTATGGACTAAGCTAGCTGCTGGTCTGAACATGCACATTGGCATCAAGACAGTGATAATCTTTGAAACTAGAAGTCATTGATGATGTCCCATGGAGTCAAAATCGGTGCTACACCTGTAGATTAATTCCCAAAGGGGCATAATTTCCAAAATAAGGTCACTTGAGGGGTATTCTGCTCTTCTAGCAATTAGGGGCTCTGTATATGGAGTCCGCAAACTGTTCTACGAAAATCTGTGCTCCAAGAGGCAAATAGCACTCCATTCCTCCCGAGTCTCTCCGTACGGCTAAGTAGTACAGTACAGTCACATATGGGGTATTACCACATTCAGTAGAAATTGTGGGACAAATTTTAGTGCCATTCTTACCCACTTCTTGTATGAAAATGTAAATTCTGGGGCTAAAATAAAAAAATTTTTGTGGGGAAAATGTGATTTTATCATTTTCACGGCTCAACGTTATGAACTTCTGTGAAGCACCAGGGTGGGGGGGGGGGTTCAGGGTGCTCACCACATATCTAAATCCATTGCTCGGGGGGTCTAGTTTCCAAAATGGGGTCACTTATGGGAGGTTTCCACTGTTTAGGCACATCATGGGCTCTCCAATTGAGACATGACGTCAGTTAATGATTCCAGGAAATTTTACATTCAAAAAGCCAAATGACGCTCCTTTCCTTCCAAGCTCTGCCATATGCCCAAACAGTGGTTTTCTCCCTTATATGGGATACCGTGTACTCAGGAGAAATTGCACTAGATATTGTATGGTGCATATTCTCCTGTTTCCAGTCTGAAAATGCAACATTTTTGGTTAAAAACACATTTGTTGGGAAAATGTGATTTTATTATTTTCATGGTTCAATGTTATAAACTTCTGTGAAGCACCTGAGGGTTTAATATGCTCACCATGCATCTAGATCAGTTCCCTGAGGGGTCCTGTTTCCAAAATGGTGTCACTTGTGGGGGATTTTCACTGTTTAGACACATCAGGGGCTCTGCAAACGTGACATGGTGTCCATCAATTGTACCAGCAAATTTTGCATTAAAAAGGTAAAATGGCGCTCCTTCCCTTCCAAGCTCTGCCGTGCACCCAAACAGCGGTTTACTCTGTCATATGGGGTATCGGCATGCTCAGGAGAAATTACACAACAAAGTTTGGGGTCCATTTTTTCCTTTTACCCTTGTCAAAATAAAAAAAAATTGTATCTGAAGTAAATGTTTTGTGAAAAAAGTTTAAAGGGAACCTGTCACCCCCAAAATCGAAGGTGAGCTAAGCCCACCAGCATCAGGGCTTATCAACAGCATTCTGGAATGCTGTAGATAAGCCCCCAATGTAACCTGAAAGATGAGAAAAAGAGGTTAGATTATACTCACCCAGGGGCAGTCACGGTTAGGTCCGATGGGTGTCGCGGTCCGGCGCCTCCTTTCTTCATCAGCTGACGTCCTCTTCTTGTCTTCACGCTGTGGCTCCGGTGCAGGCGTACTTTGTCTGCCCTGATGAGGGCAGAGCAAAGTACTGCAGTGAGCAGGCGCCGGGCCTCTGACCTTTCCTGGCATCTGAGCACTGCAGTACTTTGCTTTGCCCTCAACACGGCAGACAAAGTACGCCTGCGCCGGAGCCGCAGCATGAAGACAAAAAGAGGACGTCATCGTAAGAAGATGGGAGGCCCCAGACCGGACCGCGACACCCATCGGATCGGACCGCCCCCCCAAGTGAGTATAATCTAACCTCTTTTTATCATCATTCAGGATACATCGGGGGCTTATCTATAGCATTCCAGAATGCTGTAGATAAGCCCCTGATGCCGGTGGGCTTAGCTCACCTTCAATTTTGGGGGTGACAGGTTCCCTTTAATGTTAATTTTTTTTCCACATTCCAAAAACTCCTGTGAAGCACCTGAAGGGTTAATAAACTTATTGAATGTGGTTTTGAGCACCTTGAGGGGTGCAATTTTTAGAATGTTGTTACTTTTAGGTATCTTCTATTATATAGACCCCTCAAAATGACTTAAATTGTGATTTGGTCCCTAAAAAAAGGTTTTGTAAATTTTGTTGGAAAAATGAAAAATCGCTGGTCAACTTTTAAGCCTTATAACTTCGTAACAAAAAAAATTGGGTTCATAAGTGGTGATGATGTAAAGTAAACATGTGGCAAATGTTATTTGTTAACTATTTTGTGTGACATATATCTGTGATTTAAGGGCACGAAAATTCAAAGTTGGAAAATTGCTAAATTTTCAAAATTTTTGCCAAATTTCCCATTTGTTTCACAAATAAACGCAAGTCATATCAAATAAATTTTACCACTATCATGAATTACAATATGTCACAAAAAAACGTTCTCAGTATCACCGGGATCCGTTGAAGCTTTCCATAATTATAACCACTTAAAGTGACAGTGGTTAAAATAGTAAAAATTGGCCTGGTCATTAACATGCGAACCACCCTTGGGTGTAAAGGGCTTAATAGTTATAGTCCGGTATACCACAGACATATGAGTATATGTGTACCATCCTTTTGCATTTCATTGGAACCTGTCATCTATTCATGTTCCATGTCAGGTATATTTTTTTCGGAAACATTTCAGCATTTCAGAGAAAATGTACTTTGCACCCCTCTAGGTCTCTCTCTATGGGACAGACCTATTACTAAGCAGTGCTGGGAAAAGTTGGCTTTGTCTAGTCTCTTCTCCAGCCATGGTCCCTGCATCTGTATGGGACAGACCTGTTACTCATCTCTAGCAGTGCTGGGGAAAGCTGGCCTGGTCTATTCTCTTCTCCAGCCATGGTCCTTGCATCTCTATGGGACAGACCTGTTACTCATCTCTAGCAGTGCTGGAGAAAGCTGGCCTGGTCTAGTCCCTTCACCAGCCATGGTCCCTGCATCTCTATGGGACAGAACTGTTACTCATCTGTATCAGTGCTGGGAAAAGCTGGCCTGGTCTAGTCTCTTCTCCGCCATGGTCCCTGCATCTCTATGGAACAGACCTGTTACTCATCTGTATCAGTGCTGGGGAAAGCTGGCCTGGTCTAGTCTCTTCACCAGCCATGGTCCCTGCATCTCTATGGAACAGACCTGTTACTCATCTCTAGCAGTGCTGGGGAAAGCTGGCGTGGTCTAGTCTCTTCACCAGCCATGGTCCCTGCATCTCTATGGGACAGACCTGTTACTCATCTGTATCAGTGCTGAGAAAAGCTGGCCTGGTCTAGTCTCTTCTCCGCCATGGTCCCTGCATCTCTATGGAACAGACCTGTTACTCATCTGTATCAGTGCTGGGGAAAGCTGGCCTGGTCTATTCTCTTCTCCAGCCATGCTCTGATTTATGCTAACCGCGGTTGGAGCAGCATGAATGGGGTGACAGGTTCCCTTTGATGCAATTTTTAAAGATTCTTACAATTTTGCATCTTTATATGGATGTAATCCTGATTTAAACATATTTGAACTCTTGAGAAATAATACTCATAGGAGCCTTACCATGAATACAATACAGCTAAAATACACTTAAAACAGGTCATCATATCACAACATTTATCCTTGCACCTAAGCTTTAACTAATCTCTAATGAGACTTAAATGCTACAAGAACCTTTTCACCCTGGGCCCTTGGGTGCTGACTCAGTGCCAAAATGTTCCACCCCTACAGATAATTTTTACTGCACTTAACTGGCTTATCCTCTTGTCAAATAATGGCGTGACTATGATTTTTAACTAACTGGGAAAATCTAGTAAGAATATAAAATATAATTATAAACATGCAGACAACTGTAGATTTATGACAAAGACTTGAAGGGTGTGATGCTGAATTAACTACAGATGACTCAGGTCTATGAAGAAAGTGGAACCATTAAAAATGTCTTAATAAAGTAATATATTCAAGATTTAAAATGTAATATATAGACATAAAAGATACAAATCTGGAACAGTTATGTTCTCCGCAAACAACCGGATGATAAGGATAAAACTGCCTCTAACGACTTATATTGTAGGATTCAATGAACTCACAATAGCTCATCTAGTTCCATGATCTAGCCATGCTAAATTCTCTGTTCCCACAACCAGAGATGACCAGGATTAATATTTATAGAGAACAACCAAGAAAAAGAACCACTGTATGATATGCACAACCACTAGTAATATAAGAACAACGAAGCCATTCTCTGACACGGCGATACGCGTGGGGCTTGTCTGTTTCTCCCCGTCTTGATGTCCCCTGGTGTGTACTACGCTGCCGGTTGCTTGATTTGTGCACTTGCATTTTGTCCCCTGTGGGGTGTTTAGCTTTGGGTATGGTACCATAGCACTCACAATACAGCAATTTAATTATGGCATTGTGGATATGATTTAATGGGTTTGGACCCCGGATCGATGGAGTCACCTCTTGTCAGTTTGATGGTTGATTAATCACTTGAGATTCCTGCCTTTTTAGCCCACGCTACACCTGCACAGGACAAGCAAGCGTCACAGAGGAAGAAACTTGTAGGGGTCTCCCTATAGGGGTACTGTCTTATACTGCAGGATCTGTCTATGGGGGTGCTGCTTTATACTACAGGGTCTGCCTATAGGGGTGGTGCCTTATACTTACAGGGTCTGCCTATAGGGTTACTGTCTTATACTACAGGATCTGCCTATGGGGGTGCTGCATTATACTACAGGGTCTGGCTATGGGTGTACTGTCTTATACTTACAGGGTGTGCCTATAGGGGTACTGTCTTATACTACAGGGTCTGCCTATGGGGTGCTGCCTTATACTACAGGGTCTGTCTATAGTGGTACTGTCTTATACTACGGGGTCTGCCTATGGGTTGCTGCCTTATACTATAGGGTCTGCCTATAGGGGTGCTGTCTTATACTACAGGGACTGCATATGGGGTGCTGCCTTATACTACAGGGTCTGCCTATAGGGGTACTATATTATAATACAGGGTCTGCCTATGGAGGTGCCGCCTTGTGCTATATTGAGGACTATCTGGCACATTATACTATATGGAGGTTATCTATGGGGCCATCATCTATTATACTATGTGGGGGTCTGTAGAGCCTCTCATACTGTATATTTGGGGCTGTGGTGGATACCATACTGTATGGGAGGCTGTGTTGACAATCTTACTGTGTGGGGTGCTGTGGGGCCTCATATTTTGTGTAAGGTTTGTGTGGTAATCACATTGCGTGGGGTCATCATACTTTGTGGGGACATAATAGTCTATGGTGGTCATGAAAGAGGTATCATAGTGAGTGAGACCACTGAGGGGCTTCAGTAGGAGCAAAATAACTGTCTAAGTGATGCAATATAATTCCTTCTCCATTTCTTAAAATGTTGAGAGATATGCTCTTCTTTGACTGTGACGTGATAGGACTTTTTGTTGCGGCGCCTGTTATTTCTATGTACGCCCCTACTCAGGGTCATTATTACAATAAAGAGACACTGAGAGTCATTATTATGAGTAGGCACAAAGGCAGGATAGTTATCATGAAGGGGGAAGTAAGAAGGCATTATTATTATTAATATAAGAAAGCACAGGGGATATATTTATAATTATAAGGAGGTATAGGGTCATTATTATAAGAGGTCAAGGGGGAGCATTATTAAAGGAGGCACAGGGGAATTATTATAAGGTATCACAAGTTGTGGTTTGTGTAGAGGGGTTAGAATGCATGGAGGCTCCTGGAAATTCAGTAAAGTGAAGATGTCTGTGTGTTACATTTTGCAGGGTCGAGTTATGGATGGAAGAAAAGGTCATGGTGGTCTGGACCGAATGCAAAGGGAAAGGGAAAATTAATGACAAAAATCAGCAAGAACGTCACTGGTGAGAACCTGCACAATATGCTCATGTTTGATCTCTAAAACCCTAGTGTAAAGCTGATATTACCATTGTATGGTCACTGTATGGGTATGGTGGTAATATCACTCTTAGTACAGTGGGGGTTTTTAAGTAGTTGTCCAAGCTTGAAGTTAAAGGCTGCAATGCCTCTATGTGACTGCAGACTTCTGAATCCTCACAGAGCATTGTGCTATGAGGAATTTCCGCTGCCGGCGCTAGGAGTTGGCTATCATGTGCAGCGGCATAACTTGAACAGCATGGGCCCCAAAGCAAAAGCTTTAATGGGGCCCCCCAATTATTGCAAATCGTTAATAAACTGGTCTTTTTATATAAGCCTAAGGGACTTTTGTGGCCCCCTGGGCTCCAAGGCCCGGGTGCGATTGCAACCCTCGCACCTACTGTAGTTGTGCTCCTGATCATGTTACCGCAATTATGTGATTTGCATACATGCATGCACGTGCTGACTAGACCTGCACGGCCTCACTCAATACAAGTGAAATTAGCAAAGCTGAGTACAATTAGTCGGAATGTGGCCGGAGGTGTGAAAATCACATTCTTTGTGGTCACAAGACGGCTGCGTCCAATGCCGGCACTGGAGAATCCTCAGTGAAGTCTGAAGTTACATAGACTTTAACCTCAACCCCTTTAACGATCAGTATAGTAGTATTATCAATATTTTAGATGCTGGTAATATTTGGTTATGGTTTGCTGGTAGTTGTATATTTATCTGTCTGTTTATTATAATTATTTAATCTTATAAATCAATATTTTTGGTATTATTAGAAATATTGGTCTTGTAGTAAATCTTGATTTCCTCCAGGCAGGGTAAAATTAGTAATATATCCCATCTGGTGTTCAGGGGCGAGGATAGCATGGGCCTGTGTGATTTCAAATGCCAGGGATGAATTTCAGGCCCAGTTCGTCCCTGCTGACTGTGCAGGAACATGGTCTGATCATACCACAGCTACTAGACAGGGGAGGAAGTAAAAGAGTATACAGACTTTACAGCACGGGATCACAGCTGATTCTTTCTGTGAGGTAAGACATTTCACTGCCTGTTTTTAAACAATGTTTTACCTCACAGAATCAGCTATGATCCTATGCTGCCCCACTGTCTGTATAACCTTTTGCTTTCTCCCCTGTGGTATGATCAGACCATATTCCTGTATGGTCAGATACAGCCATTACACAGTGCACAGCAGGAGGACATTTATAAGATTATCTCAGCACAGGAACATTTGTTTAATCATATGCAATTGTGGAACTTGAGGCTCAAGTCTGCAGTCACTCTATGTGACTCCAGACTTGTGAATTTTCACAGTGTGCACACTTTGCATGGTCAGGATTATCCGATGATGGCGCAGAGAGTGGCATGGTGTGTGCCGACTAGTGTTGAGCATTCCGATACCGCAAGTATCGGGTATCAGCCGATACTTGCGGTATCGGAATTCCGATACCGGTATTCCGATACTTGCCGCGTATCGGATACCGGAATCGGAAGTTCCCAGATTCAAAATGCACAAATTCATCCAATGAGAATGATTCCAAGTGTGGGCACATCCTGTTCAGCATGGAGGGCATGAAACTACTGGCAAGGCTGTGATTGGCTGCTGAAATGATGTCATGATGCAGTTTAAAAGTCGCTGGCGCCATTTTGCGATCACTCTGCTGTGAATTCAGTTAGTGACAGGACGCTGTTTGCTGACTGAGGGCCAGTTTAGAGACAGCGATTTGCTTCTTTGTGCTTTCCAAAGGCTAATTTAGCAACCGCTGTGTTCACCTACTATTCACCTTGCTTTTGCCTTGTAGCGCTGTTTTCACAGCGATCTGCAAGGTCTGTGTGTGTGTGTGTGTGTGAGTGCAGCCCACTCTCTAGTCTGAGTGCAGCCACATAGGCCATCCATAGCTGGTTGTATTCAGTTCAGGGAGGGTGGTTCATTGCCTCATACTGTTCTTTTTTTTTTTTTTTTTTCCAAGTAGTGTAGTCTGCTGCTAATTTTTAACAAAAAATCCTATTAGTGTCTTTCCACCCGTCTCCAGCTAATTTGTGGAAAAACACTACATAGGATAACGTAGAGGAGGGTTTTTGGGCCTTGCAGCGCCGTTTACGGCTGTCTGCACGGTCTCCGTGTGACTGCAGCTTGCCCTGTAGTCTGTGAGCAGCCATAGCCTGGTTGTCTCCAGCTCAGGGTTGTTCACTGCGTCATACCACCAAATCAATTTTCATTTTGTTTTAAGTAGTGCAGGCTGCTGCACATTTTTTCAAAAAATTCCTATTAGTGTCTTTCCACCCGTCTCCAGCTAATTTGTGGAAAAACACTACATAGGATAACGTAGAGGAGGGTTTTTGGGCCTTGCAGCGCCGTTTACGGCTGTCTGCACGGTCTCCGTGTGACTGCAGCTCGCCCTGTAGTCTGTGAGCAGCCATAGCCTGGTTGTATCCAGCTCAGGGTTCTTCACTGCGTCATACCGCCAAATCAATTTTCATTTTGTTTTAAGTAGTGCAGGCTGCTGCACATTTTTTCAAAAAATTCCTATTAGTGTCTTTCCACCCGTCTCCAGCTAACTTGTGGAAAAACACTACATAGGATAACGTAGAGGAGGGTTTTTGGGCCTTGCAGCGCCGTTTACGTCTGTCTGCACGGTCTCCGTGTGACTGCAGCTCTATCTGTTGTCAGTTCAGCCCCCAAAAAATAAATAAATAATAAAGTTCACCAAACACACCAGTGACACCACTTTACATTTGTGTAGGCCACATTAGCTCATATTAAAGTCTAGTCCACACTTTAGAAAATTAGTGTTTCTTATACCTGTTAGGAGGAGTTGTTCAGGAATAAGCACACAAATCCGTTAGTACTTTTCTGCTTATCTTTATCAGTCAACCAAGATGAAGAAGGCAGTGAGTAAGGCACGTGGGCGTGGGCGTGGGCGCGGAGCAGGGAGGGGACGTGGGGATTCTGTGCCTGCTGCGGGCATCGGTGACTCATCAGCACCCACTTTCACAAGGAAACAGTCATTCATGCGCAGCTTTGTCGCAGAGCGCCGTACACCGCTGCTGCGTGAAGAACAAATTGAAGCCGTTGTCGGATGGATGGCAGCTAATGCATCAACTTCAATTAGTGCCACATCCTCTCGGACACAGAGCACTGGAGAGCAGCCATCTGTCTCTTCACCACCTGCCAAATTGCCCAGGCAGACAGAGAGCCCAGGACAGGAGCCGTCTCTACTTCTGTTCTCTGAATCTCTTGGCTTGGAAACAGGGGGCCAGCCAAGCAGCATTGGAGAAATGGAAGAAGAGGCAGGGTGCAGTGATGCCCAACAGCTTTTTCTCTCTTCCTCTGAAGAGGCGGGTGGGCCAGTGGCTCCGGTCACCACATCGCAGGCCGCATCAGCTGATGATGACACTCAGGTGCCACTTACTGGTGCGTGCTCTGCTGCTGAGACTACCCAGGAGGAGCAGTTGGGGGCAGAGGGTAGTGTAGATGATGAGGTCCTTGACCCATCTTGGCGTGAGGGACAGGAAGGTGGTGGGAGCAGCTCTGAGGAAGAGATTCCCCGTACGGCCCAAAGAGGGAGAGGGAGGGGGAAGACTGCGGATCCTGCAGCCTCCGCTTTGGCACCCGTTAGGAGCATGTCTCTTCCAAAAGCCAAAAAGGGCGCTCCCAAGACTTGCAGTGCCTGGTCCTTTTTTGACACAGTTGCAGCTGACATTTGCTATGTCAAATGCAAGGTGTGTCATCACAAAGTCAAAAGAGGTCGAAATGTCAGCAACCTCAATACCTCCAACATGTGGAAACATGTGCGCACCAGGCACCCGGCGGAGTTAGAAAAACACACTGAAGAGCTAGGCCAACCAACAGCGGCAGCTACCACCTCTTCAGCTCGTGTTGCCTCTTCCTCCAGCTCACACGCAGCTGGTTCGGCTTCCTCCCAGGATCGCCGTGGAAGAACCTCTGGCCCTGTTGTCCAGAGACCCGCTGTAATTCCACCCGCAGCACCACTTTCCCAGTCATCCACACACTCCCAGCCCAGTCTACAGCCATCGGTAGTACAGGCATGGGAGAAAAGGCGGCCTTTCTCGTCAAACCACCCACGAGCACAGGCTCTGACTGCAGGCATTGCCAAACTTCTGTCACTGGAAATGCTGTCATTCAGGCTGGTGGAGACTGACAGCTTCCGTGACTTGATGTCATTGGCAGTCCCACAGTACAATGTGCCCAGCCGCTTTTACTTCAGCAGGCAAGCCGTCCCTGCCCTGCACAAGCATGTGGAGGGACACATAAAACACGCGCTACTGAACGCCGTCAGTAGCAAGGTCCACCTCACCACCGATGCGTGGACCAGTCAACATGGACAGGGGCGATACCTTTCCCTCACTGCCCATTGGGTTAATGTCGTTGAGCCGGGTACAGACCGTGCGAGTGGCGCAGGACGTGTCCTGCCCACTCCAAGGATTGCAGGAATCCATTCTGTACGCATTGACTCCTCCTCCTACACCAGTTCCTCAGAATCATCGCTGCAGGAGCCGTCACAGTCCACCTCCACATGGACCCGTGATGAACGTGTACCTGTTACGACCGACATGAGCACAGCCGTGGCCAAACGTCAACAGGCCGTCTTGAAATTAATTTATTTGGGGAATCGAAGCCACACAGCGCAGGAGCTCTGGAATGCCATCAAGCAGGAGAGCGATGTGTGGTTTGTGCCAGCGAATCTCCAGCCAGGCATGGTAGTGTGTGATAATGGCCGAAATCTGGTGGCAGCTCTGGGCCTCGGCAACCTCACTCACATCCCATGTCTGGCACATGTGCTCAATTTGGTCGTGCAGAGTTTTCTGAGGGACTATCCGGATCTTGATGCACTGCTGCACAAGGTCCGCCTAGAGTGTGCTCACTTGCGGCGTTCCAGCATGGCAAAAGCGCGCATTGCGGCTCTGCAGCGCCAACACCGCCTGCCGGAACATCGCATCATATGTGACCTACCTACCAGGTGGAATTCCACGTTACATATGTTGGAGCGGTTGTGTGAGCAGCAGCAAGCTGTAATGGAGTACCAGCTGCTTCAGGCGCAAAGAAGTCGCAGTCAGCGCCGTACAGACTTCACAACCACAGAGTGGGCCACTATGAATGACGTCTGCCAGGTTTTGCGTCCCTTTGATTATTCCACGCGGATGGCGAGTGCAGATGATGCACTAGTCAGCATGACTGTCCCCCTTATCTGCCTGCTTGAAAAATCACTGCAAGCGCTAAGGGATGATGTTGTGGAAGAGGTGGAGGATGAGGATTCAGCATTTCCATCATCTTCTGGACAGTCAGCGCCACGTGGTTCCTCACAAACGCGTAGGCAGGGGACAGTTTGTGAGGAGGATGAGGAGGAGTCAATGGAGGAGGAAGACATCCGTCCAGAGGAGGGAGTTACACAATTGTCCAGTACTCAGTGTGTACAGTGAGGGTGGGGTGATGACGAGCGGGCAGAGATCACGCCTCCAGCAGGGGACAGCGTTTCTTGGGCAGTTGGCAGTCTGCAGCACATGGTGGATTACATGCTGCAGTGCCTGAGAAACGACCGCCGCATCGCCCACATTCTCAACATGTCTGATTATTGGGTGTTCACCCTCCTCGATCCTCGCTACCGGGACAACGTAGAAAGCCTCATCACACCATTGAACCGGGAGCGAAAAATGCGGGAGTACCAAGACACACTGGTCAATTCCATCATCTTCTCCATTCCAACTGAGAGAAGTGCTGCTAGTGCATTCCAAAGCAGCTCAGTGCGTCCAGGCAGTGGTGGAGGCTCTGCACAAAGAGGGAGCAGAAGCAGTGCCTCTGCCCAAGGCAAGACCAGTATGGCCCAACTGTGGCACAGTTTTCTGTGCCCGCCACAAAAGTCTACACCATCACAGACGGCTCCAGTCAGCAGGAGGCAACGGTTCCGTCAGATGGTGACAGACTACATGTCTTGCCCTCTTGCTGTACTCCCAGACGGCTCTTCCCCTTTCAAGTTTTGGGTCTCAAAGCTGGATACATGGCCAGAGCTAAGCCAGTATGCATTGGAGGTGCTGTCTTGCCCTGCGGCCAGTGTATTATCGGAACGTGTCTTTAGTGCTGCAGGTGGTGTACTAACTGACCGTCGCATGCGACTATCCTCCGATAACGTTGACCGGCTTACTTTCCTGAAAATGAACAAGGCCTGGATCTCGCAGGAATTTGCCACTCCTCTTCCTGATTAAATAATTAGGTGACTGTCTACAGTATCCAGGTCTCCTGTTGTGTTCATCTTTCTACCATCTGAACTTAAATTCCTGGGCTCCAACACCGCCAGTTGAGGCTCAGAAGTGCCGTCTGCACAGTCAAAACATACGACCCAGTGTTATTGGGTTTCAGTAACGTCAGCTGATCCCCAGCTGTGTAGCCGGTAATGTGTCCTGCGACCGCCACGCTGACACAACAACTGAAATGTAAGGGAACCTGTCCCCCCCCCAAGGCGTTTGTTACTGAAAGAGCCACCTTGTACAGCAGTAATGCTGCACAAGGAAAAGGTAGCTATTTTTGTTTAGCTCCTTGCACACGCAGAACTTAACACTTATAAAATATGTCCACTGATACCGTAAAACCGTCCCGGAGGTGGGACTTTCCACCTCTGCATGGCCACGGATCTCAGGCCCGCGGTGGGATTAAATCAGAAGACACTGCGAGGCGGGCTCTCGGCCAGCGCGGCCGCACAGGCGCAGCCAGCCTGACACCAAATGATGTCAGAAGACGGGCAGCGCTAAGTGTGCCTGGCCAAGGGATAACATAACAGCGCAGGCTCCGGGATGGAATCAAACAACGCTGAGGAGCCGGGGCACGGCGCCAAGGGGGTAGGAATGACGGCTGTGCTGCGTCATATTACGAAGGAAAGTCCCACCTCCGGGACGGTCACACGGTATCAGGGGACACATTTTATAAGTGTTTAGTTCTGTGTTTGCAAGGAGCATCATGAAAAGAGCCACCTTTTCCTTTTGCATCTTTTTTGCTGCACAAGCTGGCTCTTTCAGCTACAAACGCCTTGGGGGGGGGGTTAAAGGTTCCCTTTCGACTTTCTCCAATCAGGCTTCGGCCTACATTGTGTTCCTCTGCTTCTCCTCCTGTCCCTGGGCTCCAACACCGATAGTTGTTGCCTGGTAGTGCTGTACGCACAGTCAACAGTCCCTCCTCTGTTATTGGGGTTCAGTAACGTCAGCTGTTCCCCTGCTGTGTGTGTGGCAATCCCTCCTACCTCCTCCACCTCCCCCTCCTGTCCCTGGGCTCCAACACCGCTAGTTGCCGTCCAGTAGTGCTGTACGCACAGTCAACAATCCCTCCTCTGTTATTGGGGTTCAGTAACGTCAGCTGTTCCCCTGCTGTGTGTGTGGCAATCCCTCCTACCTCCTCCTACCTCCTCCACCTCCTCCTCCTCCACCTGTCCCTGGGCTCCAACACCGCTAGTTGCCGTCCAGTAGTGCTGTACGCACAGTCAACAGTCCCTCCTCTGTTATTGGGGTTCAGTAACGTCAGCTGTTCCCCTGCTGTGTGTGTGGCAATCCCTCCTACCTCCTCCTACCTCCTCCACCTCCTCCTCCTCCACCTGTCCCTGGGCTCCAACACCGCTAGTTGCCGTCCAGTAGTGCTGTACGCACAGTCAACAGTCCCTCCTCTGTTATTGGGGTTCAGTAACGTCAGCTGTTCCCCTGCTGTGTGTGTGGCAATCCCTCCTACCTCCTCCACCTCCCCCTCCTGTCCCTGGGCTCCAACACCGCTAGTTGCCGTCCAGTAGTGCTGTACGCACAGTCAACAGTCCCTCCTCTGTTATTGGGGTTCAGTAACGTCAGCTGTTCCCCTGCTGTGTGTGTGGCAATCCCTCCTATCTCCTCCACCTCCACCTCCCCCTCCTGTCCCTGGGCTCCAACACCACTAGTTGCCGACCAGTAGTGCTGTACGCACAGTCAACAGTCCCTCCTCTGTTATTGGGGTTCAGTAACGTCAGCTGTTCCCCTGCTGTGTGTGTGGCAATCTCTCCTACCTCCTCCTACCTCCTCCACCTCCTCCTTCTCCACCTGTCCCTGGGCTCCAACACCGCTAGTTGCCGTCCAGTAGTGCTGTACGCACAGTCAACAGTCCCTCCTCTGTTATTGGGGTTCAGTAACGTCAGCTGTTCCCCTGCTGTGTGTGTGGCAATCCCTCCTACCTCCTCCACCTCCCCCTCCTGTCCCTGGGCTCCAACACCGCTAGTTGCCGTCCAGTAGTGCTGTACGCACAGTCAACAGTCCCTCCTCTGTTATTGGGGTTCAGTAACGTCAGCTGTTCCCCTGCTGTGTGTGTGGCAATCCCTCCTACCTCCTCCACCTCCCCCTCCTGTCCCTGGGCTCCAACACCGCTAGTTGCCGTCCAGTAGTGCTGTACGCACAGTCAACAGTCCCTCCTCTGTTATTGGGGTTCAGTAACGTCAGCTGTTCCCCTGCTGTGTGTGTGGCAATCCCTCCTACCTCCTCCTACCTCCTCCACCTCCTCCTCCTCCACCTGTCCCTGGGCTCCAACACCGCTAGTTGCCGTCCAATAGTGCTGTACGCACAGTCAACAGTCCCTCCTCTGTTATTGGGGTTCAGAAACGTCAGCTGTTCCCCTGCTGTGTGTGTGGCAATCCCTCCTCTCTCCTCCACCTCCACCTCCCCCTCCTGTCCCTGGGCTCCAACACCGCTAGTTGCCGTCCAGTAGTGCTGTACGCACAGTCAACAGTCCCTCCTCTGTTATTGGGGTTCAGTAACGTCAGCTGTTCCCCTGCTGTGTGTGTGGCAATCCCTCCTACCTCCTCCTACCTCCTCCACCTCCTCCTCCTCCACCTGTCCCTGGGCTCCAACACCGCTAGTTGCCGTCCAGTAGTGCTGTACGCACAGTCAACAGTCCCTCCTCTGTTATTGGGGTTCAGTAACGTCAGCTGTTCCCCTGCTGTGTGTGTGGCAATCCCTCCTCTCTCCTCCACCTCCACCTCCCCCTCCTGTCCCTGGGCTCCAACACCGCTAGTTGCCGTCCAGTAGTGCTGTACGCACAGTCAACAGTCCCTCCTCTGTTATTGGGGTTCAGTAACGTCAGCTGTTCCCCTGCTGTGTGTGTGGCAATCCCTCCTACCTCCTCCACCTCCTCCTCCTCCACCTGTCCCTGGGCTCCAACACCGCTAGTTGCCGTCCAGTAGTGCTGTACGCACAGTCAACAGTCCCTCCTCTGTTATTGGGGTTCAGTAACGTCAGCTGTTCCCCTGCTGTGTGTGTGGCAATCCCTCCTCTCTCCTCCACCTCCACCTCCCCCTCCTGTCCCTGGGCTCCAACACCGCTAGTTGCCGTCCAGTAGTGCTGTACGCACAGTCAACAGTCCCTCCTCTGTTATTGTGGTTCAGTAACGTCAGCTGTTCCCCTGCTGTGTGTGTGGCAATCCCTCCTACCTCCTCCTACCTCCTCCACCTCCTCCTCCTCCACCTGTCCCTGGGCTCCAACACCGCTAGTTGCCGTCCAGTAGTGCTGTACGCACAGTCAACAGTCCCTCCTCTGTTATTGGGGTTCACTAACGTCAGCTGTTCCCCTGCTGTGTGTGTGGCAATCCCTCCTACCTCCTCCACCTCCCCCTCCTGTCCCTGGGCTCCAACACCGCTAGTTGCCGTCCAGTAGTGCTGTACGCACAGTCAACAGTCCCTCCTCTGTTATTGGGGTTCAGTAACGTCAGCTGTTCCCCTGCTGTGTGTGTGGCAATCCCTCCTATCTCCTCCACCTCCACCTCCCCCTCCTGTCCCTGGGCTCCAACACCACTAGTTGCCGTCCAGTAGTGCTGTACGCACAGTCAACAGTCCCTCCTCTGTTATTGGGGTTCAGTAACGTCAGCTGTTCCCCTGCTGTGTGTGGCAATCCCTCCTACCTCCTCCTACCTCCTCCACCTCCTCCTCCTCCACCTGTCCCTGGGCTCCAACACCGCTAGTTGCCGTCCAGTAGTGCTGTACGCACAGTCAACAGTCCCTCCTCTGTTATTGGGGTTCAGTAACGTCAGCTGTTCCCCTGCTGTGTGTGTGGCAATCCCTCCTACCTCCTCCACCTCCCCCTCCTGTCCCTGGGCTCCAACACCGCTAGTTGCCGTCCAGTAGTGCTGTACGCACAGTCAACAGTCCCTCCTCTGTTATTGGGGTTCAGTAACGTCAGCTGTTCCCCTGCTGTGTGTGTGGCAATCCCTCCTACCTCCTCCACCTCCCCCTCCTGTCCCTGGGCTCCAACACCGCTAGTTGCCGTCCAGTAGTGCTGTACGCACAGTCAACAGTCCCTCCTCTGTTATTGGGGTTCAGTAACGTCAGCTGTTCCCCTGCTGTGTGTGTGGCAATCCCTCCTACCTCCTCCACCTCCTCCTCCTTCACCTGTCCCTGGGCTCCAACACCGCTAGTTGCCGTCCAGTAGTGCTGTACGCACAGTCAACAGTCCCTCCTCTGTTATTGGGGTTCAGTAACGTCAGCTGTTCCCCTGCTGTGTGTGTGGCAATCCCTCCTACCTCCTCCACCTCCCCCTCCTGTCCCTGGGCTCCAACACCGCTAGTTGCCGTCCAGTAGTGCTGTACGCACAGTCAACAGTCCCTCCTCTGTTATTGGAGTTCAGTAACGTCAGCTGTTCCCCTGCTGTGTGTGTGGCAATCCCTCCTACCTCCTCCACCTCCCCCTCCTGTCCCTGGGCTCCAACACCACTAGTTGCCGTCCAGTAGTGCTGTACGCACTGTCAACAGTCCCTCCTCTGTTATTGGGGTTCAGTAACGTCAGCTGTTCCCCTGCTGTGTGTGTGGCAATCCCTCCTACCTCCTCCTACCTCCTCCACCTCCTCCTCCTCCACCTGTCCCTGGGCTCCAACACCGCTAGTTGCCGTCCAGTAGTGCTGTCCGCACAGAGCCAAACACCTCGCCAATGTGTTAGTGGGGTTCAGCACCGCCAGCTGTTCCCCTGCTGTGTATACGGCAACGTGTACTGCGACCGCCACGCAGGCACAACAAGTTAAATTTAAGGGAACCTGTCCCCCCCCAGGCGTTTGTTACTGAAGGAGCCACCTTGTGCAGCAGTAATGATGCAAAGGGAAAAAGTGCCTCTTTTCGTGGTGGTCCTTGCATATGCTGAACCTAACACTTATGAAATGTGTCCCCTCCTACCGTGCTACCGTCCGGTAGGTGGAACTTTCCTTTGTGATGTGACGCAGCACAGCCGTCATTCTTACCCCCTTGGCGCCGTGCGCCGCCTCCTCAGCGTTGTTTGAATCAGTCCCGGAGCCTGCGCTGTTAGGTTAGCCCTTGGCCATGCACACATTTTGCGCTGCCCGTCTTCTGACATCATTTGGTGTCAGGCTGGCTGCGCCTGTGCGGCCGCGCTGGACGAGAGCCCGCCTCGTAGTGTCTTCTGATTTAATCCCACTGGGGGCCTGAGATCCATGGACATGCGCAGTGCATATCTGAACCTCCACCTCTCACTCATCTCCCTACGGCTTCTTCAAACTGTGCGGTGTCAGCTGGTCCCTAATAGCATGCCACGGCCGTGACACCGCACAGTCTGAAGAAGCCGTAGGGAGATGAGTGAGAGGTGGAGGTTCAGATATGCACTGCGCATGTCCATGGATCTCAGGCCCCCAGTGGGATTAAATCAGAAGACACTACGAGGCGGGATCTCGTCCAGCGCGGCCGCACAGGCTCAGCCAGCCTGACACCAAATGATGTCAGAAGACGGGCAGCGCAAAATGTGTGCATGGCCAAGGGCTAACCTAACAGCGCAGGCTCCGGGACTGATTCAAACAACGCTGAGGAGGCGGCGCACGGCGCCAAGGGGGTAAGAATGACGGCTGTGCTGCGTCACATCACAAAGGAAAGTTCCACCTACCGGACGGTATCACGGTAGGAGGGGACACTTTTTATAAGTGTTAGGTTCAGCATGTGCAAGGACCATAATTAAAAGAGCTAAGTTTACCTTTTCCAGCATTAGTGCTGTACACGATGGCTCTTTCAGCTACAAACGCCTGGGGGGGGGTTAAAGTTTCCCTTTCAACTTGCTCCAGTGCAGGCTTCGGCCTACACTCTGCTCCCTCTCCTCCTCCTGCTGACCCTGGGCTCTAACACCGCCAGTTGGGGCCCAGATGTGCTAGCTGCACAGAGCCAAACACCAGCCAATGTGTCAGTGGGGTTCAGCACCGCCAGCTGTTCCCCTGCTGTGTAGCCGGCAACGTGTCCTGCAACAGCCACGCAGACACAAGAACTGAAATTTAAGGAAACCTGTCCCCCCTCCCCCAGGCGTTTTTACGTTTTACAGCCACCTTGTACGACAGTAATGCTGCATGTGTGCAAGGTGGCTCATAAACGTATTCTCCTCGCACATGTGGAACTGAAAACACGTCTGAAATGTGTCCTCTGTGTGACCATTTAACCGTCCCGGAGGTGTGACTTTCCTTTGTAATGACACGCTGCAACCCCCTTGGTAGCGCTGCCCGTCTTCTGGCATCATTGTTTGGCTGCCTGCGCCTCTGCGGCCGCCCTGACCCACACAACGCCCCTCGGTGTCTTATTTATTGGGACTGCGAGGGTGTGATTGATGGGCATGAACGGTGCATTTCTTCGCCTGTCCCTCATCTCCTTCCGCCTTCTTCGGACTGTGCGTCTTCATGGCCGTGGCATGCGATAAGGGATCAGCTGACGCCGCATAGTCTGAAGCGGGTGTAAGAACCCAAGCGAGAGGCGAACATATGTACTGCGCCAGGCTATGAATCCCAGCCCCGCAGTGTTTTAACAATGTTAAGACACTGGGGGGCTGGGATTCATGGTCATCGCAAACCGCAACAGCCGACATAACATGATGTCAGAGGATGGTCAGCGCTAACAGCGCAAGGCCAAGGGATAACACAAAAGCGCAGACTCCTGTGCAACAAATAACGATTCTCAGGAGGCCGCGCAAAGCACCAAGGTGGCATTTTTGCCAGCTGTACTGCATCTCTTTACGAAGGGAACTCGCGCCTCCAACACAGTTTGACTGTATAAAGGGCTAAATGTTATACGTGTTTCATTCAGCGTGTGCAAGGAGAAAAATTAAAAGAGCAACCTTTGACTTGTGCAGCACTACTGCTGCATAAACTGTGGCTCTTCTACTTTGTAACCCCTGAGGGGGGGTTAAAGGTTACCTTTGAAATTGGTTCAATTAGGCTTCGGCCTACACTCTGCTCCCCCTGCAGAGCCCGGGCTCCAACACCGCCAGTTGGGGCCCGGTAC
The DNA here is from genome assembly GCF_051348905.1 of Ranitomeya variabilis. Lineage (NCBI taxonomy): Eukaryota > Metazoa > Chordata > Amphibia > Anura > Dendrobatidae > Ranitomeya > Ranitomeya variabilis. The sequence goes on along the minus strand of NC_135232.1, from coordinate 387,951,087 downwards.
TGCTAGCTGCACAGAGAAAAACACCAGCCAATGTGTCAGTGGGGTTCAGCACCGCCAGCTGTTCCCCTGCTGTGCAGCCGGCAACGTGTCCTGCAACTGCCACGCAGGCACAACAGACCCAAAGCTGCCACCAGTGCAGGCTTCGGCCTACACTCTGCTCCCTCTCCTCCTCCTGCTGACCCCGGGCTCTAACACCGCCAGTTGGGGCCCGGTACTGCTAGCTGCACAGAGCCAAACACCAGCCAATGTGTCAGTGGGGTTCAGCACCGCCAGCTGTTCCCCTGCTGTGTAGCCGGCATCGTGTCCTGCAAAAGCCACGCACACACAAGAACTGAAATTGAAGGGAACCTGTCCCCCCTCCCCCAGGCGTTTGTACGTTTTACAGCCACCTTGTACAGCGGTAATGCTGCATGTGTGCAAGGTGGCTCATAAACGTATTCTCCTCGCACATGTGGAACTGAAAACACGTCTGAAATGTGTCCTCTGTGTGACCATTTAACCGTCCCGGAGGTGTGACTTTCCTTTGTAATGACACGCTGCAACCCCCTTGGTAGCGCTGCCCATCTTCTGGCATCATTGTTTGGCTGCCTGCGCCTCTGCGGCCGCCCTGACCCACACAACGCCCCTCGGTGTCTTATTTATTGGGACTGCGAGGGTGTGATTGATGGGCATGAGCAGTGAATCAGTTCGCCTGTCCCGCATCTCCTTCCGCCTTCTTCAGACTGTGCGGCTTCATGGCCGTGGCATGCGATAAGGGATCAGCTGACGCCGCACAGTCTGAAGCGGGTGTAAGGACCCGAGTGTGAGAGGCGAACATATGTGCTGCGCCAGGCCATGAATCCCAGCCCCGCAGTGTTTTAACAATGTTAAGACACTGCGGGGCTGGGATTCATGGTCATCGCGAACCGCAGCGGCCGACATTAAATGATGTCAGAAGATGGGCAGCGCTAACAGCGCTAGGCCATGGGATAACACGACAGCGCAGACTCCTGTACAGCAAATAACAACGCTCAGGAGGCTGCACCCAGCACCAAGGTGGGATTCTTGACATCTGTGCTGCGTCTCATTACGAAGGGAACTCGCGCCTCCAACACAGTTTGACTGTATAAAGGGCTAAATGTTATACGTGTTTCATTCAGCGTGTGCAAGGAGAAAAATTAAAAGAGCAACCTTTGACTTGTGCAGCACTACTGCTGCATAAGCCGTGGCTCTTCTACTTTGTAACCCCTGAGGGGGGGTTAAAGGTTACCTTTGAAATTGGTTCAATTAGGCTTCGGCCTACACTCTGCTCCCCCTGCAGAGCCCGGGCTCCAACACCGCCAGTTGGGGCCCGGTACTGCTAGCTGCACAGAGAAAAACACCAGCCAATGTGTCAGTGGGGTTCAGCACCGCCAGCTGTTCCCCTGCTGTGCAGCCAGCAACGTGTCCTGCAACTGCCACGCAGGCACAACAGACCCAAAGCTGCCGCCAGTGCAGGCTTCGGCCTACACTCTGCTCCCTCTCCTCCTCCTGCTGACCCCGGGCTCTAACACCGCCAGTTGGGGCCCGGTACTGCTAGCTGCACAGAGCTAAACACCAGCCAATGTGTCAGTGGGGTTCAGCACCGCCAGCTGTTCCCCTGCTGTGTAGCCGGCATCGTGTCCTGCAAAAGCCACGCAGACACAAGAACTGAAATTGAAGGGAACCTGTCCCCCCTCCCCCAGGCGTTTGTACGTTTTACAGCCACCTTGTACAGCGGTAATGCTGCATGTGTGCAAGGTGGCTCATAAACGTATTCTCCTCGCACATGTGGAACTGAAAACACGTCTGAAATGTGTCCTCTGTGTGACCATTTAACCGTCCCGGAGGTGTGACTTTCCTTTGTAATGACACGCTGCAACCCCCTTGGTAGCGCTGCCCGTCTTCTGGCATCATTGTTTGGCTGCCTGCGCCTCTGCGGCCGCCCTGACCCACACAACGCCCCTCGGTGTCTTATTTATTGGGACTGCGAGGGTGTGATTGATGGGCATGAGCAGTGCATCAGTTCGCCTGTCCCGCATCTCCTTCCGCCTTCTTCAGACTGTGCGGCTTCATGGCCGTGGCATGCGATAAGGGATCAGCTGACGCCGCACAGTCTGAAGCGGGTGTAAGGACCCGAGTGTGAGAGGCGAACATATGTGCTGCGCCAGGCCATGAATCCCAGCCCCGCAGTGTTTTAACAATGTTAAGACACTGCGGGGCTGGGATTCATGGTCATCGCGAACCGCACCGGCCGACATTAAATGATGTCAGAAGATGGGCAGCGCTAACAGCGCTAGGCCAGGGGATAACACGACAGCGCAGACTCCTGTACAGCAAATAACAACGCTCAGGAGGCTGCACCCAGCACCAAGGTGGGATTCTTGACATCTGTGCTGCGTCTCATTACGAAGGGAACTCGCGCCTCCAACACAGTTTGACTGTATAAAGGGCTAAATGTTATACGTGTTTCATTCAGCGTGTGCAAGGAGAAAAATTAAAAGAGCAACCTTTGACTTGTGCAGCACTACTGCTGCATAAGCCGTGGCTCTTCTACTTTGTAACCCCTGAGGGGGGGTTAAAGGTTACCTTTGAAATTGGTTCAATTAGGCTTCGGCCTACACTCTGCTCCCCCTGCAGAGCCCGGGCTCCAACACCGCCAGTTGGGGCCCAGTACTGCTAGCTGCACAGAGAAAAACACCAGCCAATGTGTCAGTGGGGTTCAGCACCGCCAGCTGTTCCCCTGCTGTGCAGCCGGCAACGTGTCCTGCAACTGCCACGCAGGCACAACAGACCCAAAGCTGCCGCCAGTGCGGGCTTCGGCCTACACTCTGCTCCATCTCCTCCTCCTGCTGTCTCCGGGCTCTAACACCGCCAGTTGGGGCCCGGTACTGCTAGCTGCACAGAGCCAAACACCAGCCAATGTGTCAGTGGGGTTCAGCACCGCCAGCTGTTCCCCTGCTGTGTAGCCGGCATCGTGTCCTGCAAAATCCACGCAGACACAAGAACTGAAATTGAAGGGAACCTGTCCCCCCTCCCCCAGGCGTTTGTACGTTTTACAGCCACCTTGTACAGCGGTAATGCTGCATGTGTGCAAGGTGGCTCATAAACGTATTCTCCTCGCACATGTGGAACTGAAAACACGTCTGAAATGTGTCCTCTGTGTGACCATTTAACCGTCCCGGAGGTGTGACTTTCCTTTGTAATGACACGCTGCAACCCCCTTGGTAGCGCTGCCCGTCTTCTGGCATCATTGTTTGGCTGCCTGCGCCTCTGCGGCCGCCCTGACCCACACAACGCCCCTCGGTGTCTTATTTATTGGGACTGCGAGGGTGTGATTGATGGGCATGAGCAGTGCATCAGTTCGCCTGTCCCGCATCTCCTTCCGCCTTCTTCAGACTGTGCGGCTTCATGGCCGTGGCATGCGATAAGGGATCAGCTGACGCCGCACAGTCTGAAGCGGGTGTAAGGACCCGAGTGTGAGAGGCGAACATATGTGCTGCGCCAGGCCATGAATCCCAGCCCCGCAGTGTTTTAACAATGTTAAGACACTGCGGGGCTGGGATTCATGGTCATCGCGAACCGCACCGGCCGACATTAAATGATGTCAGAAGATGGGCAGCGCTAACAGCGCTAGGCCAGGGGATAACACGACAGCGCAGACTCCTGTACAGCAAATAACAACGCTCAGGAGGCTGCACCCAGCACCAAGGTGGGATTCTTGACATCTGTGCTGCGTCTCATTACGAAGGGAACTCGCGCCTCCAACACAGTTTGACTGTATAAAGGGCTAAATGTTATACGTGTTTCATTCAGCGTGTGCAAGGAGAAAAATTAAAAGAGCAACCTTTGACTTGTGCAGCACTACTGCTGCATAAGCTGTGGCTCTTCTACTTTGTAACCCCTGAGGGGGGGTTAAAGGTTACCTTTGAAATTGGTTCAATTAGGCTTCGGCCTACACTCTGCTCCCCCTGCAGAGCCCAGGCTCCAACACCGCCAGTTGGGGCCCGGTACTGCTAGCTGCACAGAGAAAAACACCAGCCAATGTGTCAGTGGGGTTCAGCACCGCCAGCTGTTCCCCTGCTGTGCAGCCGGCAACGTGTCCTGCAACTGCCACGCAGGCACAACAGACCCAAAGCTGCCGCCAGTGCAGGCTTCGGCCTACACTCTGCTCCCTCTCCTCCTCCTGCTGACCCTGGGCTCCAACACCGCCAGTTGGGGCTCTAGGAAGACAAGCTTGAATAGGTCCCCATTCTGGTTCCAGCACCGTCAGCTGGTTCCGGGCAGAGCCTTTGGCTTAGGTGCCTCCCTCTGGGTATCCGAGTTCCACCAACGTCAGGTGGTCCTTGGTAGTGCTTTCAGGCACGGGTACCTCCTGCTTAGTAACCGGGTTCCAGTAACGTCAGCTGGTCCTCGGTAGTTCCATTGGCTCTTGGACCTTCGGGTAGCCATCCGAGTTCCAGTTCCATCAGCTGTTTCTCGGCATTTTCTCAGCCTTCTTGTACCTTCTGCTACATTTCCAAGTTCAAGAGACTAAACACGATGACCCGGAAGACCACCCCTAAGATGACGACGACACCAGAGATGACAACCACCATGATGACGACGACCCTGGAGACGATGACCCTGAAGACCACCCCGATGACGACGACCCCGGAGACGACAACCACCGTGATGACGACGACCCTGGAGACGATGACCCTGAAGACCACCCCGATGACGACGACCCCGGAGACGATGACCCTGGAGACGACGACGACCTGGAAGACCGAGAAGCAGAACAAGAGGCTGCAGAACAAAGAGCAGAAGAACATTAAGCATAAGACTAAATATCAGAGCAAAAGATATTATCTAAATTATAAGCAGAAGAAGACTAAGCAGTGTATGGGGGTGAGTCCGTTCCTCCTCGTGGTGCCCCTGGATAAAGCCTGATGCTGCAGGCCAAACTGAACGCGGACAAATGTAACTGTTTTGTGACAGGCAAAACAGAAGGTGTAATCTTCAAACTTTTATAGATAACAACTACGGGAATGCCTGTCACAAATAAGAATATGATGAAGAAGTTGAATATGAAGAAGATAATAGTAAAATAAAAAGAATATGAACAATGTAACCAAAAAAATAATAGGTAGAAGATGAAGAAGAAGATGAATAAGGTGAAGAAGTTGATGTCAAAGAAGCTGATGATGAGGATAATGAAGAAGAAAGTGTGGGAGAAGTAAAAAAGAAGGTGAAGGGCGTGGAAGTAGTGAAACATCAATATCTGACAAAATAAAATAAAAAAAAATAACAGTCAAAATCTTTCTAACGCCGAACGTCATAAAAAAAAATAAAAATCCTGCTATTCTATTTGATTGGGCTAAACCTCTGTGCCTTTAATGTCTCCGCCACCTCCCCCAATACATCCTACATTATTCTTAGTTGTTTTCCTTCATGTAGAATGAACCTACAAGTTTAGAAAGGGTTTATTTTAATTCCGATATTTTCGTCCCATTGACTTGCATTGGGATCGGGTATCGGTATCGGATTAGATCCGATACTTTGACGGTATCGGCCGATACTTTCCGATACCGATACTTTCCGATATCGGAAGGTATCGCTCAACACTAGTGCCGACTAGACATGCATGGCCTCGGTTAATACAAGTGAATTAACCGAGGCCAGACAAGTTTAGTTGGGATGTGGACAAAAGTTTGTAAATCATAGGCTTATGGTTACATGACCACCTGCTCCCGGCACCAGCACCAGAGAATCCTGACAGCCTGCACTGTGCGCGCAGTGAAGATTCACAAGTCTGCAATCATGTAGAGTGACTGGAGACTTGAGCCCCAAGCCTGGACAACCCCTTTAAGCATCACTCAACCACAGCCATAAAAATTGTATTATTGTGGTCCTGGTTGTCACAGTGACATTGCTTTCCTCACGGGGAGAGTGATGTTACGTTTGGAAGCGATGAAGGAAGATCTTTTATCAGGTAACCACAATGTATACAACATGTTCACACTCCAGACCAGAAGGGGGAGCTCAATCCTGTTTAAGGTGAACTCCCCAAAAAATACATCCTGATCTTTAGGGAAAGGGTTCAGTTTCAGTTTCAGTTCAGAGAGTGAGAGACACAGAAGAGAGCAGACCAACATAGAGTGTCAGAAGGTCTGAAGGGGCCTGTAGTCTGAAGTACTGCAGCTCCTGTAGGAAGAGACATACAGAAAGCCGAACATTGTTCAGTAAGTGTGCAGGAGAGCGAAGCACAGGAGAGTAACATCAGGGGAGACCAGCTAAGATCAGGCTGCCTCCTTCTGAGGCACAGATAACCGGTAACCGGACCACCGAGGTTGTAAGGATTCTACGACTTACAGCAGAGACTGGCAGGACAGCTGAATTGCAAGTTATCTGTCCCCACACACACCTGAAGGCACAGTGACACCCATAGAGGCTGGGGCGTGCTAGAATCCCTATAAACAGGCTCAAGTCACCAGTCATACGGGTTATGTCCTATCGTATACGAGTGACAGAGAGAGAAGTGAGGACTTATCTGAAGCCACAGGCCGTAAGGAACTACAACATCACTGCGCTAGAGGAAGGTTTTTAACTCCACTTGGTAAAGGGGACTCTGGATTCACTTCCAAGCTGGCGGGATCCTGCCTGCCCTGTGATCTCGTGCCCTGGACTTTGGCTGCCGAAGTCTTCAGTCAATAAGGTAAAGAGACTGCAAACCTGTGTCCTTGTTCTTTACTGCGCCATTTACCATCTTCCATCTACACACCAGGAGCCCTGGGGATGCACTTCACCTGTGGGAAGTTATACCATCTAGCTGCCATAACATCACCCCAGAGGACCCTTTAAAGCAGCGTCGGTCACCCTGACTGAATACCACAGGTGGCGTCACGAACATAAACTTTATTCGCTTAAAAGACCTTTCCCTTTTACATGGGTGCCCAGGGCCACGGACCGGGTCGCAGCCATCGTGACATCCCCCTGTGAACACCGGACCCGGTACCGAGTACCCCATGGCCCTGGCGGGCGACTCAATTGAAAAACAGAAAATGTAAGAAGTAGTAATTAAGCACATACTGTAAACTTGTTGCATTGATTGATCAACAATCTATCAAATCTTCCTATAGTCTGAGGCGAAATTATTAGTCCCAATTTTTGGTTTAGCTTTTACCCCTAATAACCACCAAAGTGCACTGGCTACAATTAAACCACTGATAATAATTAAAGGTGCAATCTGTGGAGTCAGAAATTGAAACCAGAGAGTGATGTAGTTAAGGCAAACTATTCCATAGCTCCCACCAGTCCTGTGTCCAGCAGGATAGTCCCGAATTTGGGAGTGATTTCCCACATTATTTCCTGACTTCTCAGTTGTAGACTGAGGACATTGTATTTTTTGTCCATCTACCTGAAGTTGCTGTATGACGGAGGAAATAAAGCTAGCTGTATCGTTAAAGCTAGCCCTGCACAACATGAGCATGAGCTCACGCTGTGCAATCCATACATACAACCATTCTGACCCAGAATCTTCACTCCAAGTATGAGGAACCACAGTGTTCTTGTTTTGTTGTCCCCTGAGAAGTCATAAGGCTCTGTATTAATGCTGGTTTAGTTGGCATTAGCTGGTGAGCTCAGTGATCGCCTGCCTTGGTCACATGCACTTCAGACATGACATCTCTGCAACATCCTGTAACCACAGACTGAAGCAGTAGCAGAGTGAAGACACTGGAGCAGTGGAAGGTGAGTAACACTGATTATATTTTTATAAAAACCATAATGCTGATAGTGTACATAATGTTGAAAGGAGGAAAACCTCTTTTGAGAGTGAATTATAAAGACAACCCCTTTTAAGATGCTCCTCTGCCCTTGGTCCAGGGCATATCGTGAGGTTCAAAGTAGTGACGCGCCTTGGCCTGAGGGTAAAGAGGAACACCGAGGAAATGGCCTGATGTGGACTTAGAAGAACAAGAACTTTGTGTCTCTATGTCTTCTAGAAAAGTTGGAAGGTATGGTGGTCTCTTACATACTAGCGCTGTGAACTCTAAATTTGACATTATTTTAAAAAGGGTGTTTTGTGATTATTTTCAAATATTAACTTTATATTTCATTATGTTACCACATTATATTACCACAACAACTAAAATTCACTACAAAACAAAGGAACAAATTTGCAGATTTTTTTTTTATATACGTTGAAATTGTGGGTAGAGGGAAAGTTTACTGTTGCCAATCCTGCCGATGAAGATAAATAGTAACATGATGTACTGTAATGAAAACAGTTTTTTTTTTTTTTTGGCTTTTTTTTTTTTGGGGGGGGGGGGGATAAAATCATATTAAAACTATTAATAATTCAGATCAAAGACCAACTTTAGTTTATTTAATTTTCAGTAATAAAAATTAACATTAAGTACAACTTATTCAATTTTCAGAAAACTGCTCGGGAACCTTAAGGATTTTCCCGGAATAAAATCTTTATCTTCAGTAGGAAGCATTCCTTTCCACAATGAAGTTTGCCCACTTTTTTAGTGGTTGCGTTATGCCCATTCCTATTTTGTGATCTGGCTGTGTTTATCAGTCATAACGTGTTTACAGGCTTTATGGAGGCTATAACGTCTATATAGCCATAACGTGTATATAGGCTTTATGGAGGCTATATAGGGCTCACGCTGTATATCTGAAGGCTATGTGGGGCTCACACTGTATATATGGATGCTATGTGGGGCTCACACTGCATATATGGAGGCTATATAGGGCTCACGTATATCTGAAAGCTATGTGGGTCTCACAGTTTAGATATGAAGGCTATGTAGGGCCCACACTGTGTATTGGAGACTTTGTGGGGTCTCATGCTGCATTTAAGAGATTATGTCGGGGTTCATGCTGTATATTGGAGGCTATGTAAGGGCTCATGTTGGATATAGGGAGTCTATGTAGGCCTCATACTGCATATAGGAGTCTATGTGGTGGTTCACACTGTTTATAGAAGTCTATGTGGGGACTCAACTGTATATAGTAGGCTGTGTCGGGCTCGTATTGTATATCGGGATGCTATTGAGGGGCTCATGCTGTATAAAGGAGGCTATGTGGGGGCTCACACTATATATATATGAAAGTTATTTGGGGGCTCACGACGTGGGGCTTATACTGTATAAAGGAAGCTATGTGGGGCTCATGCTGTGTAGAGGAGTATATGTGGTGTCTCATGTTGTATATAACAGGCTATGTGGAGCACATGCTGAATATTAGAGGCTATGTGGGGCTCACGCTGGATATAGGGAGGCTATGTAGGTCTCATGCTGCATATAGGAGTCTAAGTAGTGGTTCACACTATTTACAGAAGTCTATGTGGGGGCTCAAACTGTATATAGCAGGCTATGTGGGGGCTCATATTGTATATCGGGATTCTATGTGGGGGCTCACATTGTATATAGGAGGCTATGTGGGGGCTCACACTGCATATAGGAGGCTATGTGGGGGCTCATGCTGTATATAGGAGACTACCGGTATGTGGGGCTCATGCTGGATATAACAGGCTATGTGGGGCACATGATGTAAATCAGAGGCTATGTGGGGCACATGCTGCATATAAAAGGCTATATAGAGCTCACACTACATGGGATGCTATGTGGGGGTTCACACTAAATATAGCCAGGCTATGTGAAGGTTCATGCTGCATATAGGAAGGCTATGTTGGTGCTCACGCTGCATAGGAGTGTATGTGGGGGCTCATGCTGTGTAGAGAAGTCTATGTGGCATCTCATGTTGTATATAACAGGCTATGTGGAGCACATGCTGTATATTAGAGGCCATGTGGGGCTCACACTGCACATGGGAGGCTATGTGGGGGCTCACACTGTATATAGGAGGCTATGTGGTGGCTATTGCTGTGTGTAGTGAGGCTATGTGGGGATTATGCTGTATATGGCAGGTTATGTAGGGGCTCACACTATATATATAGTGAGGCTATGTGGGGGCTCATTCTGTATATAGTGAAGCTATGTGGGGGCTCATGCTGTATATAGGGAGGCTATATGGGGCTCATACTGTATACAGGAGGCTATGAGGGGGCTCATACTGTATATAGGGGCTATGATGGGGCTCATATTGTATATAGGAGGCTATGTGGGGGCTCATACATAGGGGATGTGTGTGGGTTTTTACAGTATATAGGGGGCTGTGAATGGGCTCATTCTGAATATAGAGTCATATGCTTTATAGGTGGATGTCAGAATACTAATAATTTTGCTCAATATTAAGTGATACAATTGATACAAATATAAATAATTATAATTAAAATGTTAATATTAATATTGAACAGAATTAATTTCAGCCTATTGGTTTGGCCTTCCACAACAGTCATGGTCTCTCATGTGGCCCTTAGAAAAATTAATTGCCCACTCCTGTTATAGAGGACACATAAAAGGCTGAGATATTGAACAGGCACTTTTCGTCCATGTTCACCAATGAACTGACTGTTCCATGGATCATTCAACAAGGTAAAAATCCACCTCCTGATGTCAATAGATTAAATGGGGTTGTCCACTACTAGGACAACCCCTTCTTCCTCTTCATGATCAATTTGAAAGAAGGAGAGGACAGTGATTCCAGCTCTGATTGGGCACTGGGCACCACATGTCATGCAACCGCACAAGAGCCCTGGAACCTCGAGTGTCGACACCGCTGGAACGGCACCGGCACGGGAGGTGAGTAGCAGCATTTTTATTTTATCTGGGCCAAACATATAGATCAAGAAGGGGTTGTTCTAATAGTGGACAACCCCTTTAACAAAAAAAGAAGTATGCCTGCATCTGAGCAAACTAAACATTGGCAAATCCCCCGGGCCAGATGGCATTTATCCATGGATACTGAGGGAATTGAGCTCAGTAATTGACAGACCGCTGTATCTCATCTGCTTAGACTCTTTTGTAACAGCGTTGGTGCCACAGGATTGGAGGATGGCTGATATGGTACCAATATTTAACCCCTTAGTGACAGAGCAAATTTGGTTCTTAATGACCAAGTCAATTTTTACAATTCTGACCTCTGGAACGCTTCAAAGTATCCCACTGATTCTGAGACATATTGTACTTCATGTTGGTGGTAAAATTTATTTGATATAACTTGCGTTTATTTATGAAAAAAACGGAAATTTGGCAAAACTGTTGAAAATGTTGCAATTTTAAAACTTTTAATTTTTGTACCCTTAAATCAGAGAGTGGTGTCACACAAAATAGTTAGTAAATAACTTTTCCCACATGTCAACTTTACTTCAGCACAATTTTGGAAACATAGTTTTTTTTGTTAGGACGTTATAGATTTAAAAGTTGACCAGCGATTTCTCATTTTTCAAGCAAAATTTACAAAACCATTTATTTTAGGGACCACCTCACATTTGAAGTGACTTTGGGGGGTCAATATAACAGAAAATACCCAAAAGTGACACCATTCTAAAAACTGCACTCCTCAAGGTGCGCAAAACCACATTCAAAAAGCTTATTAACCCTTCAGGTGCTTCGCGAGAACTAAAGCAATGCGGAAGGAAAAAATGAACATTTTAGGCTGGGTTCACATTTGCGGTTGTGTCCGCAGCGTTTGTACCGCATAGATCCGCATGCGTTTTGTATTCCTATCTTTAACATTAAAAACGCATGCGTTTTTGTTTGTTCGCGTTTTGCCGCGTTTGACGATGCATGCGGTTTTTCGTCGTTTGCCGCTTGGCGCGGAAATGCAACATGTAGTAATTTTTAGAGGCGTCAGTTTGCCGCCTGGAAATGCATGCGGTCGATTGCGCAAGGTTTGCAGCAAAAAAATGCATTGCTGTCTATATGAACGCATGCGTTCACAAGCACTTGCGTTCGTGAACGCATGCGTTCCACAAGAAAAAACATGTGTAGACGCATGCGTCATAAAACACAGCACAACGCGAACAAACAAAAACGCATGCGTCCCTAATGATAAATATAGGAATACAAAACGCATGCGGATATAATAACGTAAACGCAGGAAAAAAACGCAGCAGCGTTTTTTTAACCGCATGCGCTACCGCATGCGTCTAAAAAATGCCGCGTTTGTGCACGTTTACATGCATTTTTTCAACCACTTGCGGATGCGTTTTAAACGCTGCGGATTTAAACGCAAATGTGAAACTAGCCTTACTTTTTCCACAAAATATTTACTTTGGAACCAATTTTTTTATTTTCACAGGGGTATCAGGAGAAAATGGACCACAAAATTTGCTGTGCAATTTCACCTGAGTATGCCGTTACCCCGCATGTGGGGAAAAGCCACTGGTTGGGCGCATAGCAGGGCTCAGAAGGGAGGGAGCACCATTTGACTTTTTGAACGCAAATTTGGCTGGAATAAATGGTGGGCTCCATGTCATGTTTGGAGACCCCCTGATGTACCTAAACAGTGGAATCTCCCCAATTCTAACTCCAACCCTAACCCCAACACACTCCTAACCCTAATCCCATCACTAACCATAACCCTAACCGCAAACCTAACCCTAACACACCCCTAACTCTAATACCAACCCTAACCGTAATTCCAAACATAACCACAACCATAACCCTAACCACAACCCTAACCCTAGCCCCAAATCTAACTCTATCCCAACCCTAACCCTAGCCCCAACCCTAACCCTAGCCCCAACCCCAACCCAAACCATAGCCCAATCCTAACCCTAGCCCCAAGCCTAATCCTAGCCCCTACCCTAACCCTAGCCCAACTTTAACTCTAGACCCATCCTTAACCCCAGCCCATCCCTAACCCAACTCTAACCCTAGCACAACCCTAAACCTAGCCCCAACCCTAACCCTAGCCCAACCCTAACATTAGCCCATGCCCAAACCTTAACCCTAGCCCCAACCCTAACCCTAGCCCTAACCCAACCCTAACCCTAATGGAAAAATGGAAATACATTTTTTTTATTTTATTATTTTTACTAAGGGGGTGATAAAGGAGGGTTGATTTACTATTTTTTTTATTTTGATCACTGTGATAGTCTATCATCGAATCATGTTCTCTGGGGTCTCAGCTACCCCCAGTAGCCAAGACTCTGGAGAATTTCCAACCCTGAGGGTGCTATAACCTTAGTTCTCAGCGTCTTTAAAAAGTGGTGCTGAGGAATAAGTATCCTTAACTGCCACCATTAAAAGGCGTGTCAGTGGTCGTTAAGTGGTTAACCACTTCACGACATGCGCTGTACATGTACTGTGCATGTTGTGTCTCCGCTTTGATGTGGCCTCTGGCGCTGAGTTCACATCATTCCCGGCACATGTCAGCTGTTTTGAACAGCTGACATGTGCTCGGAACAGCCACAGGTGGAATAGCGATCTACTCGAGGCTTTTAACCCATTAAATGCCGCTGTTAAACCCTGACAGCAGCATTTAACATGCGCCAGAAATCTCCTGCAGACCTCTATGGTTGTCAATGCAAGATTGCTATGAGCACCGCCCGGTGGTCGGCGCTCATAGCAAGTCAGCAATTCTGCTACATACAGGCGATCTGATCATTGCCTGTGTGTAGCAGATGGGATCGGGTTACCAGACCCAACAATGAAGACGAGTTAAAGGCTGTTATCAAAGCAACTGGGGCTTCCTTAACACCTCAGCAGTGCCACAGGCTGATCGCCTCCATGCCACGCCGCATTGATGCAGTAATTGATGCAAAAGCAGCCCCGACTAACTATTGAGTGCATTTATTGAACATACATTTCAGTAAGCCAACATTTCGGATTTTAACATAATTTTATCATTATCAATCATTCCTGGCCACTTTCGAACTCACCAGAGCTTTGTTTCCATCCATTTCTGGTCGCTTCTTGAAGTATGTTTGGGGTCATTGTCCTGCTGGAAGACCCATGACCCAAAACGCTAACCCAGCTTTCAGACACTGGGCACTACGTTGTGACCCAAAATCCTTTGATAATCTTCAGATATGAGGCTTGCACATAGAAAAGGTACCCAGTGCCAGAGGCAACAAATCAATCCCAAAACATCTTTGAACCTCTCCCATATTTGACTGTATGTACTGTATTCTTTTCTTTGTAGGCCTCATTCCATTTTCAATAAACAATATCTTGATCTCATCGGTCCACAAGATGCTTTCCCAGAAGTATTTTTGCTTACTCACGTGCATTTTGGCAAACTGCAGTCTAGCTTTTTTATGTTTCTGTGTCAGCAGTGTGGTCCTCCTGCCACAGCGTTTCATGCTCCCTGAACCTGCAGGATAGCTTGAATTTCTTTAAAACTTGAATGGGGCTGCTTATCCACCATCCAGACTATACTGCGTTGCAATCTTTTATCAATTTTTCTCTGCCATTCAACATCCAGGGAGATTAGCTACAGTCTCATGGGTTGTAAACATCTTGATTATGTTGCACACCATGAACAAAGGAGCATCAAAATCTCTGAAAACGGATTTGTAACCTTGAAATTGTTGATATTTTTGAACAATTTTTATTCTCAAGTCCTCAGACAGTTCTTTTTCTGTTCTTTATGCTTAGGGCACAATGCAAAGATTGAGTCAATGTCATGATCCAGTCCTGAGTTTGTTTTCAGCTGTCTTTTCTCTGGACTGGTCATGCGAGAGTTAATCCCCTCTGCCTCATTTTGAAGCTGGCTGGACTATTTCAGTCCTCTGCAGCCTTCGGGCCAGTGTCAGTTATAGTCCATGCTTCCTGGCTTGAGCCCCTGACCTCTATACCTTAGTGATCCTTGTGCCTCTGACTGCCTGTACTCGTGTATGACTCAACCTGATCTCTGGACTTCGCCCTTTGTTTTTCGTCTCTGATACCACGCTCCCTGACTGGCTTCGACTCTGGCTTGTACCCCGACTTTGTGTTATGTCTCACATTTTGGTTACCACGTTCCCAGTAGGCTCGGACTTGTTGCTTGTCTGTTGTGAATTTACTTTTTGCTCCCTCTAGTGGTTACTAGTTTTTTGACTCTGGTTTTTCTGTCTTTCCTTTTATCCGCACCTGGGTCGTTAGTTAAGGGTGTTGCTATTTAAGCTCCCTGGACCTTCAGTTCAATGCCTGGCAACGTAGTTATCAGAGCTAGTCTGCTGTGCTCTTGTCTACTGATCCTGGTTCCAGTTATATCAGCTAAGTCCGCTTTTTGCTTTTTGCTATTTTGTTTTGGTTTTGTATTTTTGTCCAGCTTGTTCCAAATATATATCTTGACCTTTGCTGGAAGCTCTAGGGGGCTGGTGTTCTCCCCCCGGACCGTTAGACGGTTCGGGGATTCTTGAATTTCCAGTGTGGATTTTGATAGGGTTTTTGTTGACCATATAAGTTACCTTTCTTTATTCTGCTATCAGTTAGCGGGCCTCTCTGTGCTAAACCTGGTTCATTTCTGTGTTTGTCATTTCCTCTTACCTCACCGTTATTATTTGTGGGGGGCTTCTATCCAGCTTTGGGGTCCCCTTCTCTGGAGGCAAGAAAGGTCTTTTGTTTTCCTCTACTAGGGGTAGCTAGATTCTCCGGCTGGAGCGTGTCATCTAGAATCAACGTAGGAATGATCCCCGGCTACTTCTAGTGTTGGCGTTAGGAGTAGATATATGGTCAACCCAGCTACCACTGCCCTATGAGCTGGATTTTTGTATTCTGCAGACTTCCACGTTCCTCTGAGACCCTCGCCATTGGGGTCATAACAGTTTGCCAGGCCAGTATTAAATGTTTAATGCATTGCAGAAGAGGGATTATAAGAAAGAAGATTCTGAGTTTTTTTTTTTTTTTTTTTTCTTCTTCCCCTTTATCTCAGAGTGGCTATGCTTGCTGCAGACATGAATGTCCAGACCTTGATTACAAGTGTGGACCAGCTGGCTACTCGTGTGCAGGGCATACAAGACTATGTTATCAGTAATCCTAGGTCAGAACCTAAAATACCGATTCCTGAACTGTTTTCCGGAGACAGGTTTAAGTTTAGGAATTTTGTGAATAATTGTAAATTGTTTTTGTCCCTGAGACCCTGTTCATCTGGAGACTCTGCTCAGCAAGTAAAAATTGTTATTTCGTTCTTACGGGGCGACCCTCAGGATTGGGCTTTTTCGCTGGCGCCAGGAGATCCGGCATTGGCTGATATTAATGCGTTTTTTCTGGCGCTCGGTTTACTTTATGAGGAACCCAATCTTGAGATTCAGGCAGAAAAGGCCTTGCTGGCTATGTCTCAGGGGCAGGACGAGGCTGAAGTGTACTGCCAAAAATTTCGGAAATGGTCCGTGCTGACACATTGGAACGAGTGTGCACTGGCCGCTAATTTTAGAAATGGCCTTTCTGAAGCCATTAAGAATGTTATGGTGGGTTTTCCCATTCCCACAGGTCTGAATGATACTATGGCACTGGCTATTCAAATTGACCGGCGGTTGCGGGAGCGCAAAACCGCAAATTCCCTCATGGTGTTGTCTGAACAGACACCTAATTCGGTGCAATGTGATAGAAAAATCGCAAATTCCCTCATGGTGTTGTCTGAACAGACACCTGATTTAATGCAATGTGATAGAATCCTGACTAGAAATGAGCGGAAAATTCATAGACGCCGGAATGGCTTGTGCTACTACTGTGGTGATTCTACACATATTATCTCAGCATGCTCTAAACGTATAGCTAAGGTTGTTAGTCCTGTCACCGTTGGTAATTTGCAACCTAAATTTATTCTGTCTGTAACTTTGATTTGCTCACTGTCGTCTTTTCCTGTCATGGCGTTTGTAGATTCAGGTGCTGCCCTGAGTCTTATGGATCTGTCATTTGCTAAGCACTGTGGTTTTACTCTTGAACCATTAGAAAATCCTATTCCTCTTAGGGGTATTGATGCTACGCCATTGGCAGCAAATAAACCGCAGTATTGGACACAGGTTACCATGTGCATGACTCCTGAACACCGCGAGGTGATACGTTTCCTGGTTTTACATAAAATGCATGATTTGGTTGTTTTAGGGCTGCCATGGTTACAGACCCATAATCCAGTCCTGGACTGGAAGGCTATGTCAGTCTCAAGTTGGGGCTGTCGTGGTATTCATGGGGATTCCCTGCCTGTGTCTATTGCTTCTTCTACGCCTTCGGAAGTTCCGGAGTATTTGTCTGATTATCAGGATGTCTTCAGTGAGTCTGAGTCCAGTGCACTGCCTCCTCATAGGGACTGTGACTGTGCTATAGATTTGATCCCAGGCAGTAAATTTCCTAAGGGAAGACTGTTTAATCTGTCGGTACCTGAACATACCGCTATGCGTTCATATATCAAGGAGTCTCTAGAGAAAGGACATATTCGTCCGTCTTCTTCCCCTCTTGGTGCGGGATTCTTTTTTGTGGCAAAAAAGGACGGATCTTTGAGACCTTGTATTGATTATCGGCTTTTAAATAAGATCACTGTCAAATTTCAGTATCCTTTACCGCTGTTGTCTGACTTGTTTGCCCGGATTAAAGGTGCCAAGTGGTTCACCAAGATAGATCTTCGTGGTGCGTACAACCTTGTGCGCATTAAGCAAGGTGATGAATGGAAAACCGCATTCAATACGCCCGAAGGTCATTTTGAGTACTTGGTGATGCCTTTTGGGCTCTCCAATGCGCCTTCAGTTTTTCAGTCCTTTATGCATGACATTTTCCGGAAGTATCTGGATAAATTTTTGATTGTTTATCTGGATGATATTTTGGTTTTTTCTGATAATTGGGATTCGCATGTGGAGCAGGTCAGGTTGGTCTTTAAAATTTTGCGTGAAAATTCTTTGTTTGTCAAGGGCTCAAAGTGTCTCTTTGGTGTACAGAAGGTTCCCTTTTTGGGGTTCATTTTTTCCCCTTCTGCTGTGGAGATGGACCCAGTCAAGGTCCGAGCTATTCTTGATTGGACTCAGCCCTCGTCAGTTAAGAGTCTACAGAAGTTCTTGGGTTTCGCTAACTTCTACCGTCGTTTTATCGCTAATTTTTCTAGCATTGTGAAACCTTTGACGGATATGACCAAGAAGGGCTCCGATGTAGCTAACTGGGCTCCTGCTGCCGTGGAGGCTTTCCAGGAGTTGAAACGCCGGTTTACTTCGGCGCCTGTTTTGTGCCAGCCCGATGTCTCACTTCCCTTTCAGGTTGAGGTGGATGCTTCAGAGATTGGAGCAGGGGCCGTTTTGTCGCAGAGAGGCCCTGGTTGCTCTGTTATGAAACCTTGTGCCTTTTTCTCTAGGAAGTTTTCGCCTGCCGAGCGAAATTATGATGTGGGCAATCGGGAGTTGTTGGCCATGAAATGGGCATTTGAGGAGTGGCGTCATTGGCTCGAGGGTGCTAAGCATCGTGTGGTGGTCTTGACTGATCACAAAAATCTGATGTATCTCGAGTCTGCTAAACGCCTTAATCCGAGACAGGCCCGCTGGTCATTGTTTTTCTCCCGCTTTGATTTTGTTGTCTCGTATTTACCAGGTTCAAAGAATGTGAAGGCCGATGCTCTTTCTAGGAGCTTTGTGCCTGATGCTCCTGGAGTCGCTGATCCTGTTGGTATTCTTAAAGATGGAGTTATCTTGTCAGCTATTTCTCCGGATCTGCGACGTGTGTTGCAGAGATTTCAGGCTGATAGGCCTGAGTCTTGTCCACCTGACAGACTGTTTGTCCCGGATAAGTGGACCAGCAGAGTCATTTCCGAGGTTCATTCCTCGGTGTTGGCAGGTCACCCGGGAATTTTTGGCACCAGAGATCTGGTGGCCAGGTCCTTTTGGTGGCCTTCCTTGTCAAGGGATGTGCGGTCATTTGTGCAGTCCTGTGGGACTTGTGCTCGAGCTAAGCCTTGCTGTTCTCGGGCCAGCGGTTTGCTCTTGCCCTTGCCTGTCCCGAAGAGACCTTGGACACATATCTCCATGGATTTCATTTCTGATCTTCCGCTATCCCAGGGCATGTCCGTTATCTGGGTGATATGTGATCGCTTCTCAAAGATGGTCCATTTGGTTCCTTTGCCTAAGCTGCCTTCCTCTTCCGATCTGGTTCCTGTGTTTTTCCAGAACGTGGTTCGTTTGCACGGCATCCCTGAGAATATTGTGTCAGACAGAGGATCCCAGTTCGTTTCCAGATTCTGGCGATCCTTTTGTAGTAGGATGGGCATTGATTTGTCGTTTTCGTCTGCTTTCCATCCTCAGACTAATGGACAGACGGAGTGAACCAATCAGACTTTGGAGGCTTATTTGAGGTGTTTTGTCTCTGCTGATCAGGACGATTGGGTGACATTCTTGCCGTTGGCTGAGTTTGCCCTTAATAATCGGGCTAGTTCCGCCACCTTGGTTTCGCCTTTTTTCTGCAACTCTGGTTTCCATCCTCGCTTTTCTTCGGGTCATGTGGAGCCTTCTGACTGTCCTGGGGTGGATTCTGTGGTGGATAGGTTGCAGCGGATCTGGAATCATGTGGTGGACAACTTGAAGTTGTCACAGGAGAGGGCTCAGCGCTTTGCCAACCGCCGCCGCGGTGTGGGTCCCCGACTACGCGTTGGGGATTTGGTATGGCTTTCTTCCCGCTTTGTTCCTATGAAGGTCTCCTCTCCCAAATTTAAACCTCGTTTTATTGGGCCTTACAAGATATTGGAAATCCTTAATCCTGTATCTTTTCGTCTGGATCTTCCTGTGTCGTTTGCTATTCACAATGTATTTCATAGGTCCTTGTTGCGGCGGTACATTGTGCCTATAGTTCCTTCTGCTGAGCCTCCTGCTCCGGTGTTGGTTGAGGGCGAGTTGGAGTACGTGGTGGAGAAGATCTTGGATTCTCGTCTCTCCAGGCGGAGGCTTCAGTACCTGGTCAAGTGGAAGGGCTATGGTCAGGAGGATAATTCCTGGGTGGTCGCCTCTGATGTTCATGCGGCCGATTTAGTTCGTGCCTTTCATGCCGCTCATCCTGATCGCCCTGGTGGTCGTGGTGAGGGTTCGGTGACCCCTCACTAAGGGGGGGGTACTGTTGTGAATTTACTTTTTGCTCCCTCTAGTGGTTACTAGTTTTTTGACTCTGGTTTTTCTGTCTTTCCTTTTATCCGCACCTGGGTCGTTAGTTAAGGGTGTTGCTATTTAAGCTCCCTGGACCTTCAGTTCAATGCCTGGCAACGTAGTTATCAGAGCTAGTCTGCTGTGCTCTTGTCTACTGATCCTGGTTCCAGTTATATCAGCTAAGTCCGCTTTTTGC
This sequence comes from Ranitomeya variabilis, assembly GCF_051348905.1. Taxonomy (NCBI): domain Eukaryota; kingdom Metazoa; phylum Chordata; class Amphibia; order Anura; family Dendrobatidae; genus Ranitomeya; species Ranitomeya variabilis. The sequence continues at coordinate 387,930,964 of NC_135232.1, read as the reverse complement.
TTTTTGCTATTTTGTTTTGGTTTTGTATTTTTGTCCAGCTTGTTCCAAATATATATCTTGACCTTTGCTGGAAGCTCTAGGGGGCTGGTGTTCTCCCCCCGGACCGTTAGACGGTTCGGGGGTTCTTGAATTTCCAGTGTGGATTTTGATAGGGTTTTTGTTGACCATATAAGTTACCTTTCTTTATTCTGCTATCAGTTAGCGGGCCTCTCTGTGCTAAACCTGGTTCATTTCTGTGTTTGTCATTTCCTCTTACCTCACCGTTATTATTTGTGGGGGGCTTCTATCCAGCTTTGGGGTCCCCTTCTCTGGAGGCAAGAAAGGTCTTTTGTTTTCCTCTACTAGGGGTAGCTAGATTCTCCGGCTGGAGCGTGTCATCTAGAATCAACGTAGGAATGATCCCCGGCTACTTCTAGTGTTGGCGTTAGGAGTAGATATATGGTCAACCCAGCTACCACTGCCCTATGAGCTGGATTTTTGTATTCTGCAGACTTCCACGTTCCTCTGAGACCCTCGCCATTGGGGTCATAACATTGTCCCTAACTACGTGCTTTGCTGTTATCTTTTGTACTTCGGCTCCTGACAGTTTTGGATTCGGCTTGTCTGACTACTCTTTCATTACCTGTGGCACCTGTGCTGCTGCTCAGTGTTGCTACGCTGTGTGTGCAACCTCTCTTCCCTCATACTATCAAATAATGTTGAACCGTTTGCACTGTGCACCCCTATTTGAAATACTAAGGTGAAAACTGAGAGTGTCTACTTTGCCAAAATTTAGACACAATTATAAAATGTGACTTTTTAGGAAAGTAATACACAAGGTCAGAAGTTAATCAAATCTCTTCTTTGCACAGATTTTGAAGTAGACAAAGTAGCATTATTTTAGCCATTATAAAAGTGACAGATTTATCAACTAAGCAGGTTGTCATAAATTTTCCACAATGTGTCAATAAATTATCCTAACATTTAGACTTTAGGAAATCTGATAAATGTGGGTCTTTAACTCTACTAATCATACAAATCTCTACATTACTATGTTAGAAAAAACACACAGAATGTTCTTGTACGCACATAACGATAATAGAGTTTCCCCTAATTTTATCTTTTTGTATGTTAAACAGGGAGAAAAATTAGTAGCATTCAGAATAAACCTGTTCTCCTGTACATGTTGGCTCAGTTCTCCAAAAATCGAGATTATAGAATATTACCAATGGGTTTTTTTCAGAGATTTCAGTAACTTCTATTGTCTACATATATTATGCCGACATATACTGTTTAAAATCAAATTGTATCATTAAGTGTTGATATGATAATGACCAATCTGTGACATAGGGTCAACAAAAATCAAATGCTACCATGTTACAATATATGATTGTATATATAATTATTTAATTATTATTTTTTTCATATAGAGTGCTAAAACCCTACTTCCCTCCCTAAAACTATACTTTTTGAAGAATTGATTTGCCAACCAGTCTCAGATAATCCTGCATAGAAAGTTTATTTTTTTTCAAAGGTTTCACATTGAAATATTAGATCTATCTCTTAAAATCACTACAGCCCCGGTCTGGGTGTATATCATTCTTCGGTATACAAGGAGTTTCTGCTTTTTTGCATAAAATATTCAGCAGGTTCTGCACCAAAGTTTGTGTAGAGTGTGATTTACACAGACACGAAGGGAGAACAGTTGGTGGTAGATTTTATAGGCTCACATTTTGTCTTTCAATTTAGAGGATTTCTTTTTTTATAGTGGCACGCTTTAACATATATATGACCTATAGAACTATGGCTCTCTTGAGCCTTACAATATCATGCTGTAGTAAAACATCTTGTTTAAGTAACAAGAGGACAATAGTTCAAAGCGCTGCTGTGAGAATGACATTATCAGAGGGCCTATCATGTATTATAAGACTCGCTCGCTATAGGGGTCTGCTTGCGTGATTTGTGTTATTGGGCTCCAAGAGTTATAAACGACAACAACTCAACCTGACCATGGGTGTGCACTTCACGGTTCGTTAAGCCAGTTTGAGATTGGGCCAATGTCACCAGTTTATTACCAGGGATATTTTCTTAAGAACTCAACTGTTGCCTCTTTTTTGTATTATATTTATATGCTTTTTATATTTTTGCCAATATCAGGAAACATTCTACAGAAGGAATATACGGTATATGTTTATTTTGCATTTTTTTCTATTATATTTGTAATTTTTTTCTCTTTACTCTTTCTTTATACTTTGTTCCCTTTTAGGCCATTAATGTAGGTATTTCAACAATTTCTTTATTGCTTATTTAGCCTCCTGAGTGCACTAGAGCTAATCTGGCTCCCCTAAGAACCGACTGTTCCTGCATCTTCCTGGCAGTCAGCGATCTAGTCATTGCTTGGACGGAAGTCTATTTTACAATGAAACAATATGGAGCGTCAGAATGAGGTTCTATAGGCTTTCATTGCAAAATAGACTCCCAGCTCATGCATAGAATGAGGCAGCTAGTGAGAAGAATGGCGCTGGACACCGGAGAATGCAGCCGTAGGAGAGTATATTAATACACTCACAGTACATTACATGCATGTACACATACATTTACTGCACACAAAAAGTTAGTGGGAGTACTTTTTTAATTGAAACACATCTGGGGAAGATGCACCAAATGTCTTAGCGGGTGAATGTCTCTTAATAGATTTAAAAGCAATCTCAGAACTCAGATATAGTGGAAACTTCTAGAGAAACAGGAAGTCATCATCTCTTTGCCCAACCATTCTCTGTAGTATGCCACAGACATGGGACAGGTGGCACGAGATAGTGACTGTACTGCGCCAAACTTCTCTAGGCCGCTGAAATTGCAAAAGTCTGTGGAATATGGGGACACATAGGGGGACATTATTTTGGTTTAAGGCACAAGGTGGCAATGTTACTGTGTCAGGGCCTAAAAGGGTCAGTAATTGTGATGTGGCCTAATAAGAGACACTATTAGGGTACCGGTCCTTTATTATTGTTTTGTCACTCCCTGGCATTACTATTTTCAGGGGCATTATCGTGTCATGACTGGAAGAAGCTTTTGTGGTGGTCTGGGCCACACAGAGAAGAAAAGAGAGAGCTTGCGTAATGATATTATTTATTAATATGTTTTAAAATGAATAAGCTTCAGACAGTGAGGACATTTTAAACACACCCTTTTATTGCAAAACATTTGTTACATAAAGTCCCGAAATGTCTACAGCGATATTATTCATCTCTAAACAGACAACCTAAAAGTGCATTGTGAATCCGGTAAACCATTTCAAAGTCATTCTCCATAAAATATTTCTATATTTACAGTCATCCCATGAAGCAGTTTACAGCTTGCCACAGTCATATGTTACAGCATTTTTTGAGCAATATAATACACATGGCACGGACTGCTCTGTGGAATAACTGCATATGTTCATTACATGTAGCTATTCAACACAACAAACAGCTAGAGATATTGCCAGGGGATACCTTTAATACATCCTCTGTTCCCTTTTCCTTAAAATCGATTGATCATCATAATATGTATAAATAAAATCCTAGTTATCTTCTATGAAATAGTATTGCAAACACTGTTCCAGACAGCAGTAGCAGCAAAGGTTCTCCTCGTCTATGGCCCGAAGAAGAAGACACTCATACCTTGAAGCATTACTCCATAGTCATTGACTCAACGGGTGAGAGGCCAATAGCTCATAGTGTCACATCTCTCACCCACACACAACAGCTCTTTTCTTTTATTCCCTTTATGATATCTCATGACATAAGTACAACTTAAAAATATTACACACAGTAATAGATGTGAGAAGTAGCCCCAGTTTTTGGACAACCTCTCATGGGATAATTACATTTCCTGTTCGAAAATTCTAGCTTTTATTTTTATTACGAGTGCTGACTGGTTAAAATTGTTCTTTTATCCAACTCTAGGAGAGAAATTTTCTAGGACTATGCAATAAAAAAATGTCATTAATGAGATAGCCAGCCTAAGCATAAGATTAAGGCTTTGTGTGCATGGCCATTTGAGTTGTTCAAAGCCGTAATATGGTGTCTACAGAACAGTACCAGTGTATGCCTCTGATTTCATACACAATATTGTGCCACATTCCATTGCACTCTATTTTATGTAATTATTCTGGGTAATATAGTGATGTACGGAAATTCTGCAGTGTGCATGAGGTGTTATACTGACAGTCACCTTTTACAGAATTCAGCAGTCTTGTTATATTTGATATCAGCTCTCTGGAGAATACGGTAGCAGCTTCCCCTCTTTCCCTTTAAGCCTTTGGCTCCTATTTTATGCCTATTTTATCATTAGTTATACAATGAAGACGTTTTGGTCTCTGTTTCATAGGAATGTTGTTTATTGTGCCATTTAGCTTCAAAGTGCATATCTTATATGTATATTGATAATTTGTCAAATACAGTGAGTGTTCAAGATCTTGTGTTACGGATATAAAAATATTGATGATTATGTTACTCTCCTTGCTATTCGGCCATGTTCACACATTCAGTATTTGGTCAGTGTTTTACCTCAGTATTTGTAAGCCAAAACCAGGAGTGGGTGATAAATACAGAAGTGGTGACTAGTGATGAGCGAGTATACTCGTTACTCGGGTTTCCCCGAGCACGCTAGGGTGGTCTACGAGTATTTGGATGTGCTCGGAGATGTAGTTTTCCTTCGTTGCAGCTGCATGATTTGCGACTGTTAGACAGCTTGAATACATGTGGGGATTTCCTAGCAACCAGGCAACCCCCACAAGTACTCAGCCTGTCTAGCAGCCGTAAATCATGCAGTTGTATTGACAAAAACTAAATCTCCGAGCACTCACAAATACTTGGAGACCACCCGAGCGTGCTCGGGAAAACCCGAGCAATGAGTATACTCGCTCATCACTAAGTGATGACGTGTTTCTTTTATACTTTTCCTCTGAGGGTATGTTCGAACCATCAGTAAACGCTGCGGGTTGGATGCTGTGTACTTCCGCAGTGTCCAACCCACAGCATCAAGATGTTAAAGCATAGTGGATGGGATTTCAAGAAATCCCATGCCCACTATGTGTGCACTTGCGCTCGCGGCTTACCTGTTGAGACGAACACAAGGACCGTCTTTCCAGGCCGCAGCATATCTATTTATTTTGTGGAGATGCGAGCCTCCGCAAGATAAATTTAACTTGTGCAATGTATTGGGCATGGTGATTCTGCACAGTTCAATGAACACATGCGGAATCTCCTGTGTTCAAAAGCCAGCAGCGCTTTGGATGGAGTGGACATGTGCTGCGTTAAAGCGATGCCTAATACTGACCGTGTGGACATACCCTGACTGCCCACTCCTGGTTTTGGCTTACAGATACTGAGGTAAAAAAGTAAAATACTCAACATATGAACATGGCACAAGGCTACGTTCCCACAATTTTACGCTGGATATTTTGTAAAAATGCAATGCTTTGATAAAGATCTTCTCAGATCGAATCGCGTCACTGAACTGTCAGTGCCTATGTGCACATCCACTTTCCATGAGGATCACGCCATATACTATGTTTTAACTTATCTAATATATAATTGCCTAGAATACTACTTCCTGCAATTTGTGCCAACTTCCGTGGCTTTGTCCGGAGCTAATGTCCGGAGCTAATGTCCGGAGCTAATGTCCGGAGATAAGTGACGTCACCAGTGTCCTACACCCAGGCAGAGCACAGGGGCCCCAGGCAGCATATGGGGCCCCAGGCAGAGCACAGTGGCCCCAGGCAGAGCACAGGGGCCCCAGGCAGCATATGGGGCCCCAGGCAGAGCACAGTGGTCCCAGGCAGAGCACAGGGGCCCCAGGCAGCCTATGGGGCCCCAGGCAGAGCACAGTGGCCCCAGGCAGAGCACAGGGGCCCCAGGCAGCATATGGGGCCCCAGGCAGAGCACAGGGGCCCCAGGCAGCATATGGGGCCCCAGGCAGAGCACAGTGGCCCCAGGCAGAGCACAGGGGCCCCACGCAGAACATGGGGCCCCAGGCAGAGCACAGGGGCCCCAGGCAGAGCACAGGGGCCCCAGGCAGAGCACAGGGTCCCCAGGCAGCATATGGGGCCCCAGGCAGAGCACAGGGGCCCCAGGCAGAGCACAGGGGCCCCAGGCAGCATATGGGGCCCCAGGCAGAGCACAGCGATATTTTGGACCACTGTGCGGTGTTTCAGACCCCCTGTGTGATGTCTGGGGCCCTGTTCTTAAGTATATTAAAGATTAAAGTAACGTATATTAAAGTATATTATAGATCAAATTTGACACGTTTATGAGCACCATTGAGTGATATACTCAAGAATGACATAATTTTTCAACATTTTATGGTTTCAAACTGTAAACACTCAGAGTTTTTTTTACTTCAACCAGAAAACCTTAACGGTTCATAAAAAACTTGACTGTTCAGGATATGATAAAAGTCATAGTATTCTGAATCTTTAACTTATAAAGATACCTTTACATGGGGTGATTATTGGTTCCAGAGAGGCTTTCGGCCGATCGTACACATGGCTGGTGACAGGACAATACAATATAAACGTTCAAAGGTAAACACTGATAACATTAAAATCTAATATATAATTGCCTAGAATACTACTTCCGGCAATTTGTGCCAACTTCCGTGGCTTTGTCCGGAGATAATGTCCGGAGATAAGTGACGTCACCAGCGTCCTACACCCGCTCAGGGTGGACAAAGATATATGCCTTCGTGGTGTGCGGCACTTTTCTGATTGGTTGCCGCCTGCCGCGAGCGACCAATCAGAAATGTGCCGTACTGTCAAGAATTGTCAAGAGCTGGTGAGTGCAGCCATTTTTTGTTCTTTCTTACTATTATTTATTAATTGTATTATTCTTACATTTGAATAAATAAAGTATATATGGATTCTAGACTCCCGATTCTTTAGAATCGGGCTGCCATCTAGTCTACAATAAAAGTATTTGTTTTAAGGAGCTGGGATGCCAATCTTCACTTTCAGCTGCTTCACGTTGAGTCCGGACGGAGTCCCGTGCACCTATGGCTGTTGGTGAGCTGGATGGGGCTTTCAGCTCAAATCCTTTTGCTTTGTATGCAGAAAATCTGCAGCATCAAGCACTCACCAAAACCTCATCATAGAAATGTAGGCTTACACTCCTTATGACAGCGGGTCGTCTCCTCAGAGGGAATCGTCAACCCCTAAATTAGACTTATGTTAGAAGCCTCTTGATTTACCAAATAGTACTTTGTTCTGCACTACAAGGAGGCTAGAACAACAGGGCCATGATCACACATTGAGTATTTGGTGAGTTTTTTACCTCAGGATTTGTAAACCAAAACCAGGAGTGGGTGATAAATACAGAAGTGGTGATGTTTTTCTATTATACTTTTCCTCTGATTGTTCCTCTCCTGGTTTTGGTTTACAAATACTGAGGTAAAAAACTCACCAAATACTCAACGTGTGTATGTGGCCTTAGAGAATATATTAAATTGGAAAAAAAATTCTACAAACATTGCCATTCTGGTCAATGGATTGTGTTTGATTCTGCATCTCAGCTTCTTTCAAGTTGCAATACCAGACACAACCTATGGAGCAAAGGGACACTGTTTCTGGCAAAGAGTCGCCATTAGTATTCTCATTCTCCCGCTATAATAGTGACATAGATATACATGACTGCTTTTATTCATTGATTCTATTGCCCGTATTAACAACTCCAAATGCATTGACGTTTGACATTTTTAGTTGACAGCCAACCCAAAAAAATTATTGTTTTGCAGTTTTTTGGCTCTAATATTACATATCTAACAGAAAAACATGAGTACCTTTTACTGAGCATGTCAGAGAGATCACAGCACTTTTTTCTGTAAAGATGTAACAAACTGTGAAAGAAATGTTTCTCAAATTATCACAGAGAAAATTACATAGATTTTACCAACAGTCCTAATAATATTTTTTGAATGCACACTAAATATATACTTATTTTATATGTATGTAGAGGGGATATATAAGTGGGGTCTGCTGTATACAGTATCATCTCATCATGCCCAATATATGAAATTAAGGACATCAGGAAAACAAGTTAAAAACATGTTACATTGGAAAAATAAAAAGAAATGAAGCTAAAATACAACATAAGTGTTACATTTAGAAGAGAACGCTTTATACAAGTGGAAACAGTTGGTATACAACATTTCCTGTATTAGAAAAATAATGTGCTCACTTAAAAGATACAAATTATGTGTAGTCCTTCAGGATTATTTCTTAAAGGGTGAATATCAAATAATGTCACTGCACGGAAAATTTGCAGGTGAAAACGCACAAACTTTATTTAGTATAGCAGAGAGTCTGTACATGAAAACAGGCCAACGTTTTGGTCAGAAGGACCTTCATCAAGGCCTACAAAAAACATATACCGGTTAATAGCAAAAAAAAATCAATATATTTACATAAAATACAAAATACTACTACTAAGGGTTAAGCTGAGTGAAAAGAATAAAAAATAAAAATAAAAAAGGACCAAAAGAAAAAAAATTATATATAGTATGAGAAAAGACAGAGTATAGAAAGAGCAATTTTTTAGCATTTAAGTGAAACAAACAAGAGGAGTAAGGGAAAATGAGACTAACATAGAGACAGGAGAAAACAGAAACATAAAGCCACATAACAGAGCAGAATACATAAAATTACATGATACATAGCAAAATATATAAAAAAGTCACATGACACGGGGCAGGATAAAAAACACATGATACATAAGGTAGGATACATAAAACATAAAATATCATAACCCTTGGCAGTAGTATTTTGTATATTATGTATATTAGGTAAATACGTTGATTTTCTGCTATTTATGTTTTTTTGTTGGCCCTGATGAAGGTCATTCTGACAGAAACGTTGGCCTGTTTTCTTGTACAGACTTTCTGCTGCTCTATATAAAGTTGGTGTGTTTTCACCTGCAAATTTTCACTGCCGTGGTATTATTTGGTATACAAGCTGTTTTCTACCACATAGCATGGATCACTTTATTGAACTGCTGAGTGCCCACCATATAATTTCTATTTCTTAAAGGGAAACTGACATCAGAATATTGCCTATTAAGACAGTCCCTGGCTCCTGCAGGCGATTACATAATAATTACAGTGATGTTTGTAGGTAAACTATATGTGTAGTGGCTTTGCCATAATTACAAAGTAAAAAGTTGTCTCCATGAGTGGAAAATGGTTTCCCGAGCCATCGGGGCAGTATGATGTACTGGCCGAGTCATGGTTTGTTTGAAAATACATCCTTTCCCTGTGAGCAGTTGCTCCGGCCAGGCAACTTCACCGCCGATGTCTGTGAAATCCAGGGCACAAACTTGCAGGGTCCTGGCTCAGAATGCTTACAACATTATTTCTCGCAAACTGTTTGCTCTTGGGCAGACAATTCCCTTTTTTCTTATACTATTCTGATTCTAACAACAGTCTTGCTTTCTAGCAAACCATCTCCATGGGATCACTCATGCACAGAATTAGAATTTTAAAGTTGGTGTCTTCAATTCTTCAATTATTTATAGTTGGATAAAGAAGCTGTCTCATGAGCCCCATCTATCCATACCCATTTCTTCTGAGCCCCGCAATGAGCCAGAATGCAGAGCTGCTTAATGATAGTGATGAGCATGCGTCCTGTACTGCCAGACTTGAGCCGCCTTGTATTACATGGATAGTCATTCATTTGAGGCTACCACTATAATGGACTACATTCAATCATAAGACAGGTGGAGTTTGGTGATGGACCTGCGGGCCTACTAAGAAAAATTTGTAGCTCTGCTTAAAGATGACGTGTCAGCACTAGGATTTTGGATTGTAAAGGAAAACATGGCTTAAATGGCACTGTAATGAAGATTAAGTTTATATCTATTTTGAAGAAATCTGTCTTCTCATTCTTTAGTAATGACCAGTTTAAGTTATATGCTAATGAAGTGCAAGTGCCACAGGGCAGGACACCGCACTTGCTTTAGGTCTTTTCAGTGACCTGCCTTTTCAGGGCAAAATCTAATGCAGGCGTTGTCATTGGTGGACAGCACATCGTCAGATTGATTTCTCAGCTCAACTGGAGGACCCTGCACATGCTCATCCTCTGGCAATGATGTTGCATGTCAAAATATCATTCAGGTGCCATCATTGCCAAGGAAAGCGCATGCGCAGTAACTACCACATGACATAATTGAGCCAAGAAATCGATCTGTGCATGCGCTGCATGCGGCAATGATGGCTCATGTGTGATATCTTGTTCAGAAGAGGCAGGTGTCTGTAAAGGCATTGACCTGTCAATCATAGAACAGAGGCAGGCGGAAGTTCAGGGAATACCCAGACACGCAGTAGAAGACCAAGTCCAACATGCAGCCTCACTGCACTTGTATCTCAATAGCATAAAACTTCAATGGATGATTATTGAAGAAAGAGAACATGTATTTCTTCAGAAAATATATCAATGCAATGTGCATTAAAGCCCCATTATGGTTATGTCTTTACAATCCAAAATCCTGCTGACAGGACCTCTCTAATGTAGAATGTTTATGCCAATAAAAGGAATTATTCTTTTTTTTTAAAGGGAGTTGTCTCATGAAGAGAACCTTTTCTTCAAAGATGGCTACCTTGGCAGTCAACTGATCACTGTGGTTTTGGTTCCTGGAAGTCATACCTTGCCAGTGATGTAAGCTTTGTGGCTAAATGACCGGTCAACCATGTAATCGATTGAAAGGACAAGTCTGCTGTGGCTCACCTAGGGGGTCTCCAGTGTATGGGGCATTTTCCTAGACAAGAGTTATCTTAATAAGTGAATGATTACTATGCCGTTCCCTAATACATTTTTTACTACATAGATATATCAATTGGTCCGGCAGTTAAAATGTTTTATTTAAACTAATAAGTAATAAGTAGAAGCTCCTGTGCCCGGTGTACAATCTGTACAAGGACTCTGCATCTATGCCGTGTCATCATTTATAATGCTGGTGACTTCTCTTATGGCTTAGGGGCCTTTGGGTCCCCATAGTCACAGCACCTGAATGCGATTGCTACCTCCGGACCCCTGTAGCTACACCGCTACAACAAACCTTTATTATAGAAGAATGTACCTGTATGTCTTCACCTTTGCCTGTTCTCCTATTATGAAGAAATGCTTACTGTCGTCACCGGATGCCAGTCGTCAGATTAAAGCATTCTCTATATAACAACGCAGTTTTATTAAACTCCATTCTAACTAAACACGCCAGCTAGATATTACCCAGTGATGTTAACGTGATGGCAAGCTGTTTTATAGAGGTATGCCGGTGGCGTGATCCATGCCTTTATTTCTGCCCTGCGTGAATATACGGCTACAGTAGTGATTGGTGTCTCCACTGACCTGCGAGTCTTGGATTCACTGACATGATTTGAAGGCAAAAGTTTTTTTTTAATCAAATACTAAAAACAAAAATGGAATTTCTACTGCTGTGCAATTAATAGTAATGTGTGAACAAAGGACAGAGGGAATCGTAACTGTGATTTCCCACTGCTTTCATAAATTGCTGCACACTATTTACCAAGGTGCTGGGCTACAATTGTGCGCTTCTGCCTAAGCATTCAATCTCCCTTGCTTTTTTCTACTCTGAACATAAACCAAGCTTGATGTACGGGCTCCATTTCATAAAGAGAGGTTCATTTCTCAATAGCCTCATATCAGTAATCTGCGCTCTGTGATAACTGCCCTATATGTCCAATCCGGGATTTCTGCTTACCTGTATTTGTCTTGGAATTTTACCATTCATGTGCATATTAGTCCTTTGGTTAGCATGTTTGGCAATAACTTATCTTCATATTAGACTTTATATATTAAAGCCCTCCAATTTTTGATTTTGGGTCAGAACTGACAGTATTTTAGAACTGAAAATCATCTCTAGAAAGAAAACTGATAAAGGGATCTTAAAGGGGTTGCCCGATATTAAGCTACAAGTCTGCAGTAACACTATGTGACTGCATACATGTGAATCATCCCATTGCGAGGATTTTCTTGTGCAGGGGGCTGGGGTCATGGAACTGCAAGTATGCGATATGCATAAACCCAGCCACATTCCGACTAGACTGTTTCTGGCCCATCTAGTTGGAATGTGGCCAGGAGTATGCATATCGCCTACTTGCGAACACATTGCCGCTGCCCCCGGCATCGGCATCTTCACGGTGCATGCAATGCGATGATATACAAATCTGCAGTCATGTAGTGACTGCAGACTTGTAGATTAAGACCAACAACTCCTTTGAAGGAAAACCCAGTTGTTAAATAATATGCTCTTCTAGTCATTTGAAGCACCCATACAAGGTCCAAAAGTTACAGCATAAAGCAATGTATGCTTGGGAAAATATCATGTTATTATGATATAATGATAAACTTATCATATTTCAACATTTATAGGAAACACAATGTTAAATCTCCAGTCTATGGTCTGAAAATGCAATGTTTTCTTGCCAATTTCAATATGATATTATGGCTTGGGATGCCGCCCATACTATTTCTGTCTTCTTTAGACCTTCTAAATAGTGTAGTATTATAACAGTTACAGTTAGTTCTGGACTACCTCTCAGATGAGGTAGCAAAAACCTGGTGACAGTTTCCCTTTAACGGCAATATGCACATTTTTTGTGCCCCATTTAATTAGCCTGGTAAATACAGAATGGTTTGGGTAACAGGTGCGTTTTATGTTTTTTTGCATACTATACGAAATATTTCAGGAATGAAAAAACACACACATCTATTTCCTGTTCTTTAAAATCGATAGCCTATTTTTAGGATATGCCACAAATATTAAGATTAGTAAGAAATCCACTGCATACTCTGATAAATTATCCACAAAAACAATAGGATATTGTTCATGACATTAGGGAGATAAATGTAATTCTACTGTACGTACACTCCATAAAAAAACCCCGGATATCACATTTACATTCCATCTAATTAAATAGCTACTTTTTTGGTCTACAGGATCTCAGACCTTTGGAAAGTCGTATCAGGAGAGGGCTACTATACGAAAAATTAATAGAAAGAAAAAATATACTGTTCTGTTTCTCAATTGTTATAATTGTGTATTTAATAAAGGATTTTTTTTTTATTTTTGCCATTAACTATAGGTGCAGTTGCCACTTTATGCAGGTAATTTTTTTTTTGCAAAAAGAAAACTACTTGAATAGAATATACATAATCAAATATATTTGATCATTAGCATAATTTTATTTAGGACACCAACATTTTACAAGACTGATAAAAAAACACAAAACTACAAGACATGACATTAAAAATAAACAATAATTAAAAAGAGGAGGCAGAACAGCATAAAAAGCACAGGTGATTTCTAGTGGCCAAAAAATATGGTATATTTATAAAGTGCAAGCGCACAGTACAGTTTTGCTCAAACATCCATAACAATAATAAAGGCATATAAATATAAAGTGCAGCGCACAATAAAATTAATTGGCTACATATAAAGTGCAGTGCACTAAAAATTAGTCGCCTATATATATCAAAAGGATCAAGATAGATCAAGGGAAACCTCAAGTGAGTATAAAATATACAAACAAAGAATATATTTATATGCATTTACTATTGTTATTGGTGTTTGAGCAAAACTTTAATGTGCACTTGCACTTTATAAGAATACCATATTTTTCGGCCGCTAGAAATCAGCAGTACTGTTTATGCTGTTCTGCCTTCTTTTTATTAATTATTGTTTATTTTTATTCTGTCTTGTAGTTTTCTGTTTTTTAATCAGTCTTGTCACATTTTGGTCTCCTAAATGAAATTATGCTGGTGATCAAATATTTTTGATTATGTTCCCTATATCCTTTTTCAAGTAGTTTTCTTTTGCATGTTATGTTTTGCCTGCTTGAATAGTGCTTCACACCACACATCTTTATGGTAATGCTTTAAGGATATTTTCATCCTTATCTAGGTGAAAAAAATGTGTTTTTTGCACAGTAATCCACTGTAAATGTGTGACTAGTGCTTTTCATATATATTGGAGGCGCCCACTAAATTGTTAATTGTGCACCTGGAGTAGATGATGTTGGTGTATATAGAAAAGGACATGCCACCTCTGTCCTTATATTCTGCAATAGTGTCTACTCTTTCAGTACATCAACACAAACTACAACATCTCCAGATAAGACTTGCGAATGATCTGACATAGACCGAAGCATCAGCATTTATTCAAGAATCAAGGATTTTGACAGTATATTCTCTCTTTCTTGGAAGGAGTATATGTAAACTTGCATCTAGTTGATTTATGCTATGACAAATAGAGACTATTGCTCTTGTGCACAACAAATAAATGTGCAGTGGGCTTCTTTCAGATGTATGACCGGATTAAAAATATCTTTCACAGAGCACCTATCTATCAATGTACCATACCACTACCTAAAGTATGCACTGTGCAATATGGAGCAGAATGAACAATAAAGGGGCCATGGCCAATTCAAATAACGGATTGCCAAGGGGTGATAAGTTGGACTCCCATTGGACAAGGTAGCATCTGATAAATATCAGCAAAAGTCTAGTTAGTTGTAATGTCTAAAGGCTTCTAAAGAGTAAAAAGGGGCCCATAGTGTGAACCTTAAATATACCCAAACACTTTAAGTCTTGGGTAATGCCAACTGGAATAGAAGGACTTGTGTGCCCTTCCCTTGATCCTTGTGCTGATTACCACCACAAATGATCTTGTCTAAAATCGCAATGCCCATACAGAAAGCAGTCGTTCAACCCTTACAAGTTGGATGAATTGCAATTGTATCTTGATTAAAAGTAAATTATGACTAGAAATGAGTGAAATTGTTCAGATTCGGTTCCGAATACGATCGGATTCGAATATTGTTTTTGCAATATTCGTCGAACACAACCGACATTAGAGTCAATGGGAGTAGAAATTACAGAATATGTTCTGAACAGATCATAAGACATACATTCAGCACGAATAGTGTTTGAATATCGCCCAAATATGTCAAAATCAGATTTGGGGCCAAAATCCGAACAAATTCGCTCATCCCTAATTATGACCAAGTCAAATAGCCCCCAATCCTGTCTCTATGTAACAATCATATATCAAGTTAATTTTATAGTCCTAGATCATGTCAAGCCTACAACTAAATTGTCCTCTGAGCTTCTGAATTCCCTAACAATGCAAGAGCTTTGGGTAAAGGAAAGATTTTCACTGGAAACAGAATCTTCTTACTCTTTACTACATGATGTATATATGAAATATTTTGGTAATTAGCGATATAAGTAAAGATCTTTTTGAAATACGTAGATGTCATTAATATTTAAAAATGGTGTGTTCGATACAAAGCTTGTATTACGAGTACACGCATTCTATAGTATACCCAACTTGTGGACGCATACAGTTTTCACAAGGAAGGGCACAGTAGCATGTTTTGAAAACTATAAAAGGATGATCCTCTTCACAAAATGCACACAGTGTATTATTGCCCTGTTATATCACTTTATGACACGCACAACATTCTCATAATGGAAGAAAAAAAACAAAAACAAAACATAGTTCTGCCCTGTGACTTTACACTATAGTGCATTGATGTAAAAATGAATGAAAATTCCATATTTTAAAGGAAAAGTAACCACGAGTTTGCTTTTCAATGTCGTTTTTTCATCTTAGAGTGTCGGCACCTTAACAATGATATAAACTGGCAGTGATTGCAAAATACAGAACCTACCATAGAAAAAAACGAAAAACCACTGAAACAAAACAGTGAAGGTTAGCATACCATACTCCTCATATACAAACATGTGTCATCATATTATCACAGCTTTTTAGCATGCGTTTACTGAGGCAACTGCATTGACAACACCGTAAAAAAATAGATATTACATTACACCAGAAAATTACATTCATCCTGAGCTTGCTTAACTGTGCTAGAATGCCCATGAAACACAAAAAAGTTTTTTTTTGGATATATATTATAGAATAATTTTCTTTCCTTATTTATTATACAAAAGGCATATTTTCCTTTAGTTTTGCTCACTTTTCTTTAAAAAAAAAAAAAAAAAAAGACGCACTGTCATGTGGCACTGGAAGCTAATACAGAACAGACAGGCCAGTAATCATGCCACAATTATGTTGTCATGTTTGTTCCTTCGGTCATGATCAACAGCATTGTTGGCAGAGCACGATTCAGACCTGAGAGCTCCTGTTGTGGAATATATTGAACAGGACAAGAGAGGCTTCTGAACAAAGAGTAAACACAAGAGATATCAAGTACATTTTATACAGTGTGTGCTCCAATAGAAAGGTCCCTCTGCGGCGTGCAAATTAGAAAACGCCTCCCGTGAAATCAGGGAGGCCTCATGATGAACTCAACATTTCAATTTAGTATAACAAAAACCTTGAAAAGAGGCTTAATACAGATGCTGAATGGCATGAAATGCAAATGAATCATATTATCTTGTCCAAATCCTTACGTATTAATGCGTTCTACTAATAATGAGAAGCTATTTTGCTGCCAGATTAAACAAAGTGATTGCTTGGCAAGTGGTTGGTGGTAGTTTCTGTCCATGTTCAACGATGTGAGGTCACGGTATTGTGATAAAAATGCTGCGGATGGACAACTGTTAAACATATTTATCCATAGAAAAAAATAGTTTTAGATCTAACTATGCTTGCTTTCAAAACTACGGAAGGCTGATGTTCTCGAGAGTCTCCTCATAGATAAGGTGTCACCTCGACTTTCAGGCCTCGATGACTTACTCCTTTGGAATGGATTTCTAAGGCTTGTAGTGTTACGCTGACTATCAAGTTTATCGCTTATTGAATAACTCTTCTTCGCGTGTTGGTACAACACATTGGGCTCCTCTGCAGAATAACTATTGGCCCTTTCTATTTTCGGGAATGATAAGTTATTCAAGAATGTTTTTGAAGTTGAACTTTCATGAGAAGGTAAACATTTGCTTTTTCCTTCGGTGTCAGGATCTTCGTTATCCGAGCTTGGATGACTTAATTCAGCTTCTCTTTCTGGATGACAGCCGCTAATATCTTCTACTTTTTCTCGGACACATCCTGGAGATGTTGACCTCTCTGCAGTGGCCTGCGGAGTGTTGTTCACACATCTGGTGTCAATACAGTCTGTAATACTTGTGTATTCTGCAGACTTTACAGGTACACAAAGATTACTATAATAGCTTTTAGATGGAGAAAACATAAAGCTTTGGGATTTTACAATTGGGGTTTCCTCTAAAACAAAAGGAGCTGTGGCAAGTAAACGGCTGCTTTTCGAACGCTCTAATGTATGGTACATAGGAGGGTCTAAATCCCATGGATTTGGTCCACTTAGCAAGCTTGAGTGTTCTGGAAGATACCCAATTGTGTCCATTGTTGTTCCCTCCTCATAACTAGGATTACGACTACAACTACTGCCGCAATGGGAAAAGGAACTACAGCCTCGACCTGCTCCATCAGTGTGATCGCCACATCCAACATTCATTGAGCTTTCTCCACAGTCTATACCAAATTGTGCCTCATCCATAGCTGAAACATAAATATCGATGCAGGAGGAAGGCCTTCTAGAATTTGGAGCTACTGACAAAGAATTAAGTGGGGAAGAAGGAGGTTTCATATCTTTTGATATAGAATGTGAGCTTATAGCTCTGTGCAAACTTACTGTCCTCTCTTTAAAAAAACCTTCAAATTTTTCCAACCCACTTTTGTCCTTCAAATTTGTTGCATAAAACGATTGACTTCTCATACGAGGCATAAGTGTAGGAGATGTAGGAGACAATGGTTCTTCTCCAACAGGATCTATAATATCATGTAATTTGTAAGTGTTCCCTTCTTGGCTGTTAAAACTGCTCTGTCTTATAATATAGGCTGCATCAGTACAATCTGAAGAAGTTCTGGATCTTGCTTTAGTTGTCTCTACTTTTTCGACTCCAGAAAGCTTTTCCATGGCTGTAGCCATTCTTCCCAGCATCTCTTCAAGTTGAGCAAGTCTTACATCCACTGTTTGAAGCGATGCCTTCATGAAATGTTCCCGTTCATTTACTTCCTCGAGACGCATGGACATATTTTCCACTCTAAGTAAATAAAGTAAAATTATAAACTAAATCAGAGTGAATATCATGAAATATAACATCAGCAACATACAGCTTATTATTCTTATCTAAATGATTTTACTGAAGGAGTGTTTCACAAAGAGCATGTATCAGACTTTTTAGATCTAAATTCTTGTGGACAGATAATGTACACATTCATGCAGAATGAAAATAACTATAAATAAGAATACCACTTTTATTAAATAGATTACATCTGTCCTCATCATTATTCTGCAGTCTGGTAAAAGCATTTCAATACAATTCATACATTGTTGTTAAAATTCAATTTATCCCTCTAATTGCAAATGCTGGCTTTTCAAAGCTTGTCAATAAGAAAACTTCAGCAAAGGCATTTTACTAAATATATGACCTATTATTATAAAGAAGGAGAATGACTTGTATGTTTTAGGTTTTACAGAGACGTTGTTGTTTCCATTACTTGGTGAAAAAAACTCAGCTTGGAACTCTTGGAAACTTATTTTTTTGGGTTAAGTTTAAGGTGGGGAAACTGTTGAAATATTTCAAAATATTTTGTCAGGCGGAGAAAAATGTTGAAATCTTTACATCTTTTACATGGAAAGGCACTTCCATCATCAATATAATTCAGTAAAAGTTGAAACTCTAAAATGTCAGATTAAAAGAGATACTAATAAAAAAAAACAAAATTATATTAAAGGGCTTGTCCGGTCCATATTGATAAGTCTGCAGTCACTCTGTGTGACCGAAGACTTATGAATCCCTCCCGTGATCGCACTCTGGAGGGTAAGTATGAGTTATATATACTCCCGTCCAGCGCCCGACTAGTGGGTGTGGCCTTGTATTGAGCATGGCTGCACCCCGTCTAGTGACACGGGTGGGCAGTGGGCGTGTCCAACTAGAGGGTGCTGTTTCACTCCATACAAGTGTATGGAAGTGAGGCCGTGCGCACTGGCCGGGAGTATGTATAACGCATACATACTCTCTGGTCCTGGGTCAGAAACCGGCGAATCCTTGCAGTGCTCAGTGTGTCACACAGAGTGACTGCAGACCTATCGATTTGGATCAGAGAATCCATTTATAATTGAAAACTAGATGGGAGAATTTTGAATAATAAAGCATACTGAAATGTAAGTATGTAACTCAGTAGAGAATTTGAGGGTTTCAATAAAGCAATGCAGTTTGTATTATTTATGAACTATACTAATCTACTGGATGACCTTTCAATCTTTTATTTTTCACAATGCATGGTACCTGTATGGAGAATCAATTATTAATTTAAATATGTCAGCTAACCATAGATAGATTTTACATGCTTGATACTTTTTTGTTTAAGTATAAGGGATCAACAACTGAATTGGTCTTCCATTTATCTAAAATGTCTCGAAAACAGAAAAACTAGGAAGTAACAGCCATATTAACTGGACTATTTCAATAATATACTGAAATTGGGACCTCTATAAAATAAGGAGGCAATTTCCTGGAGGGTTCAACCATAACTCCCAAGCAGCATGCCCGCTGTCTTGGGGTCATATTCGACTCCGAGCTTTCCTTTACTCCCTATATCCGATCACTCACTCGCTCTTGTCACCTGCATCTTAAAAACATCTCCAGAATCCGACCTTTTCTCACCATTGAAACTGCTAAGACTCTTACTGTCGCTCTTATTCATTCTCATCTGGACTACTGCAACTCTCTTCTAATCAGCCTCCCTCTTACCAAACTTTCTCCTCTCCAATCCATCTTGAATGCTGCAGCCACAGTCATATTTCTGTCCAGCCGCTTCACCGATGCCTCCATCTTGTGCCAGTCATTACACTGGCTACCCATTCACTACAGGGTCCAGTATAAACTCATCTCTCTCACCCACAAAGCCCTCCACAGTTCTGCAACGCCTTATATTTCCTTTCTCATCTCTGTATATCGCCCTACGCGTGCCCTCCGTTCTACAAACGACCTAAGACTAACATCCCCCGTAATCCGAACCTCGCACCTCCGTCTCCAAGACTTCTCTCGTGCTGTGCCAGCTCTCTGGAATGCACTTCCCCAGACGATCAGACTGATACCTAGCCCCGACCTATTCAAGCGCGCTTTAAAAACCCATCTCTTCAAACAAGCCTACTACATCAACTACTCAGTAAACTAACTTTGCCCTGTTTTCTCCTTCCAAATATTATTCTCAATCTGCACCCTACTATTCATCTGTCTCCACACCCTCCATGCACACGATTAACTGCACTTGATACTTGACTATTGCACTTAAACACACGGGCTGATGACCGGATCATGCAGCTTTGTATGAAAATCCCTATGTATTATAATTTCCAGACCAGAAATAACAAGCACTTTTCACGTATTGTGTCCCCCCATTTCCTTGTAGATTGTAAGCTTGCGAGCAGGGACCTCACTCCTAATGTCACTGTTTAAATTGTCTTAACTCGTACTGAATTTATTGTTTGTACATGTCCCCGCTTAATTGTAAAGTGCTGCGGAATATGTTGGTGCTATATAAATAAAAATTATTATTATTATAAATTATTATTTCTTTTTTTTTTGGTTCACTTCTGAGTATTATTGTAGAGGTCCCAACTTCAGTATATTACTGATATATTCTGATTAATATGGCTGTAAGGAATGGGGAAAGATAATACAGCTGTTACGCATTGTAACCCTATCGGTCAAATTACTATGCTGCGCACATCAAATGATTGTCACTTAGCAGTCAAGCCTGGTCATTCCAGACCAATTTGTGCTATTAATACATTTTTTTTGTAGATAAATTTAGAGAGAGGCAATTATTTTACTGAAATAGTTGAAGATGCGGTAAAATAATTACTAAAATTAGAACCATATAAGGCTTTTTCCTTAAGTCTCCATACATTTTAAAATTAAAAAAACTCTTAACAAGATGGATATAATCACAGGGATTATTTGCATGACATTAAAAATTTTAAATAGACACACCATTTGGGCAGTAAACATCACTTTTTTCTGGAAGTCTGCTGTGCTGTTTCCCCCTTTTTTTCTACTGTTGTAAGGAGCCTTCTGACTTTGCTGGCTGGGGATGCGTGCACTCTGTTGAGGTACTGTGTTTAGTGCTGTACCAATTTTTTTTCTCATATACAGTATATATATATATATATATATATATATATATATATATATATATATTTGAAACGGATGGTTTGTTTCTTGATATAATTTGGAAATTTACTCTGTGTAATGCTCATTTATTTATTCAACTTGCTTATAAAGCATCAAGATATTCCACAACATACAGTACATTCAAGGACAGACACAGACAGAAGAGGGCCCCTGTGTAAGAAAAGACTATGGGCCCTTTGTAGGTCAATTATGCGTCTGTGACAGATGCTGATTGTTGCTTTGGAGGTAGAAGTAGGCCTCATTACCTCTTGCGTCCCTTTGTGGCTGCACAGGTTGCAGCTCACAACCTACAGTTATGTGAAAATGTGTTTGCCCCCTTCCTGATTTCCTACTCTTGCATGTTTGTCACACTTAAATGTTTCAGATCACCCCAAAAAAAGAAATATTAGACAAACATAATACAAGTAAACACAAAATACAGTTTTTAAATAAAGGTCTTTATTATTAAGGGAAAAAGAAATCCAAACCTACAGTGCCCTGTGTGAAAAAGTGATTGCCCGCTAAACCTAATGACTAGTTAGGTCATGCTTAGTAGCAACAACTGCAAATCAAGCGTTTGCGATAACTGGCAATGAGTCTTTTACAACGCTCAAAAGGAATTTTGGCCCACTTATCTTTTGAGAATTGTTGTAATTCAGCCACATTTTGGGCTAATTTTGGTTGGCCGGTCAATTCTGAGAAGGTTCACCACTGTTTTATGTTTTCGCCATTTGTGGATAATGACTCTCACTGTGGTTCACTGTCGTCCCAAAGATTGAGAAATGGCTTTACAACCTTTTCCAGCCTGATAATAATAATAATAATAATAATCCTAATAATTTTTGGGGATTGCGGCATGAGGTCTAGCTTTTGATAATCTTTTGGTCTACTTCACTTTGTCAGGCAGGTCATATTTAAGTGATTTCTTTATTGAAAATAGGTGTGGCAGTAATCAGGCCTGGGTGTGGCTAGGGAATTTGAACCCTGCTTCCCAAAACATGTTCACCAAATGCTAAAACTGACCTGCTGTTATGATTCTCCAGGTCATTGCGAGTTTGTACACACAAAAAATGTCTAGATGTTTTTTATTTAAATGGTGAAAAAAAAGTTTGTTAATAAATAATTAATTGCATCATTTTCCGATACCCATAGCGTCTCCATTTTTCATGATCTGGGGCTGGGTGAGGGCGTTTTATTGCGTGCCGAGCTAAGGTTTTTAATTATACCATTTTGGTGTGGATATGATCTTTTGATCGGCCGTTATTGCATTTTAATGCAATGTTGTGGCCTTACTTCAATAGTCTCCATTGGAGACTAGAATCTGCAGTTGTCTGATCGCCTCTGCTACACACAGGCGATGATCAGATCGCATGCGTGTAGCAGAAATGCTCACTTGATATGTGCGCCGATCGCTGGGCGGCGCTCATAGCAATCCGGCATTGACAACTCCAGGGGTCTCCTGCAGACCCCGGGTTGTCATGCCAACCCATTGGCGACCCACAGTCAAGTGACATGGGAGCCGATAGGCGGGATTAGTGATGCACTTCCGGCACGATCACATTAAATGCCGCTGTTAGAGATTGCCAGTGGCATTTAACTGGTTAACAGCCACGGGTGGATCGCAATTCCACCCGCAGCTATTAATGGCACATGTCAGCTATTCAAAACTGCTGACATGTGCCAGGAAAGATGTGGGCTCAGTGCCGGAACCCACATCAAAGGGAGGGACACAACAAGTTCAGTACTAGAACGGCACATGTCGTGAAGGGGTTAAAAGCTGCATTTTGTGTTTATTTTTGTTATTTTTGTCTAATATTTAAATTCGTTTGGTGATCTGAAACATTTAAGTGTGATAAACATGCAAACTAATAGGAAATCAGGAAGGGGCAAACACTTTTTCATACAACTTTATATTCCCTATTAATATGTCCTTTGAAGGAAACTACAGAACTAGCAGAAAACCAACGCAAACACAGGAAACACATGCAGACTCCATGTAGCTGTTGTCATTGGTTAGATTTGACCCCAGGAAACCAACAGCGCTGGTCATGATGCAAGGCAGGGGTTGGTCATTGACTTGAAGGGTTGTTATCTCCTCAGTGGCAGTTTAGAAATAATGTCTTTCGTGCTGCAAGAAAGCTAATTTGCATATTTTTCACCCGTGGAGCATTACCAATAAGTGTCCTTTTTGATTTCTTTAAAAAGAAGCAGTAACTTCCACTCTTTCTGTGCACTCTAAGCACAACAGGGAGGATTGCTTGACACTATTTTGCGAACTGTCAGTATAATCAGAGAATAGTTAAGGGAGGTGATAAGACCAATATACCTTCATTATTTGCACAGCCCCCATATGCCCTTTCTAATGCCTTCTTGATCATACCTTCGGAAGACACCCTGTCAATTCCTCTCCAACCTCACTAAGAGACCCAGGCCAAGCATTTAATTTAACTCAATGATAGTCCAATATTACAGGCCAATCCAGAGCTTCAGCTATCAGGATTCCCACATTACTATACAATTCATAATAAAGCCTGGGGTTCTCCACCATAATGCTGTACAAATTGAGGAATAATTGTAGATTCATGGCTGATGCTAACACATCTACAACAAGAACATGGCCTTGGGTTCCTGCAGACACCAGAGAAGCTGTGGACCATCAGTCGTTGTATGTGATTCATAGACCAATGGAGCCCTCTCTTGATTTAAAAATTAAGAACAAAACACATTATGATATGTGTCTCATTTAGGTCAATAGAAATTGATAGATCTGATCATTAGGAATATATGAGAACCAGTGAAAATTGCTACTTGTAAACTCAGCCTAACATTTAATCAGTAAAGTGACTAATTAAAGCGTTACAAAAAAGTCTCACCTTTCCGCTGTAACTCGAATTCTTTCATCGTTAGAAGAGTTAAACCGATCATCTTTTTCTCTAAAATACTCCTCTATGCACTGTTCTTCAAAATCATGTACTTTCTTAAGTTCATCCTCTGTGATAAACAGTTCTGTTGAGAAGGCACAAACAACGCTCATTGAGAATTTTCAGAAACTTTTTGTCAAAAGGTTTATCCTTTTAGAGAAGTAAACATATCCTTGAAGAAAATAAATAAATATTACTCATGGACCCTCTAAAATTTGTTCTATGTCACTAGAAGGCAGGGCCGGACTGGGACTAAAATTCAGCCCTGGCATTTGAAGTCACACAGGCCCACTTGTCACATGGTGACTGTATAATATCTTTGTACACTTGTAGGCTACAAGAAGTGAGGGGAGTGTAACACGACTATATAACATATAATTACAGCTGTATCCAGCATTACAGCTCAGTCCCCATAGAATGTAATACAGCACAGCCCCCATAGACTATAATACAGCCAGCCCCCATAGACTATAATACAGCACAGCCCCATAGAATGTAATGCTGCACAGCCCCCATAGAATGTAATGCAGCACAGCCCCCATAGAATGTAATGCAGCACAGCTCCCATAGAATGTAATGCAGCACAGCCCCATAGGATGTAATACAGCCAGCCCCCATAGAATGTAATACAGCCAGCCCCCATAGAATGTAATACAGCCAGGCCCCATAGAATGTAATGCAGCACAGCCCCCATAGAATGTAATGCAGCACAGCCCCCATAGAATGTAATGCAGCCAGCCACCATAGAATGTAATGCAGCCAGCCACCATACAATATAATGCAGCACAGCCCCATAGAATGTAATGCAGCACAGCCCCCATACAATATAATGCAGCACAGCCCCATAGAATGTAATGCAGCACAGCCCCCATACAATATAATGCAGCACAGCCCCATAGAATGTAATGCAGCACAGCCCCATAGAATGTAATGCAGCACAGCCCCCATACAAT
Source organism: Ranitomeya variabilis (assembly GCF_051348905.1). NCBI lineage: Eukaryota > Metazoa > Chordata > Amphibia > Anura > Dendrobatidae > Ranitomeya > Ranitomeya variabilis. The sequence goes on along the minus strand of NC_135232.1, from coordinate 387,905,897 downwards.
ATAATGCAGCACAGGCCCATAGAATGGAATGCAGCACAGCCCCATAGAATATAATGCAGCACAGGCCCATAGAATATAATGCAGCACAGGCCCATAGAATGGAATGCATCACAGCCCCATAGAATATAATGCAGCACAGGCCCATAGAATATAATGCAGCACAGGCCCATAGAATGGAATGCAGCACAGGCCCATAGAATGGAATGCAGCACAGGCCCATAGAATACAATGCAGCACAGGCCCATAGAATATAATGCAGCACAGGCCCATAGAATGGAATGCAGCACAGGCCCATAGAATGGAATGCAGCACAGGCCCATAGAATGGAATGCAGCCAGCCCCATAGAATATAATGCAGCAGAGGCCCATAGAATGGAATGCAGCACAGGCCCATAGAATATAATGCAGCAGAGGCCCATATAATGGAATGCAGCCAGCCCCATAGAATATAATGCAGCAGAGGCCCATAGAATGGAATGCAGCACAGGCCCATAGAATATAATGCAGCAGAGGCCCATAGAATGGAATGCAGCCAGCCCCATAGAATATAATGCAGCAGAGGCCCATAGAATGGAATGCAGCACAGGCCCATAGAATATAATGCAGCAGAGGCCCATATAATGGAATGCAGCCAGCCCCATAGAATATAATGCAGCAGAGGCCCATAGAATGGAATGCAGCGCAGGCCCATAGAATATAATGCAGCAGAGGCCCATAGAATGGAATGCAGCACAGGCCCATAGAATATAATGCAGCAGAGGCCCATAGAATGGAATGCAGCACAGGCCCATAGAATATAATGCAGCAGAGGCCCATAGAATGGAATGCAGCACAGCCCCCCCCAATAGCTCCACAATCCAGTCATCACTCATTGATAAAAAACAAAACAAAAAACCACTCTACTCACCTTTCCTCCTGCCCCGCGCTGCTCTGGCTCTGGTCTCAGCAGTCGCAGTCTGCCCGCCCGGTCACACAGCAGGTGCGCGATGATATGACGTCATCGCACACCCGCAGTGTCAGCGGCAGGCAGAGCGGGGAATGATGGGAGAGGAAGCGTCAGCAGACGCTCTCTCCTCCATCATTGCATTCAACTGTACCGGCGTCTATGACGCCGGTATAGTTGAATGTGGGGCCGGGAGTGCGCCGACAGCGGGAAGAGTGTGCCGACAGCAGCACACTCGAGCGGCCCACTACTGCCACCGGCCCTTCTGGCATTTGCCAGAACTGCCCGATGGCCAGTCCGGCCCTGCTAGAAGGGTTTATCTTATCCCCATAATGCCTTTTTATACTCAAGCCAGCCAGTTGCTGTTGGTAGGGTTACCGGTGAGTCGGTGACCACACATTTCACCTGCTGGTCATTCAAATTAATGAAGATCCATGTGGTATATAGAAGAATGAGGAGGCGTTGGCCTATAAAGGAGGGTCTCTAGTCAAGGGTCCAGTTCTATTACAATGAAATGTTCATTTTCCTCACACTATGGCCTAAGCGTTTTCAGAGATATGAAAAGTTCATGTGCACTGCTTGGTGATAAGCCAATGGCTCGTGGTGGAAAGAGAATTGGTCTTACAGGGTCAGACAAGGAAAATCGGGCTGATCAAACTCTGAAAAAGCTGATCAAACTCTGAAAAAAGTTTGTCACAGTGGGATCAAATTTTCTCAGATGTGGGGAATACAAAATAAATTCTCCATCTTCAACTCTAGGAGCAAAATAATGTTGGGACTTAAAATGGAAAAACTGCTCTAGTTCTCAAGCACCAGAGGCTGGGCTACGGAAACAGCCAAGCGTAGCCTCCCTATACTGTTTGCACATCTCTTCTAGAAATGAATCTAAGTTATGGAAACAGCGTAACTAAGTGAGGACCACTGTCGGCGAAATTCCCACGGTGCCGAAACTCAAGGTTCCCATGCATTGCTATGCACAGCTGCATCTGCCTGTTTTCACAACCTGCTTTGGGTGAGTGGCACCAAGAACCAGTCATTCCCATCCCGAACATTAAAGGTTGAGGTGGGAATAACCCCTTTAAGAATACAGAGAAATATATTAGTGGAGAATCGAAAAACTGTTCAGTGCACCATTCCCAGCTCAGAAATCTTCACTGTTTGCCGTAGAGTCTACAATATATTCATGTCCTACCTATGCACCTTCTTTATGACCCCATTCATTGCTGTACATGCTGTCACAAATATCCATTGAAAACATCTCAGTCTGTTCTTCAGAAGAAAGTGGAGACAAGGTCAGAATGACAATTACCTGCGCCATCGTACTTGTGTCTGAGCCACATGTGACACCTGCATTCACAGTCAGTACCAATGGCAGAAAAGAGATACTTTGTGTCTGGATATTATTCAATCTACTGATGTGCTGATGACAAAATGATTAAAGCTGCTTTAGCTGCTCTTCAAAACTCTTCTTTTATTAGGCCTCGTATAATATACAAAAATTAATGATATCGGTCGGCTATGAAGCATTTACTGGTGCACACTGATCTATCTGTGAAAGCTTCTAAAACTACTGGCTATTTACATGGACTATAGAAAATGTTATGTTTGGACAATAAACATAAGTGTCTGATTTCTATGATTATTTATCAGTGCCATCAAGATGCCATATTATGGAGGTAGAGAGCAAAATAGTACTATGTCAATATATCAGACGTCAATCCGGAGATCTGTTAAGTGACCTATTTAGACATAGGGTTGTAAATGTAACAAGAGACATTCACTATTTATACATGAAGAAGGGGTCTACATTAACATAGTAGGGGTTCTTTACTGTAAGAGCAGTGAAACTATGATGTCAGAGAAACATACTAAGACACTTTTGATCTTTTTGATCTATTTTGGTTATTCACTAAAAGAGATTAAAAGTGTCTTGGTGTTTTCAGGGCCGGTTTTAGACAAAGTAGAGTCCTGGGCAAAAGTTCAAAGTGGGGCAACAAAAATGCTCACATATTACACCATCACACAGAAATATTTTGTTTGTATTTACATGCGCTGATTTCAGGCCGTTAAACGAGCGTGATCGACAATATTGAAGTCGTTCTACGCTTGTTCCCGAGTTTCTTTACACCGGCTGAGGAAGAATGATGGGTACAGACAGCGTCCGACTGGAGCACCTTGGTCCCACCAGTGAAAATCATTCTTGGGGCCCACTATGTAGCTACATAGAAATAAATACAAGACCACCAATTCTGTGGTAAAACACGCTAATATCAGGATATAATATAAGGTAGTACACGTCTTAATTATATAGCAGGGGTTGGGGTAGCCCCCTCATAGAATATAATGTAGCCCCCTCATAGAATATAATGCAGCCCCTCATTGAATATAATGTAGCCTCCCTCAGGGAATATAATACAGCCCCCTTCACAGAATATAATGCAGCTACTCATAGAATACAGTTCAGCCCCCCTCATTGGGTATATTGCAGCACCCCTCAAAATATAATGCAACCCCCTCATAAGGTATAATGCAGCCCCCCATAGAATATAATGTAGCACCCTCATAGGGCATAATACAGCCGCCCTCAAATAGTATGATGTAGCCCCCAAGAATATAATGTAGCCCACTGAGAGAATAATTCAGCCCCCACACAGAATATATTGTAGCCCCCCCACAGAATATAATGTAGCCCCCTCAAAGTATAACACAGCTTCCCTCATAGGGTATAATTCAGCCCTGCTCCACCTCCATCATTGTCCTCATCATCACCTTCATCATTGCCTTCTCACCCACCACCCCTATCATTGCCCATTCCACCACCTGCATCATTGCCTCCTCCCTCACCACCATTGTCCTTTCCACCACTACCATCATTGTTCTTTCCACCACCTCCATCATTGCTTTTTTCCCCACCACCCCATCATTGCCCATTCCACCACCTCCATCATTGCCTTCTCCCCCACCACCCCATGTTCCTTTCCGCCACCACCATTGCTTTCTCCCCCACCATTCCCATCAGTGCTCTCCATCACCTACATCATTGCCAATCTCCAATACACACATCTCCAATACACACAGCACTGCACACACACACACACACACACACACACACACAGCACCGCACCACACACAGTCACGCTGGCAAACAGAGACACATTAACATTCACCTACTGCACATTCCCCGCAACCGCAACACATCCCGACAGCATCTTTGTTGCCGGCAGCTTTCTCTCTGAAACAGCCGCGCTGAATGATGACTTCATTCAGCTGCACTGTGTCAGACGGGAAGCGCCGGGCAGTGGGCAGGGAGCAGGATGGCATTGGATTCCTTCAGGTCCACTTCACTGCCAAGCTGCAGGGATTACTCCATGCCTGCCGATTGACCTCAGGGTTAGCCGCCCTGCAGGGGCCCACTTCCAGGGCCCCAATGCAGCCGCTCTGGCTTTACATGCAGGCAGTGTTAGCCTCAGCTTGCAGCTAACACTACCTACTATTAAAGTGAAATGAATACTCACTCCTCTCGATGCCCATGGGGGCAAGGGGATGCGTGAATATTCTTTCCTCTTTAGCAGTGGGGACAGGCTCCTGTCTCCAACTGCTGCTCAGCTGACACCAGGCAGGCCTCCCTGACTCAGGGGCCCCATAGCTGCTGGGTGTGCCGCTATTAGAGACACACTACTGGCTGGGGGCCCCTGGAGCAGTGGGGGCCCTAGGCAGCTGCTGGCCAGTATGCCAGCAGGTGTCAGTGCCTGGGCCCACAGGACAATCCTCGGGTTCTCCAGTGGGCAAGTCTGACCCTGGGTACAGATAGTCCTCAATACAGTATAATGAAGGCCCCATGTAGTACATATAGTATAATGCACTCCCCATGGTCCTTGATAGATTATAATGTTGTCCCTATCAGAGTTTAATGCAGCCCCCTCAGAGTATACTGCAGCCCCCTCACAGAGTATAATGCATCCCACCACACACACAGTATAATGTATCCCCCTCAGAGAATAATGTAGTCCCCTCATAGAGAATAATGCTGCCCCCTCAGAGTATAATGCAGCGCCCTCAGAGTATATTGTAGCACCCTCAGAGTATAATGCAGCCCCCTCAGAGTATACTGCAGCCCCCTTCACAGTGTAATATAGCCCCCTCATAGAATATAATGCAACTTCCTCAGAGTATACTGCAAGCCCCCTCAGACTATACTGCAGCCCCCTCAGAGTATAATGCAGCCTCACACACACACAGTATAATGTAGCCCCTTCATAGAGTATAATATAGTCCCCTCAGAGTATCTAATGCAGCCCCCTGAGTGTATACTGCAGTCCCACTCAGAGTATAATGCAGCCCACACACACAGTATAATGCAGCCCTCACACACACAGTATAGTGTAGTCCCCACACAGTATAGTGCAGCACACACACACTAGGATGCATACACATATATACACATATACAATAGTCACCTCTCCTCCTAGTTCCTTGCGCCGTCAATGTGCCAGCTGAGTCACAAGCAGAGGGAGAGTGATGGGAGAGGGAGTGTCATCTGATGCTCTCTCCTCTATCGCTGCTTTCAACTGTTTCGGCATGATAAGTTGAATGCACGACACGGGGGGAGGCTCCAAGTTCCATAGCGGCCACTGGCTGGGGGCCCCTCGAGGAGCAGGGGCTCTCTGCCTGCCCCTAACGCCGGCCTTGTGTTTCTTTAGAGTAATGATATTATATGTTACGGTCAATAAATGTTGGAAATTAGTCCTAAATGGATTTTTGCCATACTTTAAATTAGAAAGATAAGAAAAATTATATTGGAAGTTTTTGTTGACTTTTCATTAACATTACCAGTGTATATGCTAAACAGGATGATTTTGTGCATTTTTCAGTCTTACAAAATAAAGAATATTTTACTATTATCTAAGTGGGCACAAAGACCAACCTTAAAGGCGGTTTCCAGTTTTAGAAAGCGATTGTCCGCAGGTACAGTTTGTGCCCCATGATGAAGGCAGGACCGAAACGCGCGTTGGGGGGGTACACACACCTCTCTGGATCTTCCCTGGAGCTGTGGGTTATTTTCTCAAAGGTAATGAGATGGCTGTTTTACATTAGAGATATGGTATTTGATAGTAATTAGTGTTATCTCCATGTTTTCTACCTTTAAACACTGAGATGATACAATTGAATTATAGACTGTATTTGTAATATTTATACCTCAGATGGAACAACGGTATTATACATATATGGGGATCCACGGTGGTGAAGTGTGCCCTTGGTTACAGCAGCAATCTACACATAGATTGTCCCTACATACTTGCCTTTCCTGTATTGTTTTTATTTTAATAATAAAGTATATTTTTTTGATAATTCTGGACTAGTACATCATTTATTGCTTTTGCAATTAGTCTGTGTCTATGTTTTCTGGTATTGTCTGCAGCGCTGACGTCACATTGACAAGACTGCAGCAAATCAGTGAGCTCAGCGGCTCGCGCCATTTACTCAGGTAGAACTGCTGAGCTCAGTTATCTCCGTTATCTCTATTGCTGTGACATCAGCACTACAAAGAATAACAGGAAGCAGCAGCGGAGACTCAGTGCTGGACCCAGGAAAGAGATGAATAAAGCACAGCTTGAATATTTAATACCAACTGCAGCGGGGTGACAGAAAACCCCTTTAAGACCTAATTTACATGGCCGTATCTACATCAGATTTTTGCATCAGTATATATAAGCCAAAACCAACACTGAAAAACAAAGCACAGAAAACTATACTGGTAAGATCTGCAATGCTTCTACAACCCCTGGCAAAAATTATGGAATCACCAGCCTTGGAGGATGTTCATTCAGTTGTTTAATTTTGTAGAAAAAAAGCAGATCACAGACATGGCACAAAACTAAAGTCATTTCAAACGGCAACCTTCTGGCTTTAATAAACACTAAAAGAAATCAAGATAAAAAAATATGGTAGTCAGTAATGGTTACTTTTTTAAGGCAAGCATAGGGAAAAAATTCTGGAATCACTCAATTCTGAGGAAAAAAAATTATGGAATCATGAAAAACATACAAACAAAAAAACACTCCAACACATCACTAGTATTTTGTTGCACCACCTCTGGCTTTTATAGCAGCTTGCAGTCTCTGAGGCATGGACTTAATGAGTGTCAGACAGTACTCTTCATCAATCTGGCTCCAACTTTCTCTAATTGCTGTTGCCAGATCAGCTTTGTAGGTTGGAGCCTTGTCATGGACCATTTTCTTCAACTTCCACCAAAGATTTTCAATTGGATTGAGATCCGGGCTATTTGCAGGCCATGACATTGACCTTATCTGTCTTTTTCCAAGGAATGTTTTCACAGTTTTTGCTCTATGGCAGAATGCATTATCATCTTGAAAAATGATTTCATCATCCCCAAACATCCTTTGAATTGATGGGATAAGAAAAGTGTCCAAAATATCAACATAAACTTGTGCATTTATTGAAGATGTAATGACATCCATCTCCCCCATTACTTTACCTGACAGCAGCCCCATATCATCAATGACTGTGGAAATCTGCATGTTCTCTTCCGGCAGTCATCTTTAGAAATCTCATTGGAACGGCACCAAACAAAAGTACCAGCATCATCACCTTGCCCAATGCAGATTCGTGATTCATCACTGAATATGACTTTCATCCAGTCATCCACAGTCCACGATTGCTTTTCCTTAGCCCATTGTAACCTTGCTTTTTTCTGTTTAGGTGTTAATGTTGGCTTTCGTTTAGCTTTGCTGTATGTAAATCCCATTTCCTTTAGGCGGTTTCCTACAGTTCGGTCACCGACGTTGACTCCAGTTTCCACCCATTCGTTCCTCATTTGTTTTATTGTGCATTTCCTGTTTTGGAGACATATTACTTTAAGTTTCTGATCTTGACGCTTTGATGTCTTCCTTGGTCTACCAGTGTGTTTGCCTTTAACAACCTTCCCGTGTTTTGTATTTGGTCCAGATTTTAGACACAGCCGACTGTGAACAACCAACATCTTTTGCATCATTGCATGATGATTTACTCTCTTTTAAGAGTTTGATAATCCTCTCCTTTGTTTCAATTGACATCTCTCCTGTTGGATCCATGATTCATGTCAGTCCACTTGGTGCAACAGCTCTCCAAGGTGTGATCACTCCTTTTTAGAGGCAGACTAACAAGCAGATCTAATTTGATGCAGGTGTTATTTTTGGGTATGAAAATCTACAGTGTGATTCCATAATTTTTCCTCAGAATTGAGTGATTCCATAATTTTCCCCCTATGCTTGGTTAAAAAAGTAACTATTACTGACTACCACATTGTTTGTTCTTGATTTCTTTTAGTGTTTCTTAAAGCCAAAAAGTTGTCATTTGAAATGACTTTAGTTTTGTGCCATGTCTGTGATCTGCTTTTTTTTCTACAAAATTAAACAACTGAATGAACATCCTCCAAGGTCGGTGATTCCATAATTTTTGCCAGGGGTTGTAGACTTCTATATTTTGGACCCACTCCTGGTTTTGGTTTAAAAATACTAATGTAAATTACTGACCAAAATACTGTGAAAGAAGTCTAAGGCTGGGGTCATACAAGCGATGATTCTCTCATGCGAGAGATTCGAATCAATTATGTTAATGACACTTGTCAGATCAAACTTTGAGCGTGAGCTTAGTTTGATCCGATTCTCTGGGACAAGAAGAAGATGGAGAACTTAATTTCTCCATCTTCTCCATTTGTGTGAGTCCGCGTACATCGGACTGCACCCAGATGTCATCTGAGTGAAGTCCAATGTTTCCCACGCACCCATAAACATGAATGGGTGTGTGACATCCGATTTGTGCTGCAAATCGTAGCTTGCTTTGATTTTCTTCTGATACCGAATAAGCATGAGTAAAAAACACTGATCTTCACTGTCCGATAGTATAACAATGGACCGCGTGCTAACAGATAGAACATTGCGATGTGGATGCTTATATGAAAGTACATATTATGATTTGGTAGATTAGGTTCAGATGTATTCTTAATAAAATATTACAAATATAATATTAACAGCAATACCCTAACATCCTGTTAGTAATCCATATTTCTATTCCTCAGCAATTTGATAATATTTTCTGAAGGCTTTACAGCATTTCTATGTTTTCCATTATTGCTATATAAACAGTATATGTCTGTATGTGGCATATGGTGCCAGTCTTACTTAATCCATAGTCTCTTTCATCTTGGTCACTTTCATGTTTCCTCCATCGACAACAAAGGTGTTTGCAAATCATAGTGAAATGGCTAAAAATAGTTAAAGGAGGTGGCAAGACAGGCCTTTCATGATATGTCATTATCAGCTGGTATCGCTGGAATTTCCAAACCTGGTTTGAGATGGACTTGACTTCAAAGAACGTGTTACTGGAAAGAAACACAAGAGACGTATTCCACATTGAGAAGTTTGTAGTAACCACAAGAAAATCAATGCACATACATAATCAATCAACACACACACATTTATGCAGGCAAATTAAACTTTTTGAATCATGATGAGTAGTATTACACAGTCTTACTTAAAATTAGGAATACAAATTTGAATTGAGAATGCATAATGGTCATCCTATACAAATATAAGGCGCTAGTATGGATAGTTATTCCAAAGCATATTATGAACACAAATCATATCGACGTAAATTCACCACTACTTTGAAGTACAATGTAGGGGACAGGGACCTGGTGAGCTGTGCAGACGGGTGGAACCATTGTTGCCGGGAGTCGGGGTTCCGGGGGACGGATTTGAGGGGCGCATGGGAAGCTAGGCTCAGGTGACAGGAGGCAGAGTGACGAAGGGAGAGAAGAGGATAAAAAGAAAAATGCGCGAAAGCAGGGACAGAGAAGCGCGGGAAAACTCTGAGGAGAGGAAGCTGCAGCGCAGTTGTCGTGTGTGTGCAGGCCGCAGTGAGACTTGCTGGAAGCAGGGGGAAAACGTACAACAGACACTGCGGGCAATTACCAGAGCCCCCAAAAAGAGGCGCATTCGTCGTCAGCGACCCCCCAGGCAGAGGGGTAGTGCTGATCAGCTCGGGGACAGTATTACCGCGCTCCCCGGGAGCATCTTGCCACAGAGTGCTCCGGATCCTCCTGGGTTTTTCTTAGCTGTGACTGATACTGATAATTCTGCTAATTCTCCTCAAAAAGACTCCTCTCTGGACGTGGAAACGGTTATCCCGGATCAACGACCGCCTGCGGGAGGTAACGCAGCACCGCAAAAGACATTCTGGACTCGAATCTACACCTGGGTTCGACGTCGGAGGACACCACCTTCCCTCACCACTAGGACTACGTCGCTGACGGAGCCTCACCACCGGGACTACATCGCTGAGACAGCACTGATAAGTGAACTTTGTTGACTTTACCTTAGTAGGAGAGGTACTAGTGAGGCGCGGCCGCGTTCTTCGGGTATAGTTCAGGCCTCCTATATAGTAGTTAGGATTTACTGTGATAGTGTATACTTGTACTCAAGTTCCCTGCGTGGAAAACTGTTGTTATATTTTTGGGTTGGGAGTTAAAAGAAAAGTTAAAAACGCTGTTTGCTTTCTGGCTCCCATTTGTCCCTGCATCCTTCTTTACCTGCGGTCTCTACATTTGGCGTAGTCGGCAGGATGCAGGATCCAAAGAGGGAGCCAGAAGATACGGAGGATGGGGCTGGCCCGAGAGCGTCTCTCTCATTGGGGGCCATGTTGAATAACCTGCCCAAGTTTAATGGGAGCAACATGTTGTTGTGGAGTTGGACTGAAAGGATGCGGGGGCTGCTGAGGATGCATCCTATGACCCCGGCCCTGGAAGCAGAGGTGGCCATTATGGCCTTAGACGGAGAGGCCCGAGATTCAGTGATGTTGAGACCCCCCACAGAGCGGAATACTTTTACCGGGGTGTTAAATGTGTTAGAGGGGACGCACGGGGATCCCACCGACGTGGGAGAGCTGCGGGCCCGGTTATTTGGACGGCGACAAAAAGAAGGCGAGACTGTCACTCAGTACATGAATGCTCTGCAAGAGCTAAACATTGCAATCGTGCGGAAAGATGGTATGGGGATGGGACATGTTGACGTGACCCTGCGCGACCAACTGGTGACGGGACTGCGAGATGAGTTGACCAAACAGGCTCTACGTGAACGAGTGCGGGTCGACCCGCGCCTGACTTTCTCCGACATAGGCAATGAGGCCCGCTGTCATGTTCTCAATGGCAAGAGAACATAGCATCAGCATATATAGGAACTAGCTCTTGGAAGATGGGAACTGAGCTGACCATGAACTAAACCTAACGCACAACTAGCAGTGGCCGGGTAGCATGCCTACGTTGATTCTAGATGCCCAGCACCAGCCGGAGGACTAAATAATGCTAGCAGAGGAAAATATTAGTCCTAGCTCACCTCTAGAGAAATACCCCGAAAGGAGACAGAGGCCCCCCACATGTATTGGCGGTGAATTAAGATGAAATAACAAACGTAGTATGAAAATAGGTTTAGCAAATTTGAGGTCCACTTACTACATAGCAGAAGACAGAAAGGACACTTTCATGGTCAGCTGAAAACCCTATCAAAACACCATCCAGAAATTACTTTAAAACTCTGGCATTAACTCATAACACCAGAGTGGCAATTCCTGTTCACAAGAGCTTTCCAGACACAGTAACGAAACTACAGCTGTGAACTGGAACAAAAATGCAAAAACAAACATGGACAAGAGTCCAACTTATCTAGTAGTTGTCTAGGAGCAGGAACAAGCACAGAGAGGCTTCTGATAACATTGTTGACCGGCAAGCAACTAACAGAGCAGCAAGGTTATATAGCGACTCCCACATCTTGATGGGAACAGGTGAACAGAGAAGATGAAAACACCAGTTCAATTCCACCAGTAGCCACCGGGGGAGCCCAGAATCCAAATTCACAACAGCCCGCACCTGGGAGCAAGAGAGGGGGGTGACGGTCCTGACAGGAGAGACTCGGGTTATCCAGACCGCTGCACCAGGAGGGGGTGAGCCGTCGTGGGTTCAGGAGATGCGGCAGGAGCTCAAACAAATCAGGGACGAACTGGCTGAAGTTAAAAAGAATGCGCGAAGCCCAAGGGAGCTACCCCGGGGGCAAGGGTCTGGGAGTCCAGCTCGTGGCGCTCATCCAGGATATTATCCGGTCCCCGGTGCTTGTTATGGTTGCGGGGAGGCAGGACATTTCGCACGGGAGTGCCCCCGGAGAGGGAGGGCCTCGTCCCGTCAGGCGTTAAACTAGAGGGCTCCGAGCTAAGGGGACGATGCTCGGAGCCAGAGTCCCCGCGGATGGGTGGTGAAAGTCCCGGAAATTTGGTTGCCAGCTGCCCCCTGGTTTGGGCAGAGTTTGAAGGGCGGGCTGTCCGTTGTCTGGTGGACACCGGGTCCCAAGTCACGACTATGCCCGAGGCTTATTTTAGAAAACACTTTCCTTTGACAGTCAGACCCCAATGGGGTCCCGTAATTCGGTTACAGGCCGCCAATCAGCTGCCCATCCCAGTGGAAGGGGTCACCTGGATGCAAATATCTTTATGTGGGAAGGACCTGGGCCGCCGGGGGGTTGTGTTAACTCGGGGAGACCCCAGCCCACAACATACCGTGACCTTGGGGATGAACGTATTGAAAGATTTTGGCAGTTTTCTGTTAGGGGAGACTACGCAAGAGACACTCAATCAGTGGGGGACCAGTACACCTCAGGGCTCCGTGTTCAGACAGTTAGTGAGAGAAGTCCGGGTACAAGAGACCTGTCAAGAGGGAGACATACTAGGGAGAGTGATTTCTTCCCCGACAGCTAAGGTGACGTTCCCCCCAGGACAGACTGTTATATCCCTGCCCATACGAGCCCGCATCCCTCTAGAAGGAGTACAAGTACAGATTGAGCCCACCTTTACATCCCCTTTGCCCACAGGACTGCTGGTGGCCCGATCTCTGGCTACTGTTAAAAATGGAGCCGTACCAGTGCGATGTGTGAATGTGGACGAACACGATGTCGTGCTACGGGTCCGAAGTGAGATGGCCAAAGTGTTACGACCTTTAGAAGTGATGCCCCCTCCAGATACTTTGCAGTTAACGGTGGATTCCCCTGATCCCTGGATGGTCAGTGTCCGGTCTACGCAGGATCCTGAGCCAATAGCGTTTCGAAAGGGTCAAACTATTCTGGAGCACATGCGGACGGAATTGTCGGGCCTGGATCCATCACAGATCTCACAAGTGCAGCGACTCCTTGGACATTATGCTAAAGTGTTCGCACAACATGAAGATGATTTTGGCTGTACCACGGCCATCGAACATGGAATTCCGACCGGAGATACAGTGCCCATCAGGGAGCGGTACAGACAGATTCCCCCGCAGATGTACCAGGAAGTAAAGACGTTGTTAGGCCAGATGCTACAAAAGGGAGTGATCCGCGAGAGTCAGAGCCCGTGGGCTGCCCCGATCGTGCTGGTGCGGAAAAAGGACGGCACGCTCCGGTTCTGTGTGGACTATCGTAAGCTAAATACATGCACCGTCCGAGACTCTTATCCACTTCCCCGTATCGAGGAGTCTCTCTCCGTGCTGGGTCGGGCCAAATATTTTTCCACCTTAGACCTAGCCAGCGGATACTGGCAGGTCCCGATGACAGAAGCAGATCGTCCTAAGACAGCGTTTATCCTTCCCATGGGACTATTCGAGTTCAATCGAATGCCGTTTGGGCTGGCCAACGCCCCAGGCACCTTCCAACGATTAATGGAGCGGTGTCTGGGGGATTTGAACTTCGAGGCCACTCTCATTTATCTGGATGACATCATCATCTATGCTCCAACATTCGAGGAACATCTGTGCCGACTGGAGCAAGTACTAGACCGGTTGCTGAAATACGGGCTTAAGGTGAAGCCCCAGAAGTGTCACTTGTTCCGGGAACAGATCGAGTACCTGGGGCATGTGGTGTCCGCCGAAGGAGTCCGGCCATCGCAGGAGAAGATTGCCGCAATCCAGGAGTGGCCCACACCGGAGACCGCCAAGGATGTACGGGCGTTCTTGGGCCTCGCTGGGTACTACCGGCGCTTCGTGAAGAACTTTGCTCGCCGTTCTCACAATCTACAAGTCCTGCTGAAAGGAAGCTCCCCCAAGGAACGGGGAAAGAAGATACAATGGCAGGAGCCACAAGAAGCAGCGTTCCGGGACTTGAAGACAGCTCTTATGGAGCCGCCGGTGTTGGCTTATGCGGACTTTTTGCAACTGTTCATCCTACACACCGACGGCAGCTCTCAGGGATTGGGGGCTGTGTTGTCTCAGGTTCAGGATGGGCGGGAGAGAGTGATCGCCTATGCGAGTCGGTCTCTTCATGACTCTGAGTTGAACCCGGACAATTATAGTTCTTTCAAGGTGGAGCTGTTGGCCGTGGTGTGGGCTATGACGGAGCGGTTCGCTGAGTACCTGGCCGGTTCCGAGGTGCTGATACGCACGGATAACAACCCATTGGCACATCTGGAAAATGCAAAATTGGGTGCCCTGGAACAGCGCTGGGTAGCCCGGATGGCCAAGTACAGATACCGTATCCTCTACAAGCGAGGAGCGGAGAATGTTCATGCTGACGCGTTATCTCGTCTGCGGAAGAACCCCCCAAGAACTAACCGAGATGAGGAGCTGGAGGGAGAAGAAATCCCCTACGCCATCGGGGGCGCTGCTCGGACGGCTGTGAGCCGGGAACAGACCGGGAACGGAACGGCTACAGGACTGTTGGTTCAGAGTCGGGACGAATGGATACGGCTGCAACAGGAAGACCAGGAACTAGCTCCATTGCGACAGTGGATAACGAATGGTCTATTGCCCGTGAGAACCCCTGGACAAACTCTCCCGTCAGACCTGAACCTTCTTCTGCGGCAGTGGGAGCGCCTAACTCTTCAGGACGGGCTCTTATGCCACTTAACCATGGCTCAGGCAGATTCCGAGCCGACCTGGCAGATGGTCTTACCAGGGCACGTGGTGGCCGCAGTTGCTAAAGAAGCTCATGAGTCCGGGGCACACTTCGGAGTGAAGAGGACGTTTAAGTGGCTGCAAACTCGGTTCTATCATCCTCGGCTGCTTGCGGAAGTACAAATTGCCTGTAGACAATGTCGACAATGTGAGCTAACCAAGTCACCGGAGGAAAGGGCGCCTGTGCAGAGCATCACGACGTCTGCCCCTTTTGAAGTATTATTGATAGACTACATTACCATTGGAGCAGCGCATCAAGGCTACGAACACTGCCTCGTTATGGTAGATCATTTTTCAAAATTCGCGGTAGTCACCCCTACCCGTGATCAGACGGCTGAGTCGGCGGCGAGCGCTATCTGTAAGAACTTTATTCAAGTTTACGGCTGTCCGAGGCGAATACATTCAGATCAAGGCGCCTGTTTCTTGGGCAAAGTCATGGAAGAGCTGCATCGCCTCTACGACATTGATAAGTCACGCACCACACCGTATCACCCCCAGGGAAACGGGGCTTGTGAGCGGTTTAACCGGACTTTGCTTCAAATGCTGCGTGCGCTAGAACAAGATCAGAAGGCCCGCTGGCCGGAGTATGTGTCTGACCTAGTGTGGGTCTACAACAATAGAGTTCATCAAGTCACAGGATGCACCCCGTATGAAGTGGTCTTTGGGCGCCCAGGAAAAGGCATGACAGATCTGGAACTGTCTTCGGAGGAAGAAGGCCCCCGAACAGGGATGGCTTCGTGGGTGCGTGATCATCGGCATCGGCTGCAGACCTTACACCGACTGGTACACACTCGAATTCGGGAAGTGGAGCATCGGAGCACCCCTACAGCAAAACCCCCAGAGTTCCGGCCAGGTGATCGAGTACTCGTTCGAGAGCAAAGACCGCAAAACAAGTTAGACCATCGTTGGGAAAAAACACCCTATCGGGTGCTTCGCCGTATAGACCCGCATGGACCTGTATATGAAGTGCAGTCTGAGGCCCACGGAAGTACAGGTACTCGCATTCTTCATCGCAACATGCTCCGGTTGTGTCGCTCTGTTGACTCGGACACCCCGGAATCCGCAATCAGGGAAGAGCCACCTACGACTGAGTCCCCCAACAACCATTGGTGGGATGAAGAAGATGATGAAGAAGAAGAACGGCATCAAAATACTCCCCCTATCTCGACTACTACACTACCCCTGACCAGTCACCCTTCCGCTGACGACATTCCCCCAACACCCCCTACACAGGGACCCGAGCCACGACGTTCTGAATGTTCTACTGCCGGTAGACCCCCAACTCGCTACAGTCCTGACTTACACACTAGACAGACCCAAGTGTGGAACAACCCGTCAGATGGGCGACCTGTCAGTGCGAAGGCCTCGCCCGGGGACTGGCGAGCATACAGGGTGGGGGAATGTAGGGGACAGGGACCTGGTGAGCTGTGCAGACGGGTGGAACCATTGTTGCCGGGAGTCGGGGTTCCGGGGGACGGATTTGAGGGGCGCATGGGAAGCCAGGCTCAGGTGACAGGAGGCAGAGTGACGCAGGGAGAGAAGAGGATAAAAAGAAAAACGCGCGAAAGCAGGGACAGAGAAGCGCGGGAAAACTCTGAGGAGAGGAAGCTGCAGCGCAGTTGTCGTGTGTGTGCAGGCCACAGTGAGACTTGCTGGAAGCAGGGGGAAAACGTACAACAGACACTGCGGGCAATTACCAGAGCCCCCAAAAAGAGGCGCATTCGTCGTCAGCGACCCCCCAGGCAGAGGGGTAGTGCTGATCAGCTCGGGGACAGTATTACCGCGCTCCCCGGGAGCATCTTGCCACAGAGTGCTCCGGATCCTCCTGGGTTTTTCTTAGCTGTGACTGATACTGATAATTCTGCTAATTCTCCTCAAAAAGACTCCTCTCTGGACGTGGAAACGGTTATCCCGGATCAACGTCCGCCTGCGGGAGGTAACGCAGCACCGCAAAAGACATTCTGGACTCGAATCTACACCTGGGTTCGACGTCGGAGGACACCGCCTTCCCTCACCACTAGGACTACGTCGCTGACGGAGCCTCACCACCGGGACTACATCGCTGAGACAGCACTGATAAGTGAACGTTGTTGACTTTACCTTAGTAGGAGAGGTACTAGTGAGGCGCGGCCGCGTTCTTCGGGTATAGTTCAGGCCTCTTATATAGTAGTTAGGATTTACTGTGATAGTGTATACTTGTACTCAAGTTCCCTGCGTGGAAAACTGTTGTTATATTTTTGGGTTGGGAGTTAAAAGAAAAGTTAAAAACGCTGTTTGCTTTCTGGCTCCCATTTGTCCCTGCATCCTTCTTTACCTGCGGTCTCTACAACAACATGACACAAAAAATCAGTCTGAGAATTCCTGGGATCCATTGAAGCGTTCCAGAGTTATGACCTCATAAAGTGACAGTAGTCAGAATTGAAAAATTTAACTATCAGGAAGGTGAAAATAGGTTGGGTAGTGAAGGGGTTAAAGAGTTTGTCCATCTTTGGGGACATTTATTCTACTTAAATGCATGCATTTGGGGCAAAAAAAGTCAATTTGGGGATTTATTAAAAAAAATGTCACTGTTTTGCTTTCATAGGTTGAATTTTAATGTAGTTTGTGGCTATAAATCAGCTGAGGGGAGCTCAGAAAAAGACAGATAACAGAGTTGAAAACTCTCCAGTCAGACCGTCAGAATGAGGGCAGTAACAGATTCTCACTAACTCCTTCTTCAGCCAGCAATAGACAGGGCAACAAAGAATCTATGAAAGGACAATGGTGCAATATTTTTAATAAACTCAACGGCAAATATGATTTTTAGCCTAAAATACATGCATTTAAGAAAAAACTAAAAAATTGTCCCCAAAGGTGGATAAATCCTTGAAGTACAGTACAATATTAGAGGATTACGGACTTACTTGAATACTGCTATGAGGAGGTTTACCAGAAGAATATTGGCCACTAATAGGTAACAAGCCATGATTGCAGGGACGATCCATGCTCCCGTCTTGCATGGAGGAAGCTGAACTATTTTCCCATCTTCTGTAGTCTCATTATATCCGCAGGGAGCTAAAAGGAATTATAACAGAGTCAGTCTTAGATTTATAGTGTCTTG
Source organism: Ranitomeya variabilis (assembly GCF_051348905.1). NCBI lineage: Eukaryota > Metazoa > Chordata > Amphibia > Anura > Dendrobatidae > Ranitomeya > Ranitomeya variabilis. Next base: position 387,887,894 of record NC_135232.1, on the reverse strand, counting down.
TCCAATCAGGCGGAAGAAAATATTCTGGGGAATGAAGTCCCAAACTGATAGCAAGGCTTACATGCTGTATTCATGCACTAGTCACATTTATTTACAGCTCAGACTCGGAGATGACACTGTAGATGGCCACCTCCTGAATGGAATGTATGAGAGGCAGTGACTTATATGAAGAAAATCAGTATTCACCATGACAGACATCTCATGGGATAATCTAAAATAAATGGGATTTCTCCAGCAGACAGCAATATGTTTCCATCTCTACATCGATAAATATTCTTGCTTACATACACCTGATCTAGCATGAAAGAGGACATTGCCATAATTCTCATATCCTACAAACATGTACAATCAGTCACTTCAGAGTGTAGAATATTTGATCCCGGTTGTATTTCTGGAGGTAAGCAGACCGTTCTGTGCTGTACTCTTTATTTAATGGTGCATATTCTTTTTAGATTTCACCTAAAAGGACCCTCTGGAAAATGTAGCAAATAAACAAAAATATATTATTATGTACTTACTGTTAGAACACTATTTATCTTCCTAACCATGGATTTCCAACATGCATGTCTTCTGACTAGATCACAGTGACCAATAGTGATTCTTCTCAGTGCCTGGCTATTTCGGTCTCTGACCAGGGAAGAGCGCCTTTTTAGTGTCCCCCTGGCATCCACTACATATATCATACCCGAGGACCTCACTTCCTTTACCCTGTGAACTCATGACAAAGTCACCCGATCTTGTCATCCAGTATGTTTGGAACTAAGAGGCCACTGATGAAGCAGTCACTTGCCGAAACATCATTATGGACAACACGTCACTGAGATCTAGTCATATAATATGGCCATGAGACACAGATGGAAGTGGAGAGAGGAAAAACTTAACAGTAAGTACGGTAGGTAAGTATTCTTTTTTTAACAGGTCTCCAGGTTGTTGTTTTTTTTAAATCCCATCAATAGAATTGCTACAAATTTTACAAATCAATTGGAGACTTACAATACTGTGTGCATATCAAGTCATTCAGAATTTAGGTATAACATACAAAAATTACACAATTCCAAACTTGGTTAACAAGTTACAATATTTTTCCTTACTATAACCCCGTCCGCCTTCCTTTGGTATCACAAAACGTAAGAAATAAAAAAATTCTATCAGCATATTTATAGAAGTTGCTGTCTCTGTAACCATTTATTTTACAGGATTATTTTAACGGTATGATGTACTTAGAGGTGTTGGTTTTTTGTTTTAACCACAAGATAATAGTAATCTTTTAGTTGCTATTTTGCTGGAAAACGTTATGGCAAAGCAATGATTGTGGACTTGTGGTAGATCCTGTGCCCAATTTAAAACCTCTACTTTTATTTAAAATCTAGTTTCTATTAGTGACTTCACAGTACAGTGGGGCAAAAAAGTATTTAGTCATTCAGCAATAGTGCAAGTTCCACCACTTAAAAAGATGAGAGGCGTCTGTAATTTACATCATAGGTAGACCTCAACTATGGGAGACAAACTGAGCAAAAAAAATCCAGAAAATCACATTGTCTGTTTTTTTTATCATTTTATTTGCATATTATGGTGGAAAATAAGTATTTGGTCAGAAACAAAATTTCATCTCAATACTTTGTAATATATCCTTTGTTGGCAATGACAGAGGTCAAACGTTTTCTGTAAGTCTTCACAAGGTTGCCACACACTGTTGTTGGTATGTTGGCCCATTCCTCCATGCAGATCTCCTCTAGAGCAGTGATGTTTTTGGCTTTTCGCTTGGCAACACGGACTTTCAACTCCCTCCAAAGGTTTTCTATAGGGTTGAGATCTGGAGACTGGCTAGGCCACTCCAGGACCTTGAAATGCTTCTTACGAAGCCACTCCTTCGTTGCCCTGGCGGTGTGCTTTGGATCATTGTCATGTTGAAAGACCCAGCCACGTTTCATCTTCAATGCCCTTGCTGATGGAAGGAGGTTTGCACTCAAAATCTCACGATACATGGCCCCATTCATTCTTTCATGTACCCGGATCAGTCGTCCTGGCCCCTTTGCAGAGAAACAGCCCCAAAGCATGATGTTTCCACCACCATGCTTTACAGTAGGTATGGTGTTTGATGGATGCAACTCAGTATTCTTTTTCCTCCAAACACAACAAGTTGTGTTTCTACCAAACAGTTCCAGTTTGGTTTCATCAGACCATAGGACATTCTCCCAAAACTCCTCTGGATCATCCAAATGCTCTCTAGCAAACTTCAGACGGGCCCGGACATGTACTGGCTTAAGCAGTGGGACACGTCTGGCACTGCAGGATCTGAGTCCATGGTGGCGTAGTGTGTTACTTATAGTAGGCCTTGTTACATTGGTCCCAGCTCTCTGCACTTCATTCACTAGGTCCCCCCGCGTGGTTCTGGGATTTTTGCTCACCGTTCTTGTGATCATTCTGACCCCACAGGGTGGGATTTTGCGTGGAGCCCCAGATCGAGGGAGATTATCAGTGGTCTTGTATGTCTTCCATTTTATAATTATTGCTCCCACTGTTGATTTCTTCACTCCAAGCTGGTTGGCTATTGCAGATTCAGTCTTCCCAGCCTGGTGCAGGGCTACAATTTTGTTTCTGGTGTCCTTTGACAGCTCTTTGGTCTTCACCATAGTGGAGTTTGGAGTCAGACTGGTTGAGGGTGTGCACAGGTGTCTTTTTATACTGATAACAAGTTTAAACAGGTGCCATTACTACAGGTAATGAGTGGAGGAAAGAGGAGACTCTTAAAGGAGAAGTTACAGGTCTGTGAGAGCCAGAAATCTTGATTGTTTGTTTCTGACCAAATACTTATTTTCCACCATAATATGCAAATAAAATGATAAAAAAACAGACAATGTGATTTTCTGGATTTTTTTTGCTCAGTTTGTCTCCCATAGTTGAGGTCTACCTATGATGTAAATTACAGACGCCTCTCATCTTTTTAAGTGGTGGAACTTGCACTATTGCTGACTGACTAAATACTTTTTTGCCCCACTGTACATACTAAGAAACAGAGTGTCCTCTGCAGCTTAGTGCATGCAGTATTGGCCGAAAGTGTTGGCACCCTTGAAATAGCTCCAGTAAATGAAGTATTTCTCCCAGAAAATAATTGTATACACAAGTTTATTTCAATTTTGAGTATTGGAACAGTACAAACAACTGAGAAAAAAAGGCAACTTGGGCATAATTTCACACAAAACCTCCAAAATGGGCAGGACAAAATTGTTGGCACATTTCCTGAATTGTGGGTAAACAAATTTGTTTCAAGTATGTGCTTCAAACTTACCTGTGACAAGTAACAGGTCTGGGTAATATGAAAATCACACCTAAAGCCTAATAAAAAAGGAAGAAGTTGACTAAATCTTTGCTTTGTATGTCTGAATGTGCCACACTAAGCATGGAGAACAGAAAGAGGAAAAGATAAGCAAGGCTGGTTGTCAAAAGTGGAGGGGACCCCATGCCGTTTTTTTAAATTATTTATGTAAATAATTAAAAATAAGGGGACCCTTCTATTCTTGATAACCAGCCTTGCTGAAGCTGACAGCTGAGGGGTGCAGCCCCAGCTGTAAGTTTTGCCTGGCTGGTTATCAAAAATACAGGGGAATCCACACCGGGTTTTTCATTTATCTATTTATTTATAGCGTAGGAGCTGGCTGATAAATACTACCATCAGTCGCTTCTACTGTCACTGTTATTAGCGGCAGCAGGTGTCAGATGATGGGAGTAATAGTCCCAAAAGCCATCGCCTGCTGTCATTGTTCTCACTTGAATACAACTCTTATCATTCTCCCCTGCCCATGCTGATCACTGGCAGAGCAGCTGACTATGATGAGAGTCGTCTTCAGCAACCGGCACCGAGGAGCAGTGCTTACTGTACCGCTGCTCCCCTGGCACCCGCCGTGTTGTAATGATGTGATACATTTAATATATATGGTGTGACATCTAATAATGGTGTTGTTAACATCAAACCATTAGAGTATCTGAGTGCCCATAGATGACATTGGAATCCAGCTTTTAATTATAGGGTCAGTGACTGGGACTCCATTTCTTAATTTAACTTTCTTATAACTCTGAGACTGAATCACTTGGGATCTAGTGGATCAAAGTGGTGCTTATAGAATAACAAGTCACACACTGCAATCCAATATACATCTTTATGATGTATGGTAAATCATTTAAAATTTGCTATTTTAACTCATGATTTATAATAAAGGTTAATTTTTATTCACAATCCCCTTTCCCTCCTTTTCCTAGTGTACAGGTAATAAAGTGATCACCAGTGACATTATACACAGGAAATCTGTATATAGTGTCAGTGTAGAGGTAATACAGTGATCATCACCAGTGGCATACACAGGAGCTCTGTATATAGTGTCAGTGTGCAGGTAATACAGGAATCACCAGTGACCTAATGCACAGGAGCTCTGTACAAATATATGCAGTGTATAGTGTCAGTGAACTGGTAGCACACTGACTCACCAGTGACATTATACACATGAGCTCTGTATATGCTACATAGTGTAGAGTGTCAGTATACATGTAACACACTGACTCACCAGTGACTTCATATATAGGAGCTCTGTATATAGTGTGAGTGTGTTATTCTTCGAGATCCTGCCTCTGCACTGGGGGAATCTCAAGCCATGTCTTCTGCGGTCTCCCATTCTTTCTCAGCCACAGAAGATCCTGCTCAGCAGAGATGTCATTCCCAGCATCTTGCTAATCAGGCTAATGCTGTGTGTCTGGTTGCTGCTGCCTCCCCGGCGCCAGATATAGCAACCAGCATAAGTCAGCGGCGAGCAGACGATCCTGGGACTAAGTCCTGCCTTCTGAGCATGTCCGTGAGATGACCACTCATTGGTGGTCGGAGATCACATGCCCAGGTCCTCACGCAGCTCGGATTGGTCCATTATCAAAGTCCCGGAAGACTGCAGCTATAAAAGGATCTCATGGCCGCACGGTCGTACGCTAGGATATCCAAAAATCGTGGTGTGTGTGCAAGCATGTATGTCTCTGTTGACAGCTTCTAATTATCCCCTTCCTTCGTGTTTTGAATGAGTCTGGGTGTTTGGAGCAGGAGAAAGCACCTAGTAGTGGCATAGCCAGAGTGCTGCCGTGCGCTCAGTCTGCACAGTACACGATAGTTAGCATCTGTTAGTGGAGTTAGTCAGTGCGATGCCGTGCGCAGCCTGTGTGCTAAATCTGCTAGTTAGAGTTGGTTAGTGGCGATCACCAGTGCGAAGCTGTGTGCACTCTGTGTGCTAAATTTATTCAGTTTGGTTCTGTTTAGGCTTTGCTAGTGTGACGCCGTGCACTTAGTGGGTCTAGCTAGACTCTCACCCCCACTTCCAAGGGGCTGAGTCTTGTGACCGCTAACAGGGTACGGAGTCCGTATACTACGGTATCGCACTTCTGTGAAGTAACATAGCTCACTGCAGTACACACCAGGTGACAGTTAACCCGTGTGTGTTTGCTGCGATACCGCCATTTTGTGTCCGCCATTGCAGAGCAGCAGTTTCCATCTCTGCACGGTGGACCCCGGGTTGCGAACGCATCTTATTGTTATTATTATATTTATTTGGTGCATTTGGCCAACTCTAACATTATCCTAGCGCCAGGGTCTGGCTAGTAATGGCGGACAAGTAGCGACTGCAGCGGTACATCCAGCAGCTGGAGGGCAGGTTGTTGGCTCTCGAGCGTACAACTTCAGCTGTGGATGTTACTGCAGTAGCCATGCAGGCAGCTAGTGAGGCTGCATACCGTATGTCCGCTGCCAACCCTGTTCCGACATTATCCCATCTCCCGCTGCCTGATATGTTCTCAGGCGATAGCAAGTCATGTAGGGGATTTATAATACAGTGTGCGATACACCTTGAGCTTCTGGCTGCACGTTTCCCCTCAGAGCGGGCTAGAGTGGGGATTATAATCTCACTCCTGTCGGACAGGGCGTTGGAGTGGGCTACACCGCTGTAGGAGCGTGACGATCATGTGGTGCAGAGTGCTTTGCGGTTTCTGAACGCTCTGAAGCAGGTCTTCTTTGGACCGCGAGTCACTCATGATATGGCACTCCAACTGCTGGCCTTGACACAGGGCTCTTCCATGGTCAGTTACTTTGCCATCCGTTTCCGGACTTTAGCATCTGAGCTGCAGTGGCCGGATAAGGTCCTCATTCCTGTTTTTTGGAAAGGACTGGCTGACCATGTGAAGAACACTCTGGCCACTAGGGAGATTCCAGCCACACTGGAGGAGTTAATATCTGTCTCCACTTGTATCGACCTCCGGTACTCCCAGCGAAGCCCAGTGTCAGCAGAGGTTTCGGCTGACACCTAACTTTGCCAGGCCTCTGCAATCGCCGACCCAGGCGTCCAAGCCTCACGAGGCCATGGAGATTTCTTGAGCGGGTCCTAAGCTCCGGACCGCTCGTGTACCTATGGTCTGTCATGTCTGCCGGCAGTCAGGACATTTTGCCATCAAATGTCCTCAGCGGTCGGGAAGCGACTGTGCCTAGTGGCCACAGGAGTAGGCTCACTAGACACAGCGGCATATTCCTCCAAATTGTCCTTTAAGGGTACACTTACTATTTGCCTGTCCACTCATGCGGTGGAGGTTTGTGTGGATTCTGTGGTGGAGGGCAATTTCATGTTTTCTGTCTTCACCCAACGGCACACAATACCTCAGGTGATGCTCACCAAGCCTGTGACTGTCTGAGTGGAAAATGGGTCAACATTGCCCTCACAGATCACTCATCAGACCATCCCACTCACGTCTCACCATGTCTCCAGCACATCAGGAGATAATCTCCCTATTAATCATACCCAAGGGTATTGACAAGGTCTTACTTGGGGTTCCTTGGTCACCATTCCCCCCATATTGAGTGGTCCTCTGGGAGAATATTGGGATGGAGTGAGTGTTATGAAACTGCAGCACAGAACTAGGAGAGATGGGGGAAAGCTGACCCTGCACTAAGACTAGGCTTTAACCCTACAATGGAGTGGGCGACCCATTCCTTGTGAATAGACCCACTGACGATCCTAGTCTAAACTCAGTGAAGACCTATAGATAAGGGAAAGGAGGTCCCTAAAAGATCTAAGGACTGGGTACAAAAAACAGGTCACCTCCTAACAGGAAACACAGAGAAGGCTGCAGAAACAAACTGAAAACAGAAATAAAGGATAGCAGAAACAGAGATCCAAGAACTGCAAAATATCAAACACAGAAAGCCGTATAAGCACTTAGCCAGAAATCTAGCGGATTAACACTGTTGTCCAGCAAGGAATGGGAGGCAGGTGCTGGGTAATAAAGGGTGATACAATCACCTGACCAAGACAACCCAGCACCAGGGGAAAAAGACCAGCAGCCAGAAAACCACAACAAGATGGCGGATGGTCAAAACAAAACAGATTCTAACAGTACCTCCCCTTTTACGAGGATCTTCCGGATCATCTTCGGAAATCTCCTGTGAAAAGCCTTAATCAGCCTTGAGGCTGAGTCATCCTCAGCTTTCACCCAGGAATTATCCTCGGGACCAAAACCCTTCCAGGCAGGTACGGACTGGGACAGAAATTCAACCCTGGCATTTGAAATCACACAGGCCCATGCTGTCCCTGTTCCCAAGCACCAGATGGGATATATTACTAATATTACCCTGGATAGAGGAAAGCAAGATTTACTACAAGACCAATATTTCTAATGACATCCATGGCCTGCTAGGGTAAGTAACGGAGTCAGCAACCTTGTGCTCCGTTACAACTTTTAACAGTATGGGTGTCTTTAGACATGGATTATGTTAACAATGTAGCAGACAAAGCAGCCCACAACCAGACAGGCCCTTCTGGCATTTGCCAGAATTGCCTAATGGCCAGTCCTGCCCTGCTTCCAGGACACAAGATACTGCAAACTTCCTCTGTGCAACCTCGAATCTAAAATGCGTGAAATCTCAAACTCGCCATCCTCATCAACTGGAGGAACAGTCGGCATAGGCTCCTTATCTGGTATGTCAACTTTCTTCAGTAAAGATACATGGAAAACTGAATTAATTCTCCAGGACGAGGGGATGTCTAATCTCACCTCTGCCGAGTTGACCACCTGAACCACTTAGAAGGGTCCTACAAACTTAGGACCCAACTGCAAACAACGCCTCCCTTCTTTTGTTGTCAAAATATTTATTTGACCTCCTATTAGCCTCTCTCAGATTATGGCGTACATTGGTCCAAACCCTGTCCAAATTTCCAGAAAAACTCTCCTCATCAGGCACCGCTGCCCCAATCTTAGAAAATGGACCGAAAGATGGATGCCTCCCTGTACAGCAAAAAAAAGGAGAACACCCAGCCGTGGAAGACTTATGATTATTAAGAGCAAACTCAGCTTGTGGTAGATATTCCGACCACATCTCCTGATTGTCTGCTACAAAACATCTCAAAAACTGCTTCACGTCCTGGTTCTTCCTTTCGGTCTGTCCATTGGACTCCGGATGATATCCTCATGAAAATGATAAATTAACCTTTTATCTGTCACAAAAAGCATGCCAAAAGCGAGCCACAAACTGTGGTCCTCTATCGGAAACAATGTCTGTGGGAACCCCATGGAGCCTGACAATCTCTTTCACAAATGCCTTAGCTAGAGTCTTGGCGCAGGCTAATTTATTGAACGGGACCAGATGACACATCTTATTAAACCGGTCCACAACAACCCAGATGACAGAAAAACCCTCAGAGACCGGCAGATCTGTGATAAAATCCATAGCAAGATGTGACCATGGCGAACTAGGAACCTCCAAAGGGCACAGCAACCCTGCAGCCGGGGCATGTGAGGCCTTCGACCTAGCGCACACAGTACACTGATGCACCCACTTGATGATTTCTCTTTGCCACCCTGGCCACCAGAAACTTCGACGGATCGACTTTCTAGTTTCCGAAATCCCTGGAAGACCCGCCAACCGAGACTCATGACATTCAGCAAAGAAGGCTCTCCACAAAGCTCTAGGCACAAATAATTTACCATACGGAGTGTTAGTTGGTGCAGCATTCTGGGCCTCTGGGATGCTACTCTCAAACTCAGAACCCAATGCTGCCACCACCACCCCTCCCTGCAAAATACATTCCTCCTTCTCAGTATTAACAGCTGGAGAGAAACTATGAGACAAAGCATCCGCTTTAACAATCTTTGTCCCAGGGATATATGTGACAGAGAAATGAAACCGAGCAAAAAACAGTGCCCACCTAGCTTTACGGGGATTCAAACGTTTAGCAGCATCCATATATATCAGATTCTTATGATCAGTAAAAACTTGTATCGGATGTCTGGCCCCCTCCAAAAAATGTCGCCAATGCTCAAACGCGAGTTTAATAGCCAGCAACTCTCTGTTCCCAACATCATAGTTGAGCTCAGTCTCTGAAACGTTTTTAGAAAAGAAACCACAGGGACGCACCCCATCCTCTCCCTCCTGGGACAGAACTGTCCCCACCCCTACTGAAGAGGCATCAACCTCTACCAGAAATGGCTTGGTCTCATCTGTCTGGATCAAAACAGCAGCAGAGCTAAACCTCTCCTTGAGATGCTCAATAGCCTTAACAGCCTCAGAGGACCATTGGACCGTATTAGAACCCTTCTTGGTGAGATCAGTTATAGGTTTAGCGATCACAGAAAAATTCTTTATGAATTTTCTGTAATAATTGGCAAACCCCAAAAATCTCTGAACCGACTTCAAACATTCAGGCCTAGGCCACTCCAGCACTGCCTGAACCTTCACCGAGTCCATCTCAAACCCATCACTGGACCCCAAAAAACTCATTTTCTGTACCGCAAACTCGCACTTCTCCAATTTAGCAAAGAGTGAGTTTTCACTCAAAATCTGTAGAACTTTGCGGACTCTCTCCAGATCAGGTGAATATATCAAAATATCCAAATAAACAATAACACTCCTACCGATCAACGACCTCAGAATGTCATTAATGAAATTTTGAAAAAAAACGCAGGCACATTAGTAAGGCCAAAAGGCATCACCAGACACTCAAAATGACCTTCCGGGGTATTAAAGGCTGTCTTCCATTCATTGTCCTCCTTCACCCGCAGCAAATTATATGCCCCACGAAGGTCAATCTTAGAGAACCACTTCACTCCGGTTAGTTGGTTAAACAAATCCGGAATCAGTGGCAATGGGTAAGGATTGCGCACAGTGATCTTATTAGTCTCCTGAAAATCCAGACACGGCCTAAGGCCCCCATCCTTCTTTTTGACAAAAAAGTCTTGTGAGGGTAAATGTCAGAGGGAGTGTTATGACCCCAATGGCGAGGGTCTCAGAGGAACGTGGAAGTCTGCAGAATACAAAAAACCAGCTCATAGGGCAGTGGTAACTGGGTTGACCATATATCTACTCCTAACGCCAACACTAGAAGTAGCCGGGGATCATTCCTACGTTGATTCTAGATGACACGCGCCAGCCGGAGAATCTAGCTACCCCTAGTAGAGGAAAACAAAGACCTTTCTTGCCTCCAGAGAAGGGGACCCCAAAGCTGGATAGAAGCCCCCCACAAATAATGACGGTGAGGTAAGAGGAAATGACAAACACAGAAATGAATCAGGTTTAGCACAGAGAGGCCCGCTTTCTGATAGCAGAATAAAGAAAGGTAACTTATATGGTCAACAAAAACCCTATCAAAATCCACACTGGAAATTCAAGAACCCCCGAACCGTCTAACGGTCCGGGGGAAGAACACCAGCCCCCCTAGAGCTTCCAGCAAAGGTCAGGATATAGATTAGGAACAAGCTGGACAAAAATGCAAAACCAAAACAAATAGCAAAAAGCAAAAGGCAGACTTAGCTGATATAACTGGAACCAGGATCAGTAGACAAGAGCACAGCAGACTAGCTCTGATAACTACGTTGCCAGGCATAGAACTGAAGGTCCAGGGAGCTTATATAGCAACACCCCTAACTAACGACCCAGGTGCGGATAAAAGGAATGACAGAAAAACCAGAGTCAAAAAACTAGTAACCACTAGAGGGAGCAAAAAGCAAATTCACAACAGTACCCCCCCCTTAGTGAGGGGTCACCGAACCCTCACCACGACCACCAGGGCGATCAGGATGAGCGGCATGAAAGGCACGAACTAAATCGGCCGCATGAACATCAGAGGCGACCACCCAGGAATTATCCTCCTGACCATAGCCCTTCCACTTGACCAGGTACTGAAGCCTCCGCCTGGAGAGGCGAGAATCCAAGATCTTCTCCACCACGTACTCCAACTCGCCCTCAACCAACACCGGAGCAGGAGGCTCAGCAGAAGGAACTACAGGCACAATGTACCGCCGCAACAAGGACCTATGAAATACATTGTGAATAGCAAACGACACAGGAAGATCCAGACGAAAAGATACAGGATTAAGGATTTCCAATATCTTGTAAGGCCCAATAAAACGAGGTTTAAATTTGGGAGAGGAGACCTTCATAGGAACAAAGCGGGAAGAAAGCCATACCAAATCCCCAACGCGTAGTCGGGGACCCACACCGCGGCGGCGGTTGGCAAAGCGCTGAGCCTTCTCCTGTGACAACTTCAAGTTGTCCACCACATGATTCCAGATCTGCTGCAACCTATCCACCACAGAATCCACCCCAGGACAGTCAGAAGGCTCCACATGACCCGAAGAAAAGCGAGGATGGAAACCAGAGTTGCAGAAAAAAGGCGAAACCAAGGTAGCGGAACTAGCCCGATTATTAAGGGCAAACTCAGCCAACGGCAAGAATGTCACCCAATCGTCCTGATCAGCAGAGACAAAACACCTCAAATAAGCCTCCAAAGTCTGATTGGTTCGCTCCGTCTGTCCATTAGTCTGAGGATGGAAAGCAGACGAAAACGACAAATCAATGCCCATCCTACTACAAAAGGATCGCCAGAACCTGGAAACGAACTGGGATCCTCTGTCTGACACAATATTCTCAGGGATGCCGTGCAAACGAACCACGTTCTGGAAAAACACAGGAACCAGATCAGAAGAGGAAGGCAGCTTAGGCAAAGGAACCAAATGGACCATCTTGGAGAAGCGATCACATATCACCCAGATAACGGACATGCCCTGAGATAGCGGAAGATCAGAAATGAAATCCATGGAGATATGTGTCCAAGGTCTCTTCGGGACAGGCAAGGGCAAGAGCAAACCGCTGGCACGAGAACAGCAAGGCTTAGCTCGAGCACAAGTCCCACAGGACTGCACAAATGACCGCACATCCCTTGACAAGGAAGGCCACCAAAAGGACCTGGCCACCAGATCTCTGGTGCCAAAAATTCCCGGGTGACCTGCCAACACCGAGGAATGAACCTCGGAAATGACTCTGCTGGTCCACTTATCCGGGACAAACAGTCTGTCAGGTGGACAAGACTCAGGCCTATCAGCCTGAAATCTCTGCAACACACGTCGCAGATCCGGAGAAATAGCTGACAAGATAACTCCATCTTTAAGAATACCAACAGGATCAGCGACTCCAGGAGCATCAGGCACAAAGCTCCTAGAAAGAGCATCGGCCTTCACATTCTTTGAACCTGGTAAATACGAGACAACAAAATCAAAGCGGGAGAAAAACAATGACCAGCGGGCCTGTCTCGGATTAAGGCGTTTAGCAGACTCGAGATACATCAGATTTTTGTGATCAGTCAAGACCACCACACGATGCTTAGCACCCTCGAGCCAATGACGCCACTCCTCAAATGCCCATTTCATGGCCAACAACTCCCGATTGCCCACATCATAATTTCGCTCGGCAGGCGAAAACTTCCTAGAGAAAAAGGCACAAGGTTTCATAACAGAGCAACCAGGGCCTCTCTGCGACAAAACGGCCCCTGCCCCAATCTCCGAAGCATCCACCTCAACCTGAAAGGGAAGTGAGACGTCAGGCTGGCACAAAACAGGCGCCGAAGTAAACCGGCGTTTCAACTCCTGGAAAGCCTCCACGGCAGCAGGAGCCCAGTTAGCTACATCGGAGCCCTTCTTGGTCATATCTGTCAAAGGTTTCACAATGCTAGAAAAATTAGCAATAAAACGACGGTAGAAGTTAGCGAAGCCCAAGAACTTCTGAAGACTCTTAACTGACGAGGGCTGAGTCCAATCAAGAATAGCTCGGACCTTGACTGGGTCCATCTCCACAGCAGAAGGGGAAAAAATGAACCCCAAAAAGGGAACCTTCTGTACACCAAAGAGACACTTTGAGCCCTTGACAAACAAAGAATTTTCACGCAAAATTTTAAAGACCAACCTGACCTGCTCCACATGCGAATCCCAATTATCAGAAAAAACCAAAATATCATCCAGATAAACAATCAAAAATTTATCCAGATACTTCCGGAAAATGTCATGCATAAAGGACTGAAAAACTGAAGGCGCATTGGAGAGCCCAAAAGGCATCACCAAGTACTCAAAATGACCTTCGGGCGTATTGAATGCGGTTTTCCATTCATCACCTTGCTTAATGCGCACAAGGTTGTACGCACCACGAAGGTCTATCTTGGTGAACCACTTGGCACCCTTAATCCGGGCAAACAAGTCAGACAACAGCGGTAAAGGATACTGAAATTTGACAGTGATCTTATTTAAAAGCCGATAATCAATACAAGGTCTCAAAGATCCGTCCTTTTTTGCCACAAAAAAGAATCCCGCACCAAGAGGGGAAGAAGACGGACGAATATGTCCTTTCTCCAGAGACTCCTTGATATATGAACGCATAGCGGTATGTTCAGGTACCGACAGATTAAACAGTCTTCCCTTAGGAAACTTACTGCCTGGGATCAAATCTATAGCACAGTCACAGTCCCTATGAGGAGGCAGTGCACTGGACTCAGACTCACTGAAGACATCCTGATAATCAGACAAATACTCCGGAACTTCCGAAGGCGTAGAAGAAGCAATAGACACAGGCAGGGAATCCCCATGAATACCACGACAGCCCCAACTTGAGACTGACATAGCCTTCCAGTCCAGGACTGGATTATGGGTCTGTAACCATGGCAGCCCTAAAACAACCAAATCATGCATTTTATGTAAAACCAGGAAACGTATCACCTCGCGGTGTTCAGGAGTCATGCACATGGTAACCTGTGTCCAATACTGCGGTTTATTTGCTGCCAATGGTGTAGCATCAATACCCCTAAGAGGAATAGGATTTTCTAATGGTTCAAGAGTAAAACCACAGCGCTTAGCAAATGAGAGATCCATGAGACTCAGGGCAGCACCTGAATCTACAAACGCCATGACAGGATAAGATGACAGTGAGCAAATCAAAGTTACAGACAGAATAAATTTAGGTTGCAAATTACCAACGGTGACAGGACTAACAACCTTAGCTATACGTTTAGAGCATGCTGAGATAACATGTGTAGAATCACCACAGTAGTAGCACAAGCCATTCCGGCGTCTATGAATCTTCCGCTCATTTCTAGTCAGGATTCTATCACATTGCATTAAATCAGGTGTCTGTTCAGACAACACCATGAGGGAATTTGCGGTTTTTCTATCACATTGCACCGAATTAGGTGTCTGTTCAGACAACACCATGAGGGAATTTGCGGTTTTGCGCTCCCGCAACCGCCGGTCAATGTGAATCGCCAGTGCCATAGTATCATTCAGACCTGTGGGAATGGGAAAACCCACCATAACATTCTTAATGGCTTCAGAAAGGCCATTTCTAAAATTAGCGGCCAGTGCACACTCGTTCCAATGTGTCAGCACGGACCATTTCCGAAATTTTTGGCAATACACTTCAGCCTCGTCCTGCCCCTGAGACATAGCCAGCAAGGCCTTTTCTGCCTGAATCTCAAGATTGGGTTCCTCATAAAGTAAACCGAGCGCCAGAAAAAACGCATCAAGATCAGCCAATGCCGGATCTCCTGGCGCCAGCGAAAAAGCCCAATCCTGAGGATCGCCCCGTAAGAACGAAATAACAATTTTTACTTGCTGAGCAGAATCTCCAGATGAACAGGGTCTCAGGGACAAAAACAATTTACAATTATTCACGAAATTCCTAAACTTAAACCTGTCTCCGGAAAACAGTTCAGGAATCGGTATTTTAGGTTCTGACCTAGGATTTCTGATAACATAGTCTTGTATGCCCTGCACACGAGTAGCCAGCTGGTCCACACTTGTAATCAAGGTCTGGACATTCATGTCTGCAGCAAGCATAGCCACTCTGAGGTAAAGGGGAAGAAGAAAAAAAAAAAAAAAAAAAACTCAGAATCTTCTTTCTTATAATCCCTCTTCTGCAATGCATTAAACATTTAATACTGGCCTGGCAAACTGTTATGACCCCAATGGCGAGGGTCTCAGAGGAACGTGGAAGTCTGCAGAATACAAAAAACCAGCTCATAGGGCAGTGGTAACTGGGTTGACCATATATCTACTCCTAACGCCAACACTAGAAGTAGCCGGGGATCATTCCTACGTTGATTCTAGATGACACGCGCCAGCCGGAGAATCTAGCTACCCCTAGTAGAGGAAAACAAAGACCTTTCTTGCCTCCAGAGAAGGGGACCCCAAAGCTGGATAGAAGCCCCCCACAAATAATGACGGTGAGGTAAGAGGAAATGACAAACACAGAAATGAATCAGGTTTAGCACAGAGAGGCCCGCTTTCTGATAGCAGAATAAAGAAAGGTAACTTATATGGTCAACAAAAACCCTATCAAAATCCACACTGGAAATTCAAGAACCCCCGAACCGTCTAACGGTCCGGGGGGAGAACACCAGCCCCCCTAGAGCTTCCAGCAAAGGTCAGGATATAGATTAGGAACAAGCTGGACAAAAATGCAAAACCAAAACAAATAGCAAAAAGCAAAAGGCAGACTTAGCTGATATAACTGGAACCAGGATCAGTAGACAAGAGCACAGCAGACTAGCTCTGATAACTACGTTGCCAGGCATAGAACTGAAGGTCCAGGGAGCTTATATAGCAACACCCCTAACTAACGACCCAGGTGCGGATAAAAGGAATGACAGAAAAACCAGAGTCAAAAAACTAGTAACCACTAGAGGGAGCAAAAAGCAAATTCACAACAGGGAGTGTGTTCAGGTGGCTACTACAAGAGTACCCATAGATCTATCCTCTCTTCCCAAACACTATTGGTACTATGTGGACGTATTTTCCAAGAGAGCTGCAGAGACCCTTCCGCCTCACCGCCCCTATAACTGTCCTATTCAACTCTTGCCAGTTGCAGAGCCTCCCCGGGGTCGAGTCTATCCATAATCTCTCCTGGAAACGGAGGAAATGTGCTAGTATATCAAGGAGAATTTGGTGAGAGGGATCATTAGGAAGTCAGTGTCACCTGCAGGGGCTGGTTTCTTCTTTGTGCAGAAGAAGAACGGGGAGTTACGTCCATGCATAGACTACAGGGGTCTTAATGCTATAACCGTTAAGAATAAATACCCTCTTCCTTTAATTTCTGAGCTCTTCAATAGGTTGCCAGGAGCGAGGGTATTTACTAAACTAGATCTGTGGGGCGCCTATAACCTGATACGCATCCGCGAGTGGAAGACGGCATTTAACACTCGGGATGACCAATATGAGTACCTGGTGATGCCCTTCAGGCTCTGTAACGCCCCTACCGTTTTCCAAGACTTTGTGAATGACATCTTCTAGGATCTGTTATCCACCACGGTCGTAGTCTATCTGGATGATATTCTCATCTACTCTCCAGATAAAGATTCCCACCGGAGAGATGTCTGAAAAGTCTTCGACCTCCTACGGGCTAACTCCCTCTACGCAAAGCTTGAGAAGTGCGTGTTTGAGCAGGAATCCTTGCCTTACCTGGGCTATATCATCTCGGCCCATTGGATTGGCCATGGATCCTGCCAAACCGGAGTCTGTGATGAACTGGCAAGAACCCCAATCCCTTAAAGTGGTGCAGCACTTTATGGGGTTCATTAATTACTATCGCCAGTTTATTCCACACTTCTCAACTTTGGTAGCTCCTCTGGTTGCCCTCACCAAGAAAGGAGTGAATCCCAAATTGTGGTCAGAGGCGGTCTCCATAAAGTCACACTTCACTAGCGCTCCCATTTTACATTGCCCCGATGTGGATAAGCTGTTTATTATGGAGGTGGAAGCCTCTTCCATCGGTGATGGCACTGTCTTCTTTCAGAAGGATGCTAAAGGTCGAAAACATCCTTGTTTTTTCTTCTCCAAGACCTTCTCAACGGCGGAGAGGAATTATTCCATCGGGGAAAGGGAGTTGCTAGCTATGAAGTTGGCATTTTCAGAGTGGAGACATCTCCTAGAGAGGGCTTGCTACACATTTTAAGTTTTTACTGACCACAAGAACCTCTTGTATTTACAACCGGCCCAGTGGTTAAATTCTCGCCAGGACAGATGGTCCCTGTTCTTCTCCTGATTTAACTTCACCCTCCACTTTCTTTCTGGGGAGAACTCTCATGCCAATGCTCTCTCCCGTTCTGTAGTTTCTTCTGAGGAGGGAGAGGAGCCTCAGCTTATTGTCCCTTCAGAGAGCCTGAGAGCTGTGGCCCCGGTTCGCTACAGTGTGTGCCCCCGGGCAAGACATTTGTTCCATCTAATTTGCGACTGGAGGTTCTCTCTTGGGCTCATTCGTCCAGGGTGGGTGAACATTTTGGGACTAAGAGGACATCTGAGCTCTTGGCGAGGTCGTATTGGTGGCCGCATATGGCCTGTTGTGTCGGAGACTATATTTGGGAATGTGTCTCCTGCGCCAAAAATCGGTTTCCCCGGCAGCGGCCTGCGGGTCTATTGTATCCCCTGCCGGTGGCAGATAGGCCCTAGGAGATGGTTGGTATGGACTTTGTTGTTGGTGTTTACTCAAATCCCGCAACTGTTCCATCATCTGGGTGGTCACCGACCATTTCTCTAAGATGGTGCACTTGGTGCCTCTTCCATGGGTACCTTCAGCACCGGCTTTTGCGGCATTTCTATCAAACATGTTTTTCGCCTACATGGTATGCCTGACAAAATAGTCAGTGACCGGGGTCCCCAATGTGCTTCTCGGTTCTGGAGAGAGCTTTGTCGTCTGCTCATCATTGAGCTAATCCTCTTCTCAGCTTACCATCCTGAGATGATCGGGTTGGTAGAGAGGGCCAACCAGACCCTGGTCACATACTTGCAACATTTTGTTTCTGCCAGACAGGATGACTGGGCATCCTCGCTACCGAGGGCAGAGTTTGCACTTAACAGACCCTTTTCCTCCTTAATAACGGTGAGCATCCACGTGTTCTTGTGCCCATGCCCGTGTCGCCCACCTACTCAAGGGCGGCAGACTTGGCGGTGGAGGCCCGTGACATTTGGGACCACACATGGGATGCCATCTGGGCCTCTAAAGAGAGAATGAGGGTCTCCACCGATGCGCATCGGCGCCTTGCTCTGACTTTTGCCCCGACGACTTGTGTGTGGCTCTCTGCCCGTATCATCAGGCTGCAAGTTGAGTCCACTAAGTTTGCTCCCCGCTACATAGGTCCCTTTAAGGTCCTAGAACAGGTTAACTTAGTGGTTTACCGCCTGTCCCTTCCCCCTTGCCTAGGTATCACTGACACTTTTCATGTGTCCCTCTTAAAACCCGTTCACATGTCCTGGTTTTCTGAGTCATCTGCCGGGACATCGGGCTTGTCCACGGACGATTATGAGGTGAGCACTATTGTCAGTTTCAGGGTGGTACGCGGCAAAAAGTTTTATCTTGTGGATTGGAAGGTTCACGGTCCTGAGGATAGGACCTGGGAGCCTATTGAGCACATTCGGGCTCCTCAGCTCATATCAGCATTTGAGCGTGGTGAGGTCCAAGGAAGGTGGGGCCCTAGGAGGGGGGTAATGGTAGGTGTCGAGGTCCCGCCTCTGCACAAGGGGAATCTCAAGCCATGTCTTCTGCAGTCTCCCATTCTTTCTCAGCTGCAGAAGATCCTACTCAGCAGAGACTTCATTCCCAGCATCTTGCTCAGGCTAATGCTGTGAGTTTGTTTGCTGCTGCTAAGTCCTGCTTTTGGCCTTCTGAGCATGTCCATGAGACGACCTCTCATTGGTGGTGGAGGTCACATGCCCAGGTCCTCAAGCAGGTCGGATTGGTCCATTAGCAAGGTCCTGGAAGACTGCAGCTATAAAAGGATCTCACAGCTGCACGGTCGTGCGCTAGGATATCTAAAAATTGTGGTGTGTGTGCAAGCATGTATGTCTCTGGTGACAGCTTCTAATTATCCCCTTCCCTCGTGTTGTGAATGAGTCTGGGTGTCTGGAGCAGGAGACAGCGCCTAGTAGTGGCATAGCCAGCGTGCTGCCGTGTGCTCAGTCTGAACAGTACATGATAGTTAGCGTCTGTTAGTGGCATTCGCCAGTGTGATGCCATGTGCACCCTGTGTGCTAAATCCACTAGTTAGCGTTGGTTAGTGGCGGTCACCAGTGCGATGCTGCGTGCACACTGTGCACTAAATTTTTTCAGTTTGTTACTGTTTAGGCATCACTAGTGTGACGCCGCATGCTTAGTGGGTCTAGATAGACTCTCACCCCCGCTTCCTAGGGTCTGAGTCTTGTGACCTCACTTGCGCTAACTCTGCTGTGCCCTGTGACTGCTAACAGGGTACGGAGTCCGTATACTATGGTACAGTGCTTCTGTGATGTAACAGAGCTTGCTGCAGTACACACCGGGTGATG
This sequence comes from Ranitomeya variabilis, assembly GCF_051348905.1. Classification (NCBI taxonomy): domain Eukaryota; kingdom Metazoa; phylum Chordata; class Amphibia; order Anura; family Dendrobatidae; genus Ranitomeya; species Ranitomeya variabilis. Next base: position 387,868,250 of record NC_135232.1, on the reverse strand, counting down.
GTTAACCCACATGTGTTTGGTGCGATACCGCCATTTTGTGTCCGCCATTGCTGAGCAGCAGTTTCCATCTCTGCATGGTGAACCCATGGTTGCGAATGCACCTTATTGTTATTATATTTATTTGGTGTGTTCCGCCAACCCTGACAGAGGGTAGAGGTAATATAGGGATCACCAGTGACATTATACAGAGGAACTCTGTACATAGATATGCAGTGTATTGTGTCAGGAATGTCAGTGTACATATAATACAGTGATCACCAGTGATATTATACACAATAGCTCTGTATATAGTCAGTGTACAGATAATACAATGATCACCGGTGACATTATGCACAGGAGCTCTGTATATAGTGTCAGTGTACAGATAATACAGTGATCACAGGAGACATTATACAGAGGGGCTATGTATATAGTATACAGTGTACAATGTAGGTGTACAGGTAACACATTGACTCACCGGTGACATATCTAGTTGGAGTCCATCATCTTCGCTTATTATCTTCGCTTTTCTTCTTCATCCAGCGCAGATCGCCATCACTTTTTCCAGCCAGGACCCGTCTCTGCAGAAAATTACACAGTTATCTATAGCACCACTTCCAGAGCACATTTCCCACTTTTTCCCCAACTACTATGGTACACAGCTGAATACAGACGTGCACCAACCATTAATATATATTTAGTTATTATGAAGTCCACCGTTCCAAATATAAATTGTAAACCACCACTGCGCCCCCACTAACTATAAGTAGCCACTTTCCCCACCCAATAAATATATAAATTAATCAGAACCTGTGCTTTTCCCCCAATTCATTACCAGTCACACTCCTGCATCCTTAATCCTCCTACTCTGTACCTCCCACTCCCCTGATTAGTTATATTTACAGTACATACCCCCATTTACTCCAATTTATTATGTCATGTCCTCTCTCTCCCACCCCACCCTCAATTCCTAATTTACTCTCCCCCATGCTCCACTCTCAATTAATCATCATTTGCTCTCCCTCACCCTCAATTCACCATTATTTGATCTACCTACCCCCCACCCACAATTAATCATCATTTGCTGTACCCAAACCTCAATTCATCATTATTTACTCTCCCCACCCCACCCAATCTTCAATTGATCATTTGGTGTTCCCATCCTCAATTCATCATTTGCTGTCCCCCAAACCCCACCATCAATTGATGATTTGCTGTCCCCCACACCCAATTCAATACGATTTGCTCTTCGCACCTCCTCACCCTCAATTCATTATCATTTGCTTCCCTCACTCTCAATTCATCATCATTTACTCTCCTCCCCCTCAATCCATTATCATTTGTTCTCCCCCACCCTCAATTCAGCATTATTTGCTATCCCCACCCTCAAATCATCATTTGCTGTCCTCTACCCTGGTTCATCAAAATTTACTCTAGCCATCCCCCCACCATCAAGTCATCATTTGCTGTCCCTGTCCCCCTTCAACTGATCATTTGCTGTCCCCTATCCCCAAGCCTCAATTGATCATTTGCTGTCCCCCACCCCAGTGCATCATTATTTGTGCCTTCCTCCTCAATACATCATTCACTGTCCCCCATCCCACATCCTCAATTCATCATCATTTGCTCCTCCAAACCCATTTAATTAATTTTATAAAAGAAAAACATTTTCATACTTACATCTCACAGTCCCCGGTAGGCACAGCTCCACTTCTAGTGTCCTCCTAGAGAGTGACGCGCATACGCGATGATGTCATCACGTACATACCACCCCCATTGCAGCACAGAAGAGGTGGAGGTACTCCCTTGTAGCTGCGCAGCTGTTCTGTGGAGCTCCAAAGAAAGCTTGCTGTGCCTACACACACCACATTATTATACCCTTAGGCCCGGTGAGCAGAAGCACAAGATGGGGAGCCCGGACTCGGTCTGGGCCCCCCTCTTTACTTCTGCTGACAGAGCCCCATTCAAAAATAAAGGCAGTAATGCCCTGATGGCTGCCCTGACTATGCTCTACTAAAAATATATTTTTGCTGCAATAGAAACCTCTGTTTGTCGATTCATGATGGTTTCTGCACTCTATTAGCAGATTTGTCCAGTGGAAGTTATATGATAGGCATAGGTTTACCTTCGATGAACCAAAGATGAACTTATGCTTTACCACATGTTTCGAGTTAATCATATAAATATTAAAAACATTAAAACGTTTTCCTTTATATAAGATACTACCCAAATACATAGAACACACTGTTGAGAGAAAATAATATATAATATATATATATATGTAACATACTGGAAGATTGCTATAATGCTTACTTTTGTCATATCTGTAGTGGTTGAATATATCATATTCCTCTCCTATTTCATTGCTTACTATAACAACATGTAAATTTTTTTCTTTTCTTTTTTTTTCAAAGGATGGAGATTAGTTCTCCTTGTAAGTAATGATGTAATGGTTCACAATGGATTTAGTTATGTGTTTTACTGCCAGGTTCAACATTTGGTTTGGTAAAATCACATAAATTATGTAATGAACTGATGAAAAACTGTATATTTGAAGCTGTATTAAAATGCTGTGTAGAAATGGAAAAAGCAGACTTAGTAGGGAGTTGAAGCTGTTGGGTATATATATATATCCATTTACATATATATCCAAAAGTCATGGGAGGTCAGCATAAGTGCATGCTTAGTTATGTACTATATAAGATAAAACAACAAAAAATGCAACTGTTAGCATACCATATCTGAACTGTACATTTCTGAAATACACAAGGTTTTTATCTGTAACAAATGCAACCACATTAGAAAACAGATTTACTACAATATAACAGCATTTATTGAATTTCTGACATCCTTTTACTTAAAGGAGTCGTCAACAACTAGGAAAACCCCTTCTTGAACAATATATTTGGCCCCCATAAAATAAAAAAAAGCTATACTTGGGCAGCACGGTGGCGCAGTGGTTAGCACAGTTAGCCTTGCAGCGCTAGAGTCCTGGGTTCTAATCCCACCTTGGACAACATCTGAAAAGAGTTTGTATGTTCTATCCATGTTTGCGTGGGTTTTCTCCGGGCACTCCAGTTTCCTCCCACATTCCAAAGACATACTGATAGGGAATTTAGATTGTGAGCCCCATCGGGGACAGCAATGATAATGTGTACAAACTGTAAAGCGCTGCAGAATATGTTAGCGCTATATAAAAATAAAGATTATAATTATTATACTCACCTCCCGTGTTGTCGCCATTCCAGCAGGGTCAGCACACAACCCGGAGCTCTCGTGCGGTGTTGTAATACATGGTGCCCGGTGCCCAATCAGCGTTGGTGTCACTGTCTCTGCCTTCATATGCATTGAACATGAAGAGGAAGTCTGGACTGCAGGAGGAGACAGTGACACCAGCACTGATAGGGCGCCGGGCACCACGCATCACAACACCGCATGAGAGCTCCAGTACAGCGAGTGGAGTGCTGACACCACTGGAACGGCATCAGCATGAGAGGTGAGCATAGTTTTTTTATTTTATCGGGGACAAACATTTAGTTCAAGAAGGGATTGTCCTAGTACTGGACAACCCCTTTAAAGAGGACTCTTCTCCAAATATCTCACGTTGAACTGGACACACAATGTAATAGTGGCTGCAGAGCAGAAGAAAACATATTTATTTTTATTTCACCTCTCCGTCACAAAGATATTAGCAATAAAAGTATTTAGCACCTAATGAGGTAGCTGTGTTTAAGTCCAATTGGACGTTATCAGAGTTTTCACTGGGGGCGTGTACTTTTTCTCCCTGTATGATGCTGACCAATCATAAACAGGGAGCAACACTCAAAGGAAAGAAGAACATGCCCCACAAAATAATGAAAGTACCATTAGTAATTTTTCTAAATTACTTTGAGACTATTTTTCCAGGTACAAAAACATCTAGAGAACATTAAAAGTGGTTTCCAAGCTTACAATACTCATAACCTATTATTATGTTAGATCATCAACATCATGTCTGTGGGTGTCCAACAGCTGGCATCTCCACCAATCAGCTTTTTTTTAGCTGCCCAGAAGAAGTGGACTCAGCCAGAGGAGAGGGTCCCTGTGCAACAAATATATATGGGCCCTTTGCAGTCTGATAGCTCCTCATAATACATAATTCCATCTGCTTTGGAGGTATAAGTGGGCCACCTTACCTCTTGGGTCCCTGTGCGGCTGCACAGGTAGCACCAATGATATTTCCCCTTTGCTCCCCAGGTTAGTAAGAGTTATGAAGTCATTGCAAAGGCTCTTGGTCTCCAGTGAACCACAAGGAGATCCATTAAGTTCTTACGGAGAAAACTGGAATGCTGGTGTATCTACCCGGGGGAGGTTGGCCTACCAAAATTTCACCAAAAGGACATCAATGTCACATCCAGGAGGGTACAAAAGAACCCAGAGGATCATATAAAGAACTACAGTCCTCATTTGTCTCAGTTAGAGGGGTATTCTAATACTATGTCTTCAGAAGTGCACCACTCCTCTACCTTCTGGTTTTGTGCCTCCCAGGGAGATGTGCGCAATTGATGATTGATAGTTCATTTCAGCAGCTTGGTTACACCACTGGCCATAATTATGTGCTCCCCGATATAGCAAATTTAGGCAGCTTTTCCTCTTGTAGCACTGTAGAAAATAGGGACACTTAAGCTGCTCGGATGCTGAACCAGGCCACTTCAGAGCAGCACTTGCAAGTTTGATAGCAAACAGCTTGCAGGCGCTGCACTCCTTGCCAAGGTGAAGAGCCACTGCTGATAAGCTGCAGAGGTTGCCAGTAAACTAGGCAATGAGCAGTGAGCTATAAAATTAAAAATTCTTCCATTCTTGGCACTGAAGATTTTTAATAAGCGGTGCATTGACATGTTTGTTGTTT